>NC_067138.1:100692449-100992449 GCF_903995435.1 Acomys russatus
GCCCAAGAGCAGAGATCAACAGGCACTGTTAGAAATAGGAAAGTTGAATCATAGGATGACGGGTAACGGCAGCAGCCTGAGCCTCTTGCCGCACAGACCTTGGGATGAACTCCTGGTTTAGTAGCGTGACCTGGGCCTGGTCACCTGACAGATTTGGGCTGAATTCCCAGTTCGGTGGCATGATCTTAGGGCTTCCACAGCCAGGCTAAAACATGGATTTCTCAGACACAAAGTGGGAATCAGTAAGCCAACCCATAGGGGTGACAAGAGTCACATACAAATGACATCAGAGACCTAGTAGGGCATAATTCAAGTCCTCGGAAAGGCTCGGAAGGCTCTCATCTCCCTTTCTACTTCTCTCACGACTCACCACTGTTTGGAACTTCTGTCATCCCTCTGGGCACGACATCCAGGCCTCAGCTCCAGCCTTGTGGCCATGGTGTAGTCTTTGTCTACCATGCTCCTCTGACTTTAATTGTTAGTGAAGTGCCTTCTCGTCCCTTAAAACCCAGACAAGGTTTTTTATGATCTTAGGAAGTTCCTTTCTATCCTCAGTGCCCTGGTAGGAAAGTCACCAAGAATCTATTAGTGCCCCTGACGCACCTCAGATGTGATTTGACGCCTGGGCAGATTAGAAGCCAATTCAAGGTCTGTGATAAATCCTCTGACTGGAAATCACGTCGAGAGAAGAGCCTTCTCCTTCAAAAATACCTGTGGAATTCACTGGCGTGGAGGGAGCAGTGTTTGTTTTCCTTGCTGCCAACATTGGAACTTGTGTCTAGAGGCACATTTCTCCATGCACCTCTGTGTCTCTGACGAAAGGGCACTGTGGTTGTTTGAATGAGAACAGCCTCCTAGGCTCACATAGTCAAACATTTGGTTTCTAGTTGGTAAACTGTTTAGGAAGGATTTGGAGGCATTGTCTTGTTCTAGAAGGTGTGTTACTGGAGGTGGGTTTGAGGTTCCAAAAACCCATACTTGGTGGTGCATCCTTTAATCCTGGCACTCTCGAGGCAGGCAGATCACTGTGAGTTTGAGGCCAGCTTGGTCTACAGAGTGAGTTCTAGGACATCTAGGGCTATTACACAGAGAAACCTTGTCTCAAAAAACCAAAAACAAATAACAACAACAACAACAACAAACCCTGAAAACAAACAAAACCCATACTAGCCCCAGTCTCTCTCTCTCTCTCTCTCTCTCTCTCTCTCTCTCTCTCTCTCTCTCCCCTTCCCTCCCTCCTTCCCATTCTCTGCCTCTCTCTGTGTCTGTGTCTCTGTCTCTCCCTCCCCCATCCTCCCTCCCTCCTTCCTCCCTTGCTCTCTCCCATTCTCTGTCTCCTTCCCCATCTCTGCTGAGGGTTTGTGACTCAGATGTAAGCCCTCAGCTGCTGCCCCAATGCTATACCTGCCTGTCACTGTGTTTCCTGCTGTGACAATCACGGACTGACATCTAAACCTGAAAGCAAGACTCTCATTAAATGCTTTCTTTTATAACTTCCCTTGGCCACAGTGTCATCCCACAGCAATATATCAGTAACTATAACTGAAGTTGGTTCCAGGGAATGGGGTAATGCTGTGACAGGCCTGACCATGCTCTTTGTTGGAGAAATATGGCAGACATCAGGACTTTGGACTAGCAAAGCAATTGAACACTTTAAGTTTTTGTTTTTCGAGGCAGGGTTTCTCTGTGTAGCCTTGGCTGTTCTGAACTTACTATGTAGACCAGGCTGGCTTCGAACTCACAGCGATCCACCTACCTCTGCCTCCCAAGTGCTGGGATTAAAGGTATGTGCCACCATGCCCGGCTGTAGCAACTGAACACTTAAATGTAGCTTAAGGCATGGTCCTAGAAAGGTTCATGGAAAACAGTAGGGCTGAGGTCAGTGTGCACTGTGGGGGTTCAATTCAAGAGCGTTCATCAGGAGGGCAGGGTGGAATACTGGAGACATTCTTGTGATATTTTGGCAAAGAATGTGGCTGTATTTTGCCCTTTTCCAAACTTAGCCTGAAGGTAAACTGAAGAGGTTTTTGTTTTGTTTTGTTTTGTTTTTTAAATTAATGTCATTAGCAGAGGGGATTTCAAGACAACCTAGTATAGACCATATCATGTGGCTATTAGTGATCATTCTTAAGCAAGTCTACAATGAAAAAGAGCAAGCAGGGCCAAAAAATTTAAAAATTATTTTAAAAAAACCCAAAAGACCAAAAACAAAACAAAATGTAGTTTAAGGAGAAAAGAACAAAAACAAAAACAAAAATGCCACTGGGAAATTTAGTTATAGCCAAGTCTTATGCTCAGGGAATTGAGAAGTTTAAGGACAGGCTTTAAGGAGAAATGGAATAAAGAGAGTGGTTCCCTTGCGGCAAGATCCGACCCAGCTAACCCTGCACCCTCTATGAGGAAAAAGCGGAGAATTTTCCTCCACCCAAGAAATCAACAAATCAAAGCTCAAGTAAACTCAAGTCATAGATGGGACCAAGTTTGAACTCCAGAAGGCAACAGAACTTGGCAGTTTAGGCCATGTGGTTTTAGCTTTATCAAGAAGGGTCGAGGAGGAACTGGATCATGGGATCTTCTTTTATCATCAAGTAGCGTTCGCTGCTAAGGCTCTATCTGTGGTAGAGGAGCCTTTGTGCAGAGGCCTGAGACGCCATTGAGTGAAGCTGTGAAGGCAATGCCACCAGGACGCTGGCGATGGTGCCAGAGCTGAGAGCTACCTGCTGGGGAGAGCTGTAGACAGGGTATGGAACCAGGCAAAGGAAGAGAAGTGTGCTGCAGTCAGCAAAGCTGGAAGGAGGTGGGGGGGCCCTGGGGAGGTTCTGGGGGGCATCAAGGGGGGTGGAGCTGAAGAGCCATCTAAGCCCTTGGACTCGGACATCACACATAAAGCAGTAGAGCCTGAAGTGTGCTCTGCCGGGTTTGGCTTTAGTCCAATATTTCCCTACCATATCTTCCTTTCTCCCTTTTAGAGTGGTAATGTGTTTTCCCTGCCATTGTATGTTGAAGTATGTGATTTGGCCTTTGTTGTTGTTTTTTCAGGGGCTTACAGTGAAGAGATTGTCTCAAGTCAAACAAGACTTTGGGGCTTTTAAACAGTGTTGAGACTGTGAAGAGCTATGAGGACTTTTGGAGTTGGACTAAATGCATTTGCATCGTGATATGGCGACAAGCCTATGGGTGACAGGGAGAGGAATGCAGTGGTTTGGATGCGAATAGCTCTGATAGGCATAAATAACTGACTGCTTGCCAGGGGGTGGAGTGCTTAGGGAGTATTAGAAGGTGTGATTGGTGTGGGAGGGTCAGGCCCACTGTGGCCTTGTTGTGAGATGTGTCTCTAGGGGTGGCCTTTAAGGTTTCAAAACTCCATGCCAGGCCCAGTACTGATCTCTATCAGCCTGCAGCTTGTGGATCAGACCTGAACTCTCAACTGCTGCTCCGGCGCCATGCCAGCCTGTCTGCTGCCACCCTCCCTACCAGGACAATCCCGGGCTCACCCTCTGAAATGGTGAGCAAGCCTCCAATTGAATGTTTTCATTTATGTTGGTCATGGCGCCTCTTCACAGGCATAGAACAGTGACTAAGATAGGCACTAATCGTAAACTGTGTTTTCTATTTGTTTTTGTTCTTTTCTGAACCCTGTGTATAAATTAAAAATTTGAGCCAGAAAAGGGTGAGAAGCAATTCCTTTTGTTGGGTGTGAAAGTCTTAGGAATAGGGTCTGATTTCTGACTCCTACAATCACAAAGCCTACTTTTAGCTTGTTAAATTTCATTATGTCTATACGTAGGCCTCCAAGGAGTGCCCGTGCTAACGCAGGGCCTTCCAGACTACGGAGTGGGCCTGGGTCACACAACCTCCCCTTCCGTGGGTCTCCTCGGAGGGGCTAGGGTCTGCTTCATTCTGGACCTGCTCCCTCGGCGCTGTGGGAAGACAGATGCATCTACAGTGGAAAGGGGCGAGGAGTTGATCTCATTGCTGGAGAAAACCTACAGTGTGTGAGGCACCACTGCGCATGCTCCTGAATCCCCGCAATACCCATCCCATTGCATTTGTAATTGTATCTGTATGCATCTACAGAGGAGGAAGCCAAGGCTCAGAGAAGTTAGGCGATGTCTCCATAGCCCTACAAGCAGTAGCTGGCAAGCTCGATCTCTACTGAGGAACCGTAGCTTAGATGTGCTGGCTAGTCCCCTGGGAGAAGGGACCTCTTGCCGACTGGGTCTGTGGGCATAGCTTTGGGTGCATTTTCTTGATTAATGACTGTGGTGGTTTTGAGTAAAACACACCCCATAGCCTCAGGCATTTGGAAACGTGGTCAGTCCCCAGCTGGTAGGCCATTTGGCCATAGTGAGGTGTGGCCTGGCTGGAGGAAGTACAGTTCTGAGAGTGGGTGCTGAGATTTCAAAGCCACACACCATTCCCTGCTCACGCTCTCTAATTGCTGTTTTGTTTGTGTTTAGAAATGTGGGCCCTCAGCTACGGCTCCAACCACTGTGCTTGTGCTTTTCCGACTGTGAGGGTGATGGCCCCTTTGGAACCATGAGCTGCAAACAAGCCCTTTCTCCCACAACTTGCCTTGATCATGGTGTTTTATCAGAGAAATAGAAAAGTCACCAATTCAACCCCCTGTGGGAGGTAGCACTCTTGGGAAGGCTGTATAAGCCAGCAAGCTAAGCAAGCCATGGAAATCAAGCCAGTAAGCAGCTTTCCTCTGTGGCCACTGCTTTCAGTTCCTGCCTCCAGGTTCCTGCCTTGAGTTCCCACTCTGGCTTCCCTGGGTGATGAGTTGTAGCTTATAAGCAAAAATAAACCCTCTCCTTCCCACATCAGTTTGTTTTTTATTGGAGCAGAAAGAAGCAATCTACAACAGATGTAAAGTGTCTTGGCCAAAAGGTTGCATCTCATATGCCCTCACGAATGGCAAAGCTGAGATGCAAGCTCAGCTATTATCGCTCCCCAGGCTATGCTGCCTATCCGCACTACTTCAACCCCAACATCTTCTTCGTAATAACGCAGGAGTCCTTTCTAACAACCTTCCCAGGACAGTGTCACCTTACTTCGAGCATTCTCTATGGACGCCATTCCCTACGTGTGGCTATTTCTCTCCTCCAGTTTGAGTGGTAGCTCATCAGCGCCTCTTTTCCTCTTATGCCTACCTCATGAGTTTTAATCTAGCCTTGAAGATTCTTTGGCTGGCCACAAGGACAAGCTGGCCAGCAAGCGACAGATGCTTTTCAGGGCCTCCCTCTGTTTTGTCATTCTACTCTGGAGACAGCCCAGACTAAACACAGAAGCAATGCCTTGGGGGCGTGTGGGGGGCCTCTTAGGTGACCTGACAGCTTCCCTAGAGGTGGAAGTCCTTGCAGCTCTGAGGAGCAGGAGGCAGTCTGGAGATCATTGTCTGAAGCCACTGCAGGGGGAGGATGGTGTGTGATGTGGGGGTTCAGGTGTGGTCAGGTTGATGAGGGCACACAGTGTACAGGCCTGGGAACCAGCAAGGCAACCTTTATGTAGGTGATGAGGCCTGCAAGTACAGCCAGGGAATCAAGGATTAACTTCAGAAGGCTTTATTCTTATCACAAAGGAATGTTCAGAAGTGACTTTGCCCTTCTAGGTAGACACCCTTTTTACTGAGATAACTTTAGAAGAGCTGTCTCTCGCAGGGCATTCATAAGTCACATCTCATCACAGTGTAAGGGTTCATTTTCTTAACTGAACTCCTACACTGGACATTGGGAAATGATTCACATTCCAACACAGATAGAGGCACATTCTATACCTCCCAAGCCGTCAGCACAAGGCGCAAATGTCAGTGAAGTCACTCGAAGTCACTGAACTTCTAATGACAATTGTTCAGTCTGGCCTTTCTGGCTACTCCATTAAGATTCGGCAGCCTTATCAACAGACCTTGCTACCAGTGTTGGTTTATTTTTCATTTTCACATTGAGCCATGGAATGTGCTAAATATCAGGCTCACTACCTGTGTTCCTAGTGCTTCTGTCATGACACTTACATGCTCTGGTTGCTTTGTGAATATCAGTCCTCCAATCCTGAGCCACTATTAAAAAAAAAAAGATATGCATGTGTCTCTCCATATGGATGAGGAAATTAAGTGCAGAGAGGCTAAACATGGCCAAAGTCATAGAGCTCACAAGAGCCCGAGTCAAGAGTTTTCTGGTTGAGTCCTTAATCCCAAGTTTTGTTCTGCCAGTGCAATATGGGGTGCCTGGGAGCCAGGATTTGCTAGTCTGATTTGAGCCTAGAGAAAACCTACAATACCCTAATGGCCAATAACTATCCGTCAAGTGACTGAAAAATTCCATCATTTTTTTTCCATTAAACTCCTTTAAATCCTTCATTTATAGACTTGGGTACAGACATCCACTTCCTACTCACCAAGACTCTGGATGAAACAAAGGAATTAGGTTAGGACAGGGTTGCGGGGAGGGGTGGGGGGTATAGACACAGGTCTAAAGTGTTTGTGGGGGTCAGAGTTTTAGGGGTCAGATTCTTGCTTCTCAGGCACTCACGATGTTACTGGAGTTATGTGACCTTAGCAAGTTCAGTTCTTTTCTGCGCTTTGGCTGCTATGTTTAAAAATGAAAACAGAAGTCTTCTTGTTGGATTGTGCATCATAGAAGAGTTAAGCATGTAGGCAAAGGGCAAAGACCTGTCAGATACGCATGACTCCAAGCATCCCCTGGTACCCGCTCCACATTAAGCAGGATGGAGAAGGATGCATGAAGCCCCCTACTTCTTGCTGAGCAGGCTCTATTTGTTCAGAATGAATATTAAGGTCAGGGGAGGAGAAAACAAAGAGTCAAGAAACAAAAAAAACTTCACTTTTCCCTTCTACTCCACATAAGACTGGAATGACTTCAGTGAAACTGAGGATACATTTCTTTTGATTCATGGTTAAAGTCGTGCTGACGTCACTTTTTTTCTCTTCTGCTACCTTATTCAATTTGGTTGTCTATAACATAAAACATTGGCTCTTCAGAAGTGGTTTCTACCATGTTATTGAGAAGGCCAGGGGATGTCAATCTATCTTCCAGCAGAAAACAAAGTCTGCTTTAAATTAGAGAAAGCAAAGTTGCACATCTGACATTCGATTTCTCCGTGGTTCCAAATTTGTAGGCTTAGCTCTTAAAACTCTAAATATTTGTCTTAGCTCGAAGACCATTTTCTTCAAGTCTTAGTCAGAAATTCTGTTGTGAAACTAACAAAGAGTCTGAGGCTCAAAACAAACTGTACTATACACTTAGAAGCTGTTTCTGTTTTTTGTGTTTGGTGAGGTCCTTGGCATCAAATGGCACCGGAGGTTTCAACAGCTTCTATAGGGGAAGTTCAAGGCCCAGGAATCTGTGTGTGTGCACTCACCTATGTCCGTCACCTTCTGTTGCTCACCCACAGACACCACACAGCAACTGTATTAGGTTATTCTAGATCTTTGAGCCAGATCTTGGCCTTTGCACATACAGTTCCCTTCCTTTGGAAAACTTTTCTTTTTCCTTCCCAAATCTATTTACTGGTAAAACTCAATGTGAACCTTTATGCATCTGGGACAAAACTCCTGAGTGCCCGCCTTCTTTTCTACCATTTATACCCCTTCTTGGGATTTTCTTAGCATCATATCTTCATTTCAGTACAGTGGTATTTGTTTATTAATTATTAATTTTTGTGTGTATGCATGTTTGTGTGTTTGTAGGTACATATATGTTCATGTATATATGAAGGTCTGGAGACAAGTTCTGATATCTTTCCTCAGCACCATCAACCAATGTTGAGATGGAATCTCTCACTGACCTGAGGCTCACCAACTGGGCTAGGCTGGCTGGTCACAGAGCCTCATGGATCCAGCTGTGTGGAATTGCACACATGTGCCTTTTGAAAAATGTGGGTTCTGGGAAATTGAACTTCAATCCTCACACTTTCAAGGCAAGCATTTTACCACCTGAGTGATTTCCCATCCCTTTGTGTTAGTTGGGGAGATGCTTAGATCAAGAAGGACACAGAAGATGAAAGGGAGGTCCTCTGGGCTTTTCTTGCCAGTCTCAGTGGCTTGAACCAGCAATGGGTCTGGGAGAGAGTGCAGTGTGACTGCCTTCCATCAGAGCTTGCTGGCTTCACGAGTGGGTGACATTAAACAGGGTGGCTGTTTCAAGACTCCAGTGGCAGGAGGAGGAAGTGGTTTTCGTTTCCTCCCAGCAGGAAGATGCTTATTTAAATAGAATTCAGGAGAAATAAGTGGCAGGGGAAGCACCCTAGTCCTGCGCTTGGACCTTGAGGTCAGCATCTTGCAAAGAGGAAGGATAACAAATGGCCTCTCAGGGAACAAGGAGAGAATGTTACCAGTGGCTCAGACCCAGGGGAGGGACAGGAAGACAGACATTCCTACCTGTGGCCCCAGTGTTGTGCTGCACTCATCTCAGTTAGTCTTTCCCTTGTGCTCCCACGTTCTCCCTCCAGGGGTTGCTGAGAACCATGCCATCAGGCTCTCACACTGGCCTCAGACACACTTCGCCGGATTGAATTATTAGACTTGGACCCAAAGACATCTGAAGCATCCAGTAGTTGGAGCCTCGGCCCAAGTGAGCCTCTTGCCTGTGAGCCGAGGGTTTCCATGTCCTCCCCTGTGCCTGCTCTGCACAGCTCACCTGAGGCCCTGGAGGATGGGGGCTGGTTTAACTGGTCTTCCTCTAGAGTGCCAACCCAACGGCTGGGCACCGAGCAGATGCTTAGGAAACACATGGGCTCTCCATGCCAAGCCCTTCCATGTGTTGGCTCATATAACCAGAGAGGTAGGGTTTGCCATCCCTTTGTGTGAGACAGGCAAACTGAGACTCAAAAGGAATATATTGTTTGTTGGCTTTTTAAAAATAAATTGGTCTCCTGAGTGTGGAGTAGGCAGGGTGTTTTTATGCCACTTTGGTGTAAAAGTAACACATTTATTTGTGTTTTCCATATTAGACAAACTTCTCCCAGTTTGAAGGGAAGTCGCATTTCAGTTATATAGGGCAAGATGGCCCCAGGCCCTAGGGGCTCATGAGGAATGTGGTTTAGATAAAGGTCTATCTGTGGCTTCAGAGCTAACCTGTCCCAGATCCGAAGGTGTTGTTAATGAACACAATCTTCAGAAGGCCTACTACACAAGTCCCTTATGAGGAAGACCCTAGCAAACTGTCTAAAAAGCGTAGTATTATAACCCCAAGATCTCATTGCCTTCCACGCCTATGTGCCATCTTAGTAAGCTGCATGGCAGTGGGCATGGTGTGTGCTTGTGTGTGTGTGTGTGTGTGTGTGTGTGTGTAAGATTTACTTATTTGTCTTTTATGTGTATGAGTGTTTGTCTGCTCCTAAGTCTGCATAAGTGAACGCATGAAGGCCAGAAGAGGACCCTGGAGCCCCTGAAACTGCAGTGCCAGACAGAGTTGCTAGCTGCCACTCAGGCACCGAGGATTGAGCCTGGGTCCTCTGCAAAAGCACCACGTGCACTTAACTATTAAGCCATCTTTTCAGCCCTGTAGGGTTTGTAAAAGCAAACTCTACAAATTGCATATGCTTTACTCCCTTCCCATCCCCCACCCCACCCTGCAACAAGCCTGCATGTCTTCTCACAGGGCCACATTCCCGTACAGGCCATGGATATACTTGCTGGCAGGGCAGCCTTGACTTTTCCTGGGAAGCATTCTTTTCTCACTCAGAGGTCCTGCCTTGCTAGACTGTGACACTGCAGAGAAGAGAGAAGACTCCCTCTGTGGTTTGCTCCTGCACTTGGCAGGGCCTCTGCTGCTAGCTTGCTTTTTGACTTGAGCTCCAGCCCCGATTCCACCTCCCAACCCTGGAGTCGTCAGTCTCTAGTTTAGGGAAGCAGAAACAGGAAGTGGAAGGACTGCTTGGCTCTTCAGAAGGACAAGAGTGCCCTTCCTTCTCTTGGGAGCATGGAAATGGCACCCACATCCCAGCTTACAGCGTAGACAAGGAAACCAACCCCCAAGCTCCACTTCTGGGTACACAGCACAGGGCACTTTGAAAGCACCACCCGTTCCACGCTGAGTGGCCGGTGCTGGGATTGGGGCTTCACCCTGGCTTTGGCTGAGGATGGAGGAACCTGGGTAGAGAGGAGCTGGGTGTGGTCTGAAGCCATTCGAAGGGATTCCCTCCTGCATGGGATGCTAACAGTGAAAGGAGGGTTGACTAGTTCTTGAAAGGGGCAACTCTTGACGTAAGCGTTTCTTCTATGAACAGAGGTGGATGGGGAAGCCATGGTTGAAAGGGCTCCCAAAGCAGAGCGTTCTCTGTGTGCCACAAGCAGGACACAAGGGAAAGGCACCAGGGGAACAGCCTGTGTGGGCTTGTGCTTGCTTTTATTCTCATAGGTGAAGCTCAAAATAATAGTCCCGGAGCCAGAGTACCCTGACGCAGCCTGGAGCTGAGCAAACAGGACTTTTGGAACCTGTTGTGACCTATGTGTCAGCATAGGTCACAGCCTGGCTGGCATCCGGAGATGGGACAGCAGGAAGTAGCCCAGAGTAGGACCCGCCCTGGCCTCTGGACTTGAGTCCGTGAAACAGCTCTGCCAGGACAACCTGTCTTGGACACTTGGAAAGTATATCTCAGCTTAGAAAACAGGCATAGCTTTTGCCCCAGTAATTCTGTCTCTAAGGAAACAACGAGAAGAAATAACTGCTGATGTCTCTGATGGCATGTGATCAACGGTGGCCAGCATAATGCTGATAATAAGAAAACACAGAGGCAGCATAAATACCCAGCATGAATGGTATATGTTAGGACACTTACACTACATCTATGCAACAGAAGCAGATTAGTCATTAGCACTCATATGGTGGTGAAGAATCTCTATAGAAGCAGAATGCCTAAGATCCTATGCTGAGTGGGAAAAGCCGCACAATAGTAGGAACTATTACTAATCTGCTCTCTATTATGTATCTATATATTATTATGACATTTATTGGACACTCCTATGCATCAAGGGATGACTCTAAGCATTTAAGATATACTAATACATTTATTTGTGTGTCTAGATTATGAACAAGGTATTTTTATTATGTTCTTTCACAAGGAGGTTGAGGTCTGTGCCATCCTGCAGTATCACACAGTGGTGAGCAGCAGAACCTCTGTTTGAACAAAGCTGTGCTGCCTGATGTCCATTTGCAAAGTACTGAACCGGCCATCCTCCCTCTCCCTCCCTCTCTCTTTCTTAGAGGAGTCACACCCAATGTTAGCCGGGTTTTAAGTAATTCCCTTCCAGGGCAAATTAAGGCAAATATTTCCCTAGGAGTGAGCGTTGCTACCCATATGGATCCCGGAGGACGTCAGCACATTGGCTGCAGAGAGCACACTGTGTGCTCCCGGGCTGGTGGCCATCCAGAGGCAGCAGTGCCCTACTTCTTGTAGCTGTGCAGAGCTGCTGCATCCTGCGGACGCTGCTGGGAACAGAGTAGGGACACGAAGCCATTCTCAGCTAAGACTTCCACCCTAGTGGGGGAGGCAGGGGAGGGAACCACCGACAAAGAGCCAAGAAAATATCATCTGGAGTTCAGGGCTGGGCAGAAGAGTGTGACTGGAATGGTACCATGGGGTGGGGCCCTGTGCTTAGGAAGGCGACCTTTGAGAAGAGGCAAATTAATATGTTGAAAGAGAGCATGAGAGGCCAGTAAAAAAAAAAATCTGGAAATCTAAATGAATGATACATTGAATTTTTTTTTCGTGTGTAAGTGTTGTGACATTTCTATAAGTTATTCTAAAATAAAACCTTAAAACACTGAGAGGCTGCAGACATGAGCTCAGAGGTTTAGAGCAGTGGCTGCTCTTTTTGCACAGGATATGAGAACAGTTCCCAGCACCTGTGAGGCAGCTCATGACATCTGTAAGTCCAGTTCCAGGAGATTCCACACTGTCCTTTGGCTTTCACAGGGCACTAGACACACGTGGTAGTATACATCCATATATGCAGCTCAACAAGCATATATCTTATTTAAATCTTAAAAAATATTGAAGTGAATATACATCACTGTGTATGTGAACTGGCAGAGTTAGGGCTTGTGGGAGGGCAGGTGGGAAACCTGACTAACTGACACAGGCTCTTTGACTGCAATTGGGTGAGGTTGAGGTTTGGGCTTGGACATAAGCAATCTTTTCTTCGTCCTGTTAAGTTCATGGTCTGTGCCCAGAGTCCTAGAACACTCCTGTCCTTACTCCCAGAGCTAAGTAACATTGAACTGATAAAAAATAATCCAGAACCAAGTGTGGGATACAACTGTACAAGGCCCCACAGGAATAGCAATAGGATTCCAGCAAGTCAGATGCTCTGAATCCACCAAGCGCGTATCACCTGAGGCTATGGCCAGAGAACGCACGGGGTGGAAGGTGCTTCCTGCTGCTCTGGAAAGTAGCCATTCTGACCAGTGTGTGAGTGGCGGTGAGGGGTGCGTGTCAGGGGAGTGAGTCATGGGAGCTCAGCTAGAACAAGGCTTTTTCTTCAGCGTGGCTTTGGTGACTTGCTCAATTTCTGCCCATTTGGGGTCCATTTTAAAATTACAACATGATTTAAACAAACAAACAAACAAACAAACAGTGTCAAAAGCACAAATGCACTTAGAGAAAGGGACTTAAGGGATCAGTTAACTGGCACCTGCTCAGGCCTTGTTGGCTCAGTTGACCCCAGGCCCGGCAGCCTCTGAAGGCAGTCCTGCTAACCCAGTGTTAAGGAAGAGAAGACTAAGGCTTCAGTCATTCAAAAGGAAGGTTCCACGCTAGCTATGATCCCTAAGGGTCTAACGCCAAAATCCAGGCTCTTTATGGAGCACCTCAAGTCAGATTGGTCCCTGTTGCTCCCAAAGATGAAGGCTAAGCAGACACAGGGGTGTAAGAACGTGTTGTCTTGGAAACCGCTCTGCTCGCCAATCCTTGCCACCCTGAATCAATGACGTGTGTGATTTCACCGGATGGTATTCAGGCTGGATTATGTTGGCGCAGGACATGTTTATAAATCATGCCCGAGGACCCACTGAAGCCTTCTCTCCACTGATGATGTTTACAGAATTGGGAAGCATGGCCTCTGCATGCATGTACTGGTCCTTTCTATGTCAACAGCATCGTAATAAACGTAGCCAGGATCCCTGTCTGTACTGTTTTCCACAGAGACTCAGAAGCCTGTGAAGGTGCCATTTCCACCACAGAGCAGAACAGAGCCCTCCCTCTGTCCAGAGCTTACCCTGACTGTAGCATCTCTGGACTTAGGACAGCAAAGCATCCCAACTTTCTCCACCCCGTGTCTGACAGCAGCAGCCAAGCATACCTGTTAGGGTGTGATTTCTCTCCTTTGTGTAGCTGCAGCTGGTGTCTCTGACCTAGAGCGCAGAGCTGGGAAGCTGTGGTCTGCCTGGAGAGTCAGGCCCACCCTGAACACTCCACACAACCTTTACTCCCACTCTCTTTCTAGTCTGAAAGGGTTTTACCCTTTTGTAGTGTCTTTTAAGGCTCCCGTTTTCATATGACGCAGCAGCACGGAACTCAGCGTTTGAGTCTCACAGAACTCCACCTGGAATCGGCCTTTCTGACCGAGACTGAAGCTTTCCAGGACGGCCATCCATCACTTGTCTCTCTGAGGAGTCCTGCAGAAAGCCTCCAGCATGCTTATCAAGGTTTCACGATACCTCTGCACCGTTGCAGAGGTGTGGACAGCCTTAGGGACCAGCGCGCAGAGATTTGCAAGAGTGGGAAGCTGCTGTCACCCCCCAGGAATTGAATTGTGTTCTTTTCCGGAACTCAATGTTAAAACGTCCAGTGTCTTAGGATATTGCATTTGGCCACCAGGTCAGAGCTTGGTGATAGAGTTAAAAATGACGTTGTGAGTATAGCTCGAACCCACTACGCAGAGGTCTGGATACAGTCAAGCATGAGCACGCATGCGCACACCCACACACGCCCCCCCCCACCATATTTGAAGACGTGGTGATGGCCCCCAGAGGATTAAAAAGAAGAAACTTTGATCAGAACCTCTAAGTTCCAGAGCTGTGAGAAAACGTGTTTACTAATTAAGCCACACAATTTACTGCCCTAGCAATCTACTGTCTCATTGCTAAGCCTGACAATAAGGGGAAGGGACGAATAGCTCGTGTTTCTATTCTCAGACTCTGATCTGTTAGGGTCTCCCATTGCCACTATGGGATGCAGAGGTAGAGGATTGCATATCTCTCATTCAGGATCTCTGGCCAAAGGTTAGCTCATTATGCATTCAACAAATTTCAGTTAAATACCTCCAGTCTATGGGAGCTAGTCTGAGTAGTAATGAATATAAAGATAAATAAGACAGAATCCTTGTCCCGAGGAGGCTCGCACTGCGGAGGACAGCTTCCGCGGATGTGGCCAGGTGTCCTGGGAACACCGCTCTGCCCACTCACTGCCTTCGCGTATCTCAGGGATATAGGAGGTACGCAGAGAAGAGCAGAAGAAATGCTTGTGAGCTGTTACTATTACTGGGTGGTGGTAGCTGCTGATGTAAAGCTGCCTTCATTTTTTTTTAAGGTTCCATTAGTGTCATATTTTTTCTTTCAAAACGAAGCAAAAGGGAGGTAAATGTGCACGGTGATTGTTCACCAGGCACGACTGTCAGCTAAGCATTATTTACACTCATTACCTTGGGGAACTTAAAAAGAAGTTGAAAACGTAGACTTTTGCCTTTGAGTAGGCTCTGTTTTACTCTCTTCTCTTTATTATTATTTCTATTTTTGAGATTATAATATAATTATAACATTTCTCACTTCCCTCTCCTCTCTCCAAACCTTCCCATACACCCCTCTTTGCTCTCTTTAAAATTCGTGTCCTCTTTTTTCATTAATGGTTGTTACATGTATATATGTGTATAGGCATATATATTGTTGCCACATATGTGTGTGTATAAATGTATAGACATATACATGGCTAAATATAACCTGCTCAGCCTGTATAATGTTAATTATATGTATGTTTTCAGGACAGTCCACTTGGTATTGGATAACCAATTGATGTGATCTTCCCTGTGGAAGGCTTCTTTCACTCTCAGAATTCCCTATTGCCTATAATTCTTTGTGCAGAGTTGAGGCCTCGTGGGCTTTTCTCTGTCTGTTTGACACGTCTAGAGGTGTTGTCTTTGTTAAGCTCATGTATAGCCAGCCATGTTGGAGGGACTTTATGGGTATAGCTTCTGACATTAGTAGGAGAGAAAAATCTCACAGCAAGCTTCTTGAACCTGTGGTTTTTACAATCTTCTTCCCCTCCTTCCATGTGGTAGGGTTTTGTAGATATATCTTTTGGGACTGGACTACATAGCTCAGCATTTTGATTGGTTGTGATTTTTTCCATAGTGGTCTCTGCCTGGTGCAAAAAGAAGTTTCTTGATGAGTGGTGAAGACAACACTTACCTGTGGGTATAAGAGCAGATGTTTAGATTGCTGTTAGGAGTTGTGTTGGTTTAGTAAGTAGTGTTTATATTGTTTTCTAACGTCTGTGACTTTATTAGCACTGAGTGATTAGCTAGGTTTTCGGTACCAGGCATGGCTTTTCTTTCCTTGAGCAGGTTTTAAGCCCAAGTAGAAAGCTAGTGGTTACGGCCAATGTATGCCTGCTGCACCTGCATCCTTAGGGAAGTGTGCATGCTGATCACCGATGGCGCCACAGCACAGGACTGGCTTCACTCCTTTGGATGATTGCATGATGCTTTCTGGTCAGTTCCAGACCAGGGGCCTCTGGGCCTTGCCTCTGAAGCGCCTGGTGTCTTCAGCAATAAAGACTTAACCTCTGCCATTGGGAGATGATTCAAGGTAGGAACAATAAGTTTAATGTTTTGGGAATCCTTGGACAATTCTGACCAGCAACTCAGAAGAGGGCTTCTCATGCCTGGTATTAGAATTTTTGTTAGATTGTCTTCAGTTTTTAGAGGAGCATTATTAGTCCAGATGAGAAAAGATCATTAAAACTATCTATGTGTACTTATACAGAGAATTACATGTTTTGTAATTTTTAAGATAGAGTTGATAGAATGGTACCTGGTGGCTTCTTCAGACATCCTTATTCTTACTGTCCCTCATCCTTCCTCCTTTACTCACATCCTTTCCCATTGTTAAAGGGCCCCACCCTTTTCCATTTCCCTGATCAGATCTCTTGAGTCCTACCATTTCCCTCTCTATTGCTTTCCAAATCCTATGCAATGGTCCCATTCAACTTTTTCTGGTTTATGTGGAGACTATGGGTAAGTCCTTATATCTGACAGTTTGGAGCTAGACACCTCCAATGAGAGAAAAATGTGAGATTTGTTTTCCTGGGTATGGGCGAGCTCACTCAATATGATCTTTCCTAGTTCAACCCACTTACCTGAAAAGTTTGTGGTTCCATTTTTCTTTACAGCTGAATAATATTCTGTAGTGACGATATGCCACACTTTCATTCCCTACTCATTGGCTGAAGGGCATTTACGTTGTTTCCACTTCCTAGCTAATGTGAATAGAGCAGCAATGGACATGCTGAGGAGCTATCTGTGGAGTAGGATGTTGAATCTTGGGAACATGCCAAATCTGGGCCATACAGAAGATTCGTCTTTTTGTGAATTCTCCACACTTCTTTCCATAGGAGCTGCACCATTTTGCAACAGTGAAAGCGAGTCTCTCTGCCGCACCCAACCCCTTCAGCATTTGCTGTCAGTTGTTGTGTTGACCTTTACCATTTTGACTGGGGTAAGATGAAATCTCAAAGTTATTTTGATTGCATTTCCTCAATTGCTAATGAATAAATGAATGTTTTTGAGACTTCTTCTTAGCCGTTTTATTTTTCTTCTTTTGAGAACTGTTTTCAGGTCTCAGGCTTATTTTTCTGGATGAGTCATTTGTTTTTCTGACTCTTTTTTGAGGTCTTTATATATATTCTGGATATTAATTTTCTGCCAGACGTACAGCAGGAAAAGATTCTCCCTGTGAGCTTCCCCTTCACCTGGTTGATTGTCCCTTGAACTGTGCAGAGGCTGTGCAGTATTAGGACGTCCAACTTGTCAACTGTTGAAGTCCTATTCAGAAAGTCACTTCTTAACACCTATATCCTGTAAGGTGCTGCCTATGTTTTTTTCCCGAGCCATTTCAGTATTTCAGGTTTTATGTTTAGGTCTTTGATCCATTTAGAATCAATTTTTGTCCAAGGTTATAGATGTGGGCTAATTCCCTTCTTCTTCATGTGAACACCCCATTTTCCCATCATTTGTTGAAGATGGTTTCTTTTCCTCAGCTTACGTTCTTGGCATTTTTATTAAACATTAAGTGACTGAAGATATGTGTGCTCACACTTGGATATTTTAGTTCTTTTCATTAGTTTATATATTTGTTTTTATGTAGGTAGCAAATTGCATTCTAATATATCACAAGGTCTATAATGGCACTTTCCCTAACATTGTTCTTTTTCTTTTCTTTCTTCTTCTTCTTCTTCTTCTTCTCTTCTTCTTCTTCTTCTTCTTCTTCTTCTTCTTCTTCTTCTTCTTCTTCTTCTGTTTAAAATTTTCATTTTCAGAGGTCCTTTACTTCCTTTGTTAGGTTTATTCCAATATTTTTTTCCCTCTGAGGCTATTGTAAGTGGGGTGTGTAAATTGGTTCTTTCTCTGCATGTTTGTTGGTATGCAGAAAAGCTATTTATTTGTGCAGTTTGATTCTGTGTCTATCCACATTGCTGTGAAACTGGTTATCATTTCTAGAAGTTTTCTGATAGAATTTTTTGGGATCTCTAATGTACATATTCTGTCACCTGAAAATAGAGGTGGCTTGAGGGTCTTTTTCCCATTTGTATCACTTTAATATCTTTCTCTTACTTTTTGTTTCTGCTAGTATTTCAAGTACAATATTGAAAAGAAGTGGGCTTAATAAACTTTCCTGACTTCAGTGGGATTGCTTCAAGTTTTTCTTCATTTAAGATGAAGTTAGTTGACTGTCAGTTTTTCATATACAACTTTTTTATGCTGAGGAATATTCCTTTTATTCCTACATCCCCTAGGACTTTTATCATGAAGGCTGAATTTTTGTCAAACAGCTATTGAGATAATTTAACATTATCTCCATTTTGTGGCTTATGCACTGACTTGTGTATGTTGAACCACCCTATATTTCATGGATAAAGCCAACTTGTTTGTGGTGAATAGTCTTTTTGATGTACGTCGGTCTTCTGTTTCAAGTATCTTATTGAACATTTTCAGACTATGTTCATGGGGATATTGGTTTGCAATTTTTTTTGTTGTTGTTGTTGTGTCTTTACTTGGTTTTGGTAGACTAATACTGGCTTCCTAGACAGAGCTTGGGAGTGCTCCTTCTGTTTCTACTTTTGGAATCATTAAGAAAGATTGAGTGTAGACCTTCTTGGAAATCTGGAATACTTCTGTTGTGAATGCATCTGGGTCTAGGCATATTTTTTCCTTAAGCTGGAAGACTTTTTATTGCTATTTTAATCTCCTCATTTGTTATGAATCTATTTATGTTGTTGACTTCTTCTGGGTTTAATTTTGGTTGTTTAGCTGAATTTAGAAATGCATCCATTTCTTTTAAGTTTTCCAGCTTAATGGAGTACAGGTTTTTAAAATATTCCCTTATAATATTCTGATTTCTCTGATGCCTTTTGTAATATTTCTCTGTTCATTTCTAATTCTATTCATTTGGGTCTCTCTTTCTTATGATTAGTTGGACCAAGGATCTGTCAGTCTTGTTTATCTTCTCAAAGAATCAGGTCTTAGATTCATTGACTCATTGTATTATTATTAATTTTTGTTTCTATTTCATTGATAGTTGCTCTGATTTTTATTATTTCTTGACATTGGATGGGTTTGCATTTGATTTGCTTTTGTTTTTTGGCTTTTTGAGTTGCATAATTAGCCATTTGTTTGTGCTTTTAGAGCTATAAATTTCCTTATAGGACTGCTTTCGATGTGTCCTAGAGGGCTAGTTGTATTGTGGTTTCCTTTTTTATTTAGTTCCAGTATTTAAAAAAAAATTCTTTGTTTTTTTTTCTTTGATCCATCCATCATTAAGTAATGAGTTATTTGATTTCCATGCCTTTAAGTATTTAAGATTTTTTTTCTGTCAATTATAAGTTATATTGCACTGCAGTCAGATAGGTACAGAAGTTATTTCATTCTTTGAATTTGTAAAGATTTATTTTGTGTCCTAGGATATGTTTTATTCTAAACAAGCTTCTCTGTGGTGCTTATTTTTTGTGTGTTTGGGTGGAATAATCTGTACAGACCTATTGAGTCCATTTGATGCACGGTGCCCACTAATTCTGATGTTTCATTGTTTGTTTTTTGTCTAGGCGACCTTTATATTAGAGAACATGAGGTTTTGAAACCACCTACTATTAATGGGTTGATGCTCACCTGTGTCTTTAAACCAGAAGTAATTTTACAATAAAATTGGGTCTGGGAGACCTTGGTGCATTAGTGTGTAGGATGGTACTGTCCTCTTGGTTAACTCTTTCCTCTTTTAGAATGAAGTGTGATTTTATATCATCTGATTAGTTTTAGTTTTGTGTCTGTTTGTCAGGTTATTTTCGTCAGGTATTAGGGTGACACCTCCTTATCTCCTAATCCCCTTTGACTGGAGTCCACCCTTTTGTTCTAAGGTGGAAGACTAAAATGTGTTTCCCATAATTCTGTGCCTCCTAGCCCATCCACATGGCAGCTGGAGTGACTTCATGCTCCATGGGAAGTGTTTGCCAACTGGGACGTATCTGAGGGGGTACTACAAGGCTGGGAAGCCAGGTCTGAAGTAGGATGAGAGGAGCAATCTAGTGTATGGGGCCCCTGGGTCACCTACTCATCTCACTCACACACTGACAAGCTGGACTTTTCCAGAACCTGGTGAATCATAGCTTAAACTTAACCCAGTGTCCCTCACTTGCTCTGGCTCCTCTGCCACAAATGTGCTGGTCCCTCTTCTGAATTCCCCACCCCGTCCCTTCGTTTCTCAATGTCAGGATTAAAGTTATTCCCATAAAATTCCCTCTCACTTCCTGGTGTGGATGGTTCTGCTTCCAATGGGTGTGGCTCACTCTTCTAGCATGAGATTCTGCCTGTCGTCTCCCGCTACCTCTGATCTCTCTGTGTCTGTGTCTCCTTCCCCATTGTCTCCATGCCACACTGCCTAGAGTCTGTGTCTGGGGCCCACAGGGAATGTAATGTGCTTTGGGATGATTTTTCTGGAGACCACCATTGTGTTGTTCAATGTCATCACTATCTTCCTTTCGTATTAATTTAGGATGTGTTGTTCAGACCAGGGCCAGTTTTACAAGCTGTCTCTCATGTCCTGGAGATAAAGCTTATTCCAGAGAAGCTGCAGTGTTTCCAGCATTGTTAGCAATTTCAGAACCAAAGCTAGGACCTTCTGCATCCCCGAGAGGGGCGTACCTCACGCCATATATCATGTGACAATAGTCAGAAGTCTTTGAGGGCCCGTGAGGAAGCGGAGTGTCTTGGAGCAGGTACTGAAGCTATGCTCAATAAATAATAATCCAGAAGAAGACAGAAAGCAGGAAGAGCCAGACACATTTTCTTTTTTTTCTTTTTTTTTAGCATTTTCAGTACATTTACTGAACTGACCACTTTGTTTGTGTCTCACCTTAAAGTAAATGTCGAACACTGGACCTGAGCAGAACTGAGCATTACAGGTGAGCTAATTAGCACTCAAAAACCTTAGAACATTTCCCCAAGTTCTTGCAGGCTTTAAGGGAAATTACATTGTATGTGGACCTAAATCCAGGCCTGTGTGTCTCCCTGTGCCTTGCCTTTTCTCCCTTGATTAGTGGCTATCTGGAGTGCTCCAGTGTGGCTTCTTAGAAGAGTCGTGTCCATTGGACTCCATTCATCTGGGTGGTGTGTTTTCAGAAATCAGGGTCACTACTCTATAACCACAGTATTACAGTACCATGCGGACCGGGGCTATCCACCCTACAGCCCACCACTGCCCCTGTGCTCCAGGTAGATTCGGTGAATCTTCACTGAACACCTCAGTCCCGTTCTTTGGCTGTGCGGAGTAGGTCGGCCCCGGCACCGCACGCCTCTCAGCCCTTTCAACTACCTCTTCTTTCTGCGTCCCTCCTTGTCTGTTTCACTTATCGTAGGCACTCAGTATGATCTGCGTGATCCCCGCAGCCACCCTAGCAGCATCCTGGACCTGGGTCTCGGGGTCTTTGCTGCGTGCTAAAGCCTGTGCTAGCCGAGTCCTGTGCTCTCCACTGCCTGCTCTGCCCTCCTCCTGCGTCTTCAGCTCTTCCAAACACATATTCTCGTCTTCTGTAAATGCAGGCCAGGTGAGGTCCTTGCTTCTTGAGGGTCTAGTCCCTCCTTCAAAGCCCAGAAAAATCAGTCTTTGGCTGGTTATGGTGTACTTGGTCTCACGACCTAGAAGAGACATAGCAATGTTCTTTGCCAGACTGAGCTTCCCATGTCATATTTAAACAAGATGGGAGAGCTATCCCGTAACTGGGTTGGCCAGCTTGCTCCTGTTGCCAGAAGAAACAGGCAGAACCAGATCAAAGTTGACAGGACCTCAAATTCTCAAGACATCAATCCTAGTGTTCTCTCCCTAGTCCCCTCAAGCGGGGTCTTAGCCGGAGTCACTCCATGGTGGAAACTCAGTCCCTCTTTAAATTCTCATAGCCTGATCAGCAAGTCCTTGGTTCAATCCTCAGCTCTTTCTTCTGTCTGCTTGCAGAAAATCAGCTCTTGGCATGCTGCCAACAAGGCCCTTAAACGCTTTGTCTGAGTTGGTGATGACTTATCCCTACACTTACTTTTCTCGATAGCCTTAGTAGCTAATTTCTCCTCCTCTATCTTGTCAGTAGCTGATACACTGCACCTATGGGTTCCTTTGCTTTTACTGTACCTCATTGTAGCTTCCCAAGAGGACAAACCCTTGAGCCCCTCTTGAGTATGCCATATGTCTCTCTCCCAGGCTCAGTTGATGAGCCTCATGGCCTGCTAGCTTTCAGGTGACCCAGACCCCAGTGGAGAGCCACACATGGCACCAGCTGTCTTGGGTCTGAGGAACGGGCTTGGTGCACATACTTTCCTGTGGCTAGTTCATAGGCAAGCTCTTTGAGAACCGCCTGCCAAAAGACAGGGTCCAAAGAAGGACTGGGAGAAGAGAGAGAAGCTAAACAGACGCAGCTGCCATGGGCTCTGTGGGTTGGTTGTCTCTTCTGAGTTGTCACAAATCGAGTCAAGTAACCCAAGCCCTTGACACAGACGCATTTGCAGACTTCCTACAAAACAAGCCCAGAATCAACCATGTTTATAATTGTGATAAGAATCTTAAGTAGACTTGTGGGCAAGTAACACCAACACCCAGCGCACTGAAGAATGAATGAATGTCTGCTTGCCTTTCTAAGCACACTGGAAAGCCTTGAAAAAGGATCTCTACCTACCATGGTTCTTTCAATCCTAGAAACTTTGGTTGCCCAGTACATACTTGGTACCTTAGTATACCAACAAACCTTTGAAAATACCACTCTTAATTCAATTAAATTATTTTCCAGACTTAAAAAAAAAATCAGGTTCTTACATATTTAAATAACTTTTTCTAAAGTTTCCCCAGTGAACTTGCATCTGAGTCCAGTGTCCTTTGAGTTGTGTCAGACTCAGGAAGAGGCTTAAACCCCATGGGTTTCCTGTTGTATAATGCCTCTGAAGGCCCAGAACTGGTGCGAGGCACATGGTCATCAGAACCTCACCCCCACCAGCACATCACTTCTACCCTCAGGTCTAGCCTGGCTTTTGGAGATGTGTGTATCATGCTCTGATTCTGCACCAGGGGAGACTATAGACCCGAGTCCATCTCTCTCTTCCTCTAAGGAATCATCCCTGAGACCCTGCCTGTCCCATCAGATTGCATCATTGGAGACAACTATGTCCTACGTTATCTCTAACTCAGTAGAGCACTAGGAAACATCTTAATCATAGATGCAACTTAATCAGCAGAAAACAAGAATTCTGTCTATCAGTACATAGGGGAAAATGAGGTTCAGTAGACAGCTAACGATCTCTGCCACATTGGTAGTAGAACTGTGAAAACAATAACAAAAACATCATGTTGGAGTATACCTGGGTAGGTCTTCTAGCTGCAGGAATAGGCCTGAACCAGTTTTTTCATATGTGAAATAGGCACCAATGCCCAAGCCCACAGGCTGACTATGAATAACCAAAGGAAGCAAGCATACACACACAATCAAGTGGCCACCAAGAACATGAACTGTGGTCACACTGTTCATCCTTCGCCCAAGGCATTAAGCAACTTGATTACGATGTAATTGTAATTGAATTATGTCTCACTGTCCTGGATGTAAAAGAAGAAGAAGAAGAGAAGAAGAGAAGAAAAGAAGAAGAAGAAGAAGAGAAGAAGAAGAAGAAGAAGAAGAAGAAGAAGAAGAAGAAGAGAAGAAAACAAAGTTGGTGGACAGGGAGATGAGGGTAGAAAAGGTGAATTTGAGAGGAGAGAGGGGTGAGCACATATCACAATGTTGTATATGAAATTCTCAAAGAATTAATAAAATATCTAAAAAATTAAAAGGCACATGTTTATAAATGTTTTCTTTTGTATAAATTTTATATAAATATGTTTTATACAAATATATAATTTATAAATTATTTCAAAAATGAAAGGCATACCCATATAAACTCACAAATCCATGATGATTCAATAAATGCCATTTCTCTTAAACAAAAGCAAAGCAAAACAAAAACACACACAAAACTGGCATCGTGTTTTTCACATAGCATGGTGTGTTTGAGATCTGGCATGCTACTGTTTTTTTAAATAGAGTGCATAGAGGAAGAAAAGCTACATGTGTCAAGATGTCGAGATGCTTTTATTAGCTTTTCCTTGGCCCCTGCTGGTGACAGAGACATCAGACCAGAACAAGGCTTGGAGCATCTTAAAAAAAATTTTTTTTTATTTAATTAATTTATTCAGATTACACCTCAATTGTTATCCCATCACTTGTATCCTCCCATTTCTCCCTTCATCCCGCTTTCACCCTATTCCCCTCCCCTATGACTGTGATGGAGGGAGACCTCCTCACCCACTATAGGGTCATAGGCTATCAAGTCTCATCTTGGTAGCCTGCTTATTCTTTCTCTGAGTGCCATCAGGCCTCCCCACCAAGGGGAGGTGGTCAAATATGGGGCACCAGAGTTCATGTCAGATTCAGTCCCCACTCTCCACATAACTGTGGAGAGTGTCATGTCCATTGGGTAGATAAGAGTAGCATCTTCTTTAAAACACAACCCTTTTTTCCTTATTCTTATCCATTCACGAGACCAGATAGAGGCTCTGATTCCAGCCCATTTCCTGTCCCTTCCTCTTCAACAGCACAGGGGAGGGCCCTTTTGCTCTGACCTCTGTAGCCTGCAGTCAGCTCCAGTCCACAAAGAGATCTATTCTCTAGAGTCAGACAAGGCTGAGATGCCTGGGACAAAGATGTTGCAAGTGACAGTGCTTGCTTCTGAGAAACTTAAGTCAAGGCAAGGTGACCAATTGGTGACAAGTAATGTTGTTTAGTGTTCTCGTGTGAATGGAGCTGAGCAAACAGAAATGTTCTGGTCTCAGTTTAGAGTAGAGACGGAGGTCACAGAACTTTCTGGAGGTAAGCGGGTAGGGAGTGTTTTAGCAACAGTGTCAGGGATGTGTACTGCCTTTCATAGTTGACAGAGGGAGCAAAGAAAAGGATAAAGGCTGGTGGGATGACAAAGCTTTGGAAGGTACAGAAAGCTGAAAATGCTTCGTGGGTGTGATGTTGCAACGGAGAAGAGAGGGAAGGCTCCATTCTCCGCACAACTAATTCTGGAAACTTCAATGCAATCCCGCGCCCATGGGTTTTCCCGCATGCAGTCTAGAAAGCAGTGAGCTCCCCATCATGGCCAGAGACAAGCTCTAGTGGACACTGTGAGATCAGCAACAAAGATTGGAATGACTCTGCCCCTGATTCTTACAGCTGCTTCCAGTTTCAGGAGTCTGTGATTCGGGATGCATTTGCAGACTGCTTTTCCTAGGTGTGTTTTCTGAGAACATCTGGCCGCCCCCAGTTCTCTTTAAATAGCAGCACATAGAACTAAAAAGGAGTGATTTTGACGCTTACCCAGAACTAAGCAGCCCTCGTTTGTGTGCCGTCTCCACTAAGCCTCATGGGTAGTTGTGAGTAAAACAGACTGATCTGCTCTTTTAAGAGGGGAAAAGTCCAAAGAGATTAGGACCTATGCTTATGAGCACACGTAGTGGAGGAGCTTGGAGTACTCTGAGGAGTACCATGCCTGTCCACCCAGCGGATGGTCCTCACTTGGCTCTGGGGATCTGCATCTCCCCCGATTCTTCCTCTCCCCGGTGGGAAACTCCTGCTTTTCTGGGAGCTTTCCCCATAGTCTGCCTTTGAACTTGGGACAGTAGCCAATGATTCCAAAACAGACATCCCAAGCTTACTGAGGGCAGGGTCTCCCTGAAGAATGGGTCTTTGTTTGATGGCTCACTCTTACCAGCAAGTTCTCCCTCAGGTAATGTCCCACTTCAGAAAAGATTAGGCATGGAAGCAACCTGTTTCCTTAATCCACTGTTACGATGGGGTACATGGGATCATGGTGGCTAAGAGTTGGAGATGAAATGCTTAATGGTCAATCAAGAAACAATAGAATGCAGTGCCATCCCATGAGGAAATCATGTTTGGATTTGCCATCTCACTTCTCCTAATGGGTTTTTGGCTCCAGTACAAGATGCATGAGCCAAGAACAAGCCTAGACAGTACAGCTGTATAGAGGCGTATGCTAGTCTGGAGACTGGTGTAAAAACGCTAGTGATAGTGAAAGGATTGTCAGTGTTCTGACTTGGGGATCTTTGTTAGAGAGCCAGGTTTCACCCAGAAGCCGTGGTGGTAGGCAGAGACATGTCAGAGGACTTTGGGGGTGTCACAAGGAGAATACACAGACTACCATCGCCTTCTGTCTTCCTTCGATAAAAAAGAAACAGAGGGTCAAAATAGAGAGGCGCTTTGCTCAAGGCCACAAAGCCAGAAAGTGGCCTAGCCAAGCCCACCACGTTGTCCTCAAACACCAGGAAGGACTGTGGGTCAGTAGTTAGGCTGCCAGACACCTGAGTTGAAGCCCTGCTTCTGCTGTTTGCTATCTGCATGTCAGGCAAGTCACTCAGCACTTCTGAGCATCAGCAGACTGCCTGTAAAATGAGGTCAATGGGAGAACTGAGTCCATAATAAAGTGCAGGTGTTTGGTTCACAGTAGCTGTTAATTTTCAGGCAGCGCCTCCTATTTCACCTCGAAGCCTTAGAAATATTGTGGTAGAGTAGGACAGAGACAGGGTTACCATTGGCAACTTTAAATACAAAGGTGAGAGGAAGGCAGGGCGTGAAGATGCCTGGGAGAGCCTGCCCAATGATGTTTCCAAGCTCAGGTGTGATCAGAACCACAGCTGGAGGAGCCAGCAGCTACAGCTGTGGCCATACCTGGCTGGCTGTATTTTGTCCTTGTCGTGTGGAGTAGCTGACATATAACCTATCAGGCAAGGGAAACCACTGAATACGTTTAACCTAGGGGAATAACTAGACTTTGCTAGTGTAAGTCTTCTGTAGGGCACTGTCCAAGTGTGTGTAGGGGACTGTCCAAGTGTGTGTGGATATGGTAACTGCTGTGTGGGGCGTAGGGACAGGGTCCGAAGAAACAAGTTCGATTGTCCTAGGAACCATGATGGAGACCATGGGCCAGGGTAGGACAGTTAATACGGCATAGGTGATGGAAGCAGAAAGACCAGCAGGGCTTGGAAATTCATTTCAGGAGAAGAGCGAGGGAGAGCAGAAGGCCACAGTGTTTTCATTTCCTGACACAAAAACACCGCGTTAGTTACTTTCTCGTTGCCGTGATAGAACACCTGACATAATAACTGAGAGGAGAAAAGTGTATTTCTGCTCAAGGGAAAGACACAAAGGAGGTTTCAGTTGAGAACCGTAAAGCTATTTGAAAAATTGCAATGGGGGCAGGGACTGGGTGATGGCTTGGGTGTGTGAAAATGCCCATTACACAAGCATGGTGAGCTGAGCTCGAATCCCCAGAGCCCACAAAAAAGTTGGATGCACAGCATAAGGGTCTGCAATTCTCCTGAGGGAGATGGGGTGTAGAAAATGGTGAATCCCAGAGTGATGGAGGCTAGCTAGCATGCAAGCAAGCAAGAGACCTCATTTCAAATACACAGAAGACATTGTCCAGAGCCTGAAGTTCTCCTCTAACTACAAGGCATGTGTCTCCACATTCATGTTATATGGGAATGAGCGCGCGCGCACACACACACACACACACACACACACACATGCGCGCACACAAACATGAGCAAACACACTGGAAACCTTTTATCTGAAAAACACAGTAACAGAATGAACAATTTCCTAGAAAAGGCCAGATAACAGAGATGATGAACTTGAAGCAACATCAGGGTCTGAAGTGCCTTTTAAGTATTTTAGACTCAGGTGGTCACAAAACTGTCCCGGTAATTGAACTCTGTCATTGTAACATGAAAACAGCAGCAGACAATATGCAAATGAGTGGAAATGGCTGCGTTTTCAAGAAATCTTTATCTACCAAAGTAGACACACTAGAAAACAGGGTATTTTCAATTTATTTTATGTGGTAAGCAATATCCCAATATCCAAAGCACACAAGCACAGTGTAAGAAAATAAGGCAAAAACATATTTGCAAATCAAATATGAACAGATAGAAAGGTTAATCGCTCACAATCAACTGCAAGTCACATGGAGAACACAAGGGCAGCTCATTACTGAAAACCAAAAAACTGTAATCTGCCATATCAACCAGCTAAAGAAAAGCGACATGATCACAGACATAGAAAAAAGCCATGCCCATCTATGACAGACCCAGAACCTGAGTATGGGGACCTCCCCTAGGAGGACAAATAGTCTACAGAAACCTGGAGTTATGCATGAGCAACGCGCGAAGATCTAATGTTGATTGAGAGAAGACATGCACACAGTGTGGCTATGGTGAACATGCTATGGTGTGACACAGTGTGGCTATGGTGAACATGCTATGGTGTGACACAGTGTGGCTATGGTGAACATGCTATGGTGTCACACAGTGTGGCTATGGCGAACATGCTATGGTGTCACACAGTGTGGCTATGGCGAACATGCTATGGTGTCACACAGTGTGGCTATGGCGAACATGCTATGGTGTCACACAGTGTGGCTATGGCGAACATGCTATGGTGTCACACAGTGTGACTATGGCGAACATGCTATGGTGTCACGCAGTGTGGCTATGGCGAACATGCTATGGTGTCACAGCCATGAAGTTTATTGTATTCCAGGTGTTTTCAAGGGACAGAATAGGAAAATGACACAAGCCACAGCTTCAATTGTAAAACTTGAATTCCTTGTAAAACTGTGACTTAAACCTGTAGTAATAATTTCAGGGCAGAAGAGAAGGTATCCGGTGATGCATTATATTATTCTTGACACTCTCCTATATGGTCAATATTTTATATTTAAAAATACACTCTCTATTTAAAAGGTACAAACACTGAGAAAAGCTTGCTAGGATTTTTATGGGCACAAAGACTGGGCAAGGAGGGAAGGAGGCCAAGTCTTGAGGGGCCTTCTGCAGATGACTCCATCAAACTCTCTGTGGCTTGTTCAGTGTTTAGGCAAACGTCTAGAAGAGTATCTCACTTTAAACAGCCATGAACGAGGCCTGCCCTCCCCTGTGTATGGATAAACGGAAGCTCAGGGCTCAACAACATGTTCTGAGAAAGGCAGAGAGGGAGGGGCTGAGATACAGGATAGTCCCCAGACCCTGAACGGGTCACCATGGCAATCCTCTGCCTCACTATCTTTAGGGCAGTGTATGCTCCAAGAGCCATGGGACAGAGAAGGCAGTGGCCATCAGCTCGCCATAATTCTCTCTCTCTCCTCTCTCCTCTCTCCTCTCTCTCCTCTCTCTCCTCTCTCCTCCTCTCTCTCCTCTCTCTCTCTCTCTCATTGGTCCCCTTGCAAAATCCTTATTTATTCTTAATGCAAGGTTTTTTCACATTTGGCCAGGGGAATTAAAGCTAAGCCAGACAGAGTGCTGTACCTCTGAGCCATGTCCATGGCCCCGATTATCTTTAGGGGTTTCAGCAAGTTCTTCCTTGCTCTTGTCGCATCTTTTGTTTGTTCACAGTTGGCGTTTTGTTGTATAGAAGTTTTTCCATTTTCTTTCTCTGGAAAATAGGACCCGAGCCAGCAGAGAGAGAGGAGGAGAGAACACAGAGGGGACCATGAAATCTGCAGAAGAAGTGGTTTAGTGATGCTTCCTGAGGCCTTGCCACATGCAGGGCAGGATGGGTAACATTTTGAGGACACTCAGCTCTGCTTCCAGGCCTGGCAAGATCTCTGCAGTTGCTCCTGAAGGCAGACTCCTGATCAGTGTGGGCTTTCCCACAGCCCCTGCCTGAGGACCTGTGTGTCGGATGGCTTGAGGTCAGCAGATTAAACACTGGCCCAAAGCCAGCTTTTCCAATAGTCCAGCTCACTCAACTCTCTCAGTTTTATCCCTTATTGTATGTTTCCAAGGGGCACGGTTAAGCTTCCATTTTCTGCAAGTGAAGATAGTGACATCAGATGGCATGTCATCCTCTCCAGCATCCTTGTTTTACTGTCAGTCAGTACTCAGAGTTATTTAAAAATGTCTTCTGCGCCATTAAATTTTTTAAAAATCTGAGAATAGTGACAGAGAAAAGAGTCTAAACATATCTCAAACCATGTTTCCAATTGAGCCTCACACACACACACATATATATTAGCCCTATAACCATGAGACACGTCAGTGAACATTGCAAATCTTGGTTTCTTCGCCAGAATAAGTTAATTATGCTCACCTTGGAGAGGAGACAAGGAATGAAAGAAGTGACACTGACAGGCGGTTAGCTCACATCAAGGTGTTGTTGTTGTTGTTGTTGTTGTGTTGTGTTTTGGTTTGGTTTTTGTTTTGCTTTCTCCCTTCCTGGCAGAAAAGGGACTGAAGGTTTTTGCATGGTCTGACACCCTTTCCTCTTTAGACACGGTAAAAGCAGGCACTCTAAAATTGTGTATTAGACAACAAGACACTGTAGCATGTCCTTTAGGATGGCTGTTGCACTAGTTCGTGTCTCACTGCTATAACAAAATACCTAGCACAAAGGAACCTAATGGTGTGAGGGTTTATTTTTTTAGGCTCATTTTTAAGGCACAGCTATTGTTACTTGGCTGCCTTCCTCCCTTTTCCCTTTTTATTTGTCTGGGACCCCACTCTGTGGGGACTTAACCATCCACACTCAGGGTGGATATTCCCTTCTCTGTTAAACCTTTCTGGAAACAGTGCCATGGATATGCCCAGAGTATGTCTCCTAGGTGGTTCCAAATCTAACCATGTTGATGGTGATAGTTAATCATCACAGCCACCACCAGAGGAGATGAAAGAAAGAAAGGTGGAAGGAGTGGAGGGAGGAAGGAAAGGCAGTAGAGAAGGAGAGAGGGGAAGGAAGTGGGAGAAGAAGGAAGGTAAGCATGGGGGAAGTGGGGGAAGAGAAAGGGAAGCATGGGGGAAGTGGGGGAAGAAGGAAGGGAAGCATGGGAGAAGTGGGAGAAGAGGAAGGGAAGCATGGGGGAAGTGGGGGAAGAGGAAGGGAAGCATGGGGGAAGTGGGAGAAGAAGGAAGGGAAGCATGGGGGAAGTGGGGGAAGAGGAAGGGAAGCATGGGGGAAGTGGGGGAAAGAGAGGGAAGCATGGGGAAGTGGGTGAGAGGAAGGGAAGCATGGGGGAATGGGGGAAGAGGAAGGGAAGCATGGGGAAGTGGGGGAAGAGGAAGTGAAGCATGGGGGAAGTGGGGGAAGAGGAAGAAAGCATGGGGAAGTGGGGAGAGAGGAAAGGAAGCATGGGGAAGTGGGGGAAGAGGAAGCGAAGCATGGGGGAAGTGGGCAAAGAGAAAGGGAAGCATGGGGAAAGTGGGGGAAGAGGAAGGGAAGCATGGGGAAGTGGGGGGAGAGGAAGGGAAGCATGGGGAAAGTGGGGGAAGAGGAAGGGAAGCATGGGGGAAGTGGTGGGAGAGGAAGGGAAGCATGGGAAGTGGGGAAGAGGAAGGGAAGCATGGGGGAAAGTGGGGGAAAGAGGAGGGAAGCATGGGGAAGTGATAGGAAAGGAAGGGAAGCATGGGGAAGTGGGGGAAGAGGAAGGGAAGCATAGGGAAGTGGGGAAGAGGAAGGAAGCATGGGGAAGTGGGGGGGAGAGGAAGGGAAGCATGGGGAAGTGGGAGAAGAAGGAAGGGAAGCATGGGGAAAGGTGTGGAAATGAGGGAAGACAGAATAACCAGTGTCGGTGAAAACTGGAATTCTTGTGCATTAATGTTGAAATGGTGCTGCTCTCTGTGCAAAACAGGATAGAAACTATTGAAAAAATATAGAATTCCCAGATATGACCCAATTCCACTTCTACCTGTGTATCCAAAGAAATGAGCTAAGACCAACAGATACATTTGCCGGTGTTCAAAGTGTGTCAGTCACAAGAGGTAGAAATAAGTCAAGTGTCCACTGAACGCCAGCAAGCAGTGGAATGTTATTCAGCCTTAAAAAGAGGATTCTGCCATGTGCTATATTTATGAACCATGAGAGACCACTGTGCTAAGTGAAATAAGTCAATCAGGTTGACGGAAAGACAGATACCGGAAAGTTGCCCTTGTATAAACAATGAATAATGAAATATAGCAATATATAGAACAATGAAATATAGACAAAGAAATTAGAGTCATGGTTGGAAAGTGCTGGAATGAGAAAATAGAAGAGAATCATTGTTGGCTGAGCGTGACTGGTCAGGCTTGCGAAATGAAAGGAGGCCTGTGGATGGGTGGGAGAGACGGCGGGGACAGTCACTTCACACTGCTCAGCACTGTATCTAGCCACGGATAAAACAGCAACTTTGATGTGAAGTGTATTTTACCACAACTAACTAGCATAAAAATTTTAAACTAACCCTTTATTTAAATGTTTAAATTTGTTTGTTTATTTGAATAGCTAAGAAGTGAAAAAGGAGATGGGCAGATATACCGAGAAGCCCAGGCAAGTCTTCTATGTAGAAGAAAAGTGAAAAGTGCCAGAGGCCCACTTGCCTCAATAGAGGCGGGAAGGGCAAAAGTGTCAAAAAGGGGCATTGAGGGCAGGGGCCTGAAAACACACCCTGCAGGGCTTGTAGACCTTTGCACTTGATGTTAACTGAAATGGTGGTGCATGGCTGGAAGAAGAACGCGTAAGAGTGAGTGAACATAGGGGCATGGGTCCTAGAAGTCTGCAACTGAGTCCTGCCTGCTGTGTGCCTCCAGCCAGGAAGCTGCTCCTGGGCCAAGTTATCCCTGGAACACTCCAAGACCAAGGGGATTCTCAGGCCAACTACCTCCAGCTTTGCCTGGTCTCATGGTGATCTTGGTAAGCCACGGGGTAGAGCGTATCCTCTCCAGCGATAGCTGTGCCCTGGCAAGCATTCCGGGCTCTCATTACTGGTTTCTAAAGGGGGGGGGGGGGAGACCACGTGTAGGGTGGAGGAGATGTTTCTTTAAGCACATAATTAAACTAGAAACTGGCTGGCTGCTCCCAGTGGTGGAAACACACCTAAAGAGTCCTGCAGGAAGCCACCACCCTGCCTGATGGCATCTCCTCTTGCTCTGATGGGTTTTGAAATTTTAGGAGCTGACTTCTCAGCTCTTCATAGCCATCCGTCATTTACTGAACATCTAGTGTGTGTGGAAGGTGTAGACCCTACCGCTGAGTTGGTCACAGAATCAACGGTGGACCTTAAGTTACAGTGTAGTGTGCTGGGTGCCATGATATGTTGGTAATACAAATGTTAGTCTGACAGGCATCACTCTAAGTGAGGTAGATTCCGCTGCCCATTTTATAGACGAAGCTATTGAAACACAGTGTCTGTCATTCACAGATTCATCCAAGTTTCAAATGGTATCCGTGTCCTTTGTTGTGCCAGCACCAGGTGACTTTGTAACTACAGTTTTTGTAGTCTATTTTGAGGTCAGGTAATGTGATCCCTCCAGCTGTGTTCTTTCTCCTCGGGTGCTTTGACTATTTGTGGCCTTTTGCATTCTTTCGTAAATTATTGGATTGTTTTATTTTTCTAATTCTATGAGTAATGCCATTGCAGGTTGGATGGGAGCTGCACTGAACATACAGGCTGCTTTTGGTAAATGTAACCATTTTTACAGTATGAGTTCTGTCAGTCTAGGAGCATAGAATATCTTCACATCATCTGATAGCTTCCTTGGCTTTCTTTTACAGTATCTAAGAGTAGAGATTTCTCATGTCTCTGGGTAGGTTCATTTCTAGTTCATTTCTCCCCCTCCCTCCCCCCCTTTTAAAACCTGAGAATAGATTCTTCTCCTGTACAATACACTCCAACCACACTTTCATCTCCTTTCACTCCTAGTCCGCTCCACCTCCCCTCTCCCTCAGATCTCCTCCCCTCCTCAGAAAGGAGAAGGCCCCCAAGAGACAGCAGCCAGACAGGATGCAATAAGACAAGATACAACAAGACAAGGCGAAAGCCCTCAAATCGAGGCTGGACAAGGCAACCCAATAGGAGAGAAAGAGTCTGAAGAGCAGGCAAAGAGTCAGAGTTCCATCCAGGCCCCATGCTTGCCATTTTGGTCTCTGCAAGCCCGTGTGAGCCCTCTAGGTTGACTCAGTGGGTCGTGTTCTCCTGGTGTCATGAATCCCCTGTAGCTTCTATAATCTTTCCTCACAGTTTTCTGTGGGATTCCTTCAAATCTGAGGGGAGGGACCCGATGGAGACACTCCCTCTCCCTCTCCTCCTCCCCCTCCCTCTCCCCCTTCTCTCTCCATAGTCTGGCTATGGGTCTCTGCACCCTCTTCCATCTGCTGCCACAGGAAGCCTCTCTTTTCTTTTTTTCAGACTACTGTGAATGTGTTCTTTTCCCTAATTTCTTTCTTTGTGAATTTGTTGAAAGCTACTGGTGTTTTAGTTATTATAATTTATTCACATTACATTTAGAATGTTATCCCCTCCTGTTCTCACCCACCCTCCCTCTTCTTCCTATTCCCTTCCCCTAGACCTCTGCTGGGCAGGGGCCATGGAGGGGAGAATGGTGCCCTCCTCCCTCACCATCTGACCACAAGCTATCAGGTCTCACCAGGACAGCCTGCGTCCCCTACCTCTGTGTGCCTGCAAGGCTGCCCCACCAAGGAGAAGTGATCAAATCAGGGCACCAGAGTTCATGTCAGAGGTAGTTCCTGCTAAGACGCCTTGCCTCTACATGGGGAATGAGCTGTCCATCGGCTATATCTGAACAGGGGTCTATGTTCTCTGCATGCATTGGCCTTGGCTGGTGCATCTGTTTGTGCAGACCACCCTAGGTACAGTTCCTCCAGCCTTGATGGTCTCCCTGTGGAGCTCCTGATCCCTTTGGGTTCTTCCGTCACCCCATTCTTCCATACAAGTCTCAGTGTTCTGCCCAATGCTCAGCACTCCACCCAGAGTCCAGCTTTGAGACTCAGAATCTGTTCTGATAGCCCGCTGGGTGGAGTTTCTAAGAGGAAATCTATGTTGGACTAATATTCACTTATAAGTGAATATATACCATGCATATCTTTCGGGGTCTGGGTTATCTCACTCAGGATGATCTTTTCTTGTTCCATTGTTTGCCTGAAAGTTGCAAGATTTCCTTGTTTTTAATAGCTGAGTAGTGTACATGTTACAGTTTCTTTTTCCATTCCTTGGCTGAGGGACATCTAGTTGTTTCCAGATTCTGGCTATTACAAATAAAGCAGCTATGAACATAGTTGTTTAAATGCCCTTGTTGTGTGGTGGAATATCTTTCAGGTATATGCCCAGAAGTGGTATAGCTGGGTCTTGAGGTAGCACTAGTTCTAATTTTCTGAGTAAGTACCAGATGGATTTCCAAAGTGGTTGTATAAGTTTGCACTCCCGCCAGGTTGAATCACTTGAGTTTTTGATCTTAGCCATTCTGGTAGGTGTAAGATAGAATCTCAGAGTTGTTTTGATTTACATTTCCCTGATGACTAAGGACATTGAACATTTCTTAAGTGTTTCTCAGCCATTTGATATTCATCTATTGAGAATTATTTGTTTAGCTCTGTATCCCATTTTTTAATTGGATTATTTGGTTTGGTGGTGTTTAATGTCTTGAATTCTTTATGTATTTTGGATATTAGCCTTTTGATGGATATAGGGTGGGTGAAGATCTTTTCCCAGTCTGTTGGCTGTCATTTTGTTCTGTTGATAGTGTCCTTTGCCTTACAGATGTTTTTCAGTTTCATGAAGTCCCATTTATTAATTATTGATCTTAAGACCTAAGCTCTTGTGTTCTGTTCAGGAAGTTATCTTCTGTGCCAATGAGTTCAAGGCTCTTCCCTATTTTTCGTCTAACAGATTAGTGTGTCTGGCTTTACATTGAGGTCTTTAATCCACTTGGACTTTAGTTTTTTGCAGGCTGATAAATATAGATCTACATGTAGAAATCCAGTTAGACTAGCACCATTTGTTGAAGATGCTATGTTCTTTTCCATTATATGGTTTTGGCTTCTTTGTCAAAAATCAAGTGACTATAGGTGTGTGGATTTATTTCTGGATCTTCTATTTGATTTCATTGATCAACCAGCCTATTGCTATGCCAGTGCCATGCTGTTTTTATTACTGTTGCTTCATAGTACAGCTTAAGATACAGATGGAGAGTCCTCCAGAAGTTCTTTTATTGTACAGGATTGTTTTTAGCTATTCTGTTTTCTTTTCATGTGAAATGTAAAGAATTGTGTAGGGATTTTGATAGGAATTGCATTGACTCTGTAGATTGCTTTGGGTAAGATGGCCACCTTTACTATGTTAATCCTAATGATCCACGAGCATGGGAGATCTTTCCATCTTCTGATATCTTTTTCAATTTCTTTCTTCAGAGACTTGAAGTTTTTTTCATACAAGTCTTTCATTTGCTTAGTTAGTGTTACACCAAGATATTTTATATTATTTGTGGCTATTGTAAAGGGTATAGTTTTGCTAATTTCTTTCTCAGCCCATTTGTCATTTGTATACATAAGGGCTACTGATTGTTTTTTAATTAATCTTGTGCCCAACCACTTTGATGAAGGTTTTATCAGCTGTTGGAGTTCTCTGGTGGAATTTTGGAGTCACACACACACACACACACACACACACACACACACACACACACACACACACACATTATCATATCATCTGTGTATAGTGATACTTTGACTTCTTCCTTTCCAATGTGGATCCACTTGACCTCCTTTTGTTGTCTTATTGCTCTGGCTAGAACTTCAAGCACTATATTAAAGGGATATGGAGAAAGTGGGCAGCTTTTTCTACTTCCTGATTTTAGTGGAAATTCTTTGAGCTTCTCTCCATTTAATTTTATATTAGCTATCAGTTTGCTATACATTGCCTTTATTATGTTTAGGTATATGCCTTCTATCCCTAATCTCTCCAAGAATTTAAACATGAACAGGTGTTGGATTTTGTCAGATGCTTTTTCAGCATCTAAGGTGATGATCATGTGGGTTTTTTTTTTTCCTTCAGTTTGTTTATATGGTGGATTACATTGATGGCTTTGCATATATTGAGCCGCTCTACTTGGTCATGGTGAATGAAATTTTTATGTGTTCTTGGACTGTATGTGAGTATTTTATTGAATTTTTTGCATCAATGTTCTTAAGAGAAATTAATGTGAAACTATTTTTCATTGTTGCATCTTTGTGTGGTTTAGGTATCAAGGTAACTGTAGCCTTATAGAATGACGTTGGTAATGTTTCTTCCATTTCTATGTTGTAGAATAGTTTTAAGAATATTGGTATTAGCTCTTCTTTTAAGGTTTGGTAGAATTCTGTACTGAAACCATCTTTCCCTGGGCTTTTTTTTTGGGGGGGGGGGGACTTTTTGTTTGTTTTGTTTTTGTTTTTGTTTTTGTTTTGAGACAGGGTTTCTCTGTGTAGCCTGGGCTGTCCTGGACCCGCTTTGTAGACCAGGATGGCTGGCTTTGAACTCACAGAGATCCACCTGCCTCTGCCTCCCGAGTGCTGGGATTAAAGGCGTGCGCCACCACGCCCGGCTGGGGCTGGGGGAGACTTTTGATGACTGCTTCTATTTCCACAGGAGATATAGGACTATTTAATTTGTTTACCTGATCTTGATTCAATTTTGGTAAGTGGAATCTCTCAAGAAAATTGTCCATTTCATTTAGATTTTCAAATTTTATGGTGTATAGACTTTTGAAGTAAGACATAATGATTGTTTGGATATCCTCATTCTCTGTTGTTATGTCTTCCTTTTCATTTCTGATTTTGTTGATTTGTATACTGTCTTTCTGCCTTTTGGTTAGTTTGGCTAAGTGTTTGTCTATCTTGTTGATTTTCTCAAAGAACCAGCTCTTTGTTTCACTGATTCTTTAAGTTGTTCTCTTTGTTTCTAATTTATTGATTTTAGCCCTGAGTCTAATTGTTTCCAGCCATCTCCTCTTCTTGGGCATTTCTGCTTCTTTTTTTTCCTAGGGCTTCCAGGTGTGACAGTAAGTTGTTTGCATGAGATGTTTCCAATCTCTTTATGAAGGCACTTAGCACTATGAACTTTCCTCTTAGGACTGCTTTCATTGTGTCCCATAAGTTTGGGTATGTTGTATATTCATATTCATTGAGTTTTAGGAGGTCGCTAATTTCTTCCCTGACCCAGTCAACTGTTGTTGAGTAGAGAATTGTTCAGTTTCCATGTATGAGTAGGCTTTTGATCATTTTTGTTTTTGTGGAAGTCCAGGTTTAGTACATGGTGGCCTGATAGGATATAAGGTAGTATTTAAATCTTCTTGTATCTGTTGAGGCTTGCTTTATGGCCAAGTATATGGTAAATTTTTGAGATGGTTCCATGAGGTGCTGAGAAGAAGGTATAAATATTTTGTGTTTGGGTGAAAAGTTCTGTAGATATTTGATAGGTCTATTTGAATCATGACATTGTTAGTGTCATTATTCTTCCGTTTAGCTTCTGTTTCATTGACATATCCTTTGGTGAGAGGGGGTTGTTAAACTCTTCCACTATTGTTGTTTGTGGATCAATGTGTGGTTTAAGCTTTATTAATGTTTATTTTACAAATGTGGGTGCCTTTGTATTTGGGGCATAGCTGTTCAGAATTGCGATGTCATTTTAGTTAAGTTTTTCTTTGATGAGTATGAAGTGTTCCTCCTCATCTCTTTTGATAATTTTTTGTTAAAAGTCTATTTTATTAGATATACGAATGGCTGCTCCAGCTTGCTTCTTGTGTCTGTGTGCTTCAAAGTCCTTCTTCCAGCCCTTTACTCTTAGATAATGTCTATCTTTGTGGCTGAGATGTATTCCTTGTATGCAGCAAAATGTTGGGTCCTGTTTACACATCCATTCTGTTAGTCTATGTCTTTTTATTGGAGAATTAAGACTACTGATGTTGAGAGAGATTAATGATCAGTGACTGTTATATCCTATTATTTTGATGTTGGTTGTGGTAGTGTGTTTGTGTGTTTGCCTAATTTTTCTTTTGCTAAAGAGACATTATCTATTTCTTCTGTTTTCCTGGGTGTAGTTAGCCTCTTTGGGTTAGAGTTTTCATTCTAGTATGTTATGTAGGGCTGGATTTGTAGATAGGTACTGTTAAATTTGTTTTTGTCATGGAAATCTTGTTTTCTCCATCTATGATTATTGAAAGTTTTACTGCGTATAGTAGTCTGGACTGGCACCTCTGGTCTCTTAGAGTTTTTAAGACATCTGCCCAGGCTTTTATGGTCTCTGCTGAAAAGTCAGGTGTGATTCCAAAATGTTTGCTATTGTATGTTACTTTGCCTTTTCCTTAGCTGCTTTTAATAATTTCCTTTCTGGTACACTCTATTTGGTGTTCTGTAGGCCTCTTGTACGCTTGTAGGCATCTCTTTATTTAAACTGGTGAAATTTTCTTCTATGAGTTTATTGAAAATGTTTTCTGGGCCTTGGAACCAGGAATCTTCTCTTTCTTCCATTCCTTTATTTTTATGTTTTATCTTTTCATGGTGTCCTTGATTTCTTGGATGTTTTTTGTCAGGATTTTTTTTTAATTTAATATTTACTTTGATGGTTGCATCAAACTCTTTCATTGTACCTTTTACATCTAAGATTCTTTCCTCCATCCCTTATATTCTGTTAGACATGATTACCTCTGCAGTTTCTGTTTTCTTCTCTAAGTTTTCTCTTTCCAGGATTTCCTCAGTTTTAATATTGCTTCCATTTTCATCTTCAGATCTTGAACCATTTTATTGATTTACTTCACCTGATTATTTACATTTTCCTGAATTTGACCCAGTGATTTATTTATATCCTCTCTACAGGTCTCTATCATGGCCTCTTTAAGGTCCTCAATCTGTTTGACTATATCTTCTTTTTTATTTTTTATTTTTTATTAATTTATTCTTGTTACATCTCAATGGTTATTCCATCCCTTGTATCCTCCCATTCTTCCCTCCCTCCCATTTTCCCATTATTCCTCTCTCCTATGACTGTTTCTGAGGGGAATTTCCTCCCCCTGTATATGCTCATAGGGTATCAAGTTTCTTCTCGGTAGCCTGCTATCCTTCCTCTAAGTTCCACCAGGTATCCCCCTCCAGGGGACATGGTCAAATATGAGGCACCAGAGTTCGTGTGAAAGTCATACCCCACTCTGCACTCAACTGTGGAGAATGTTCTATCCATTGGCTAGATCTAGGTAGGGGTTTAAAGTTTACCGCCTGTATTGTCCTTGGCTGGTGCCATAGTTTGAGCGGGACCCCTGGGCCCAAATCTGCCTATCATAATGTTCTACTTGTAGGTTTCTAGGACCCTCTGGATCCTTCTACTTTGCTCCCATGCTTCTCTCATCTAGAGTCCCAATAGGATGTCCTCCCCTCTGTCCCACTTTCATGATAAGTGAAGACTTTCATGGGACATGCCCCTTGGGCTAGTATGCAGATATAAGTGAATATATACCATTTGATTCTTTCTGCTTCTGGGTTAACTCACTCATTATGATCATTTCTAGCTCAACCCATTTGTCCACAAATTTCAGGAATTCCTTGTTTTTAATAGCTGAGTAGTATTCCACAGTGTATATGTACCACAGTTTCTTTATCCATTCTTCTACTGAGGGACACTTAGGCTGTTTCCAGGTTCTGGCTATTATGAATGAGGCTGCTATGAACATGGTTGAGCAAATTTTCTTGTTGTGTGCTGGAGCATCTTCTGGGTATATTCCAAGGAGTGGAATAGCTGGGTCTTGCAGAAGCCCTATTCCCGGTTTTCTGAGATAGCACCAGATAGATTTCCAAAGTGGCTGTACTAGTTTGCATTCCCACCAGCAATGAAGGAATGTTCCTCTCTCTCCACATCCTTGCCAGCATGTGGTGTCGCTTGAGTTTTTTTATCTTAGCCATTCTGATGGGTATAAGATGGAATCTCAGAATTTTTTTGATTTGCATTTCCCTGACGACTAAGGAGGTTGAGCATTTCTTTAAGTTGACTATATCTTCTTGTATTTCTTTACAGATTTTACTTGTTTCCTCCATTATCATCTTCATAAGGATAGATTTGAGGTCATTTTCTTGTGTTTTAGATGTGTCAGAGTGTCCAGGGTTGATTGCTTTGGGATAAATGGCTTCTGGAGATCCTTACGTTGGCTTTTGTTGTTTGTGTTTTTACACTGGCCTTTAGTCATCTGGCTGTCTTTGGAATTGTGTGGTAGCTTCTGGTGTCCTTCACTGGCCCTTGAGAACTACTCATAGGTGAGTGGCTATAGGCTGAGACCCACCTGGGAAACCTTTCCATGAATGAGTCTGGTGACCTGAGGTCAGATCTTCCTGTGTTCCACACTGTGGTTTCTCCTCTTGGTAGGGAGACTCAGACACTGGTGTTTTGTGGCCCAAAGTTCAGTTTGAGACACAGAGAGCAGGTCCTACATTCAGACAGGTGTGTGGCTGGCTAGACACTGGAGACCTGCATGGACTCATGAACTTTCAGTGGATTAGCCAGGTGACCTTGGGTCCGATCCACTTTTTTTTTTTTTTATTTAGTTTTTTGAGCAGCACTTTTCTGTGTTATCTTGGCTGTCTTATACTCACTTTGTAGACCAGGCTGGCCTCAAACTCATAGAGATCCACCTGCCTCTGGCCCCCGAGTCCAGGGATTAAAGGCATATGCCACCATGCCCAGCTTTCTGATCTACTTTTGTTCCACACAAGAGAGTCTCCTCTGGGCTGGAAGACCCAGATACAGGTGTTTTGTGGCCCATAGTTCAGTCTGATACCCTGAGCATGTGCGCCCTGGTGTGTGGCTAGATGCTGAAGATTGTGTGCCTGTGGGTACCCAGAAACTTTTCTGTGGATTATCCAGGTAATCTATGGTCAGGTCTACTTGTGACCCACGCTGTGAGGTCTCTACTCAGCTGAGAGATCCAGACACTGGTGTTCTGTGGGCCACAGATCAATATGGGACACTGAGCACTGTGTGTTGCTCCTCAGTATGTGGCTAGACACTGGAGACTGCTTGCACACCTGCAAGGACCCTGAGACTTCTCTGTGGATTAGCTGGGTGACCTAAGGCCAGACCCACCTGTGTCCATACTGTGTGGTCCCCTCTCACCTGGTGTTTTGGAGCTCTCAGTTTGGTTGTTAAGTTGCTGTGCAGTCATTGCTGTCCTTCTGATCTGACACAATGTATGATCAGTGCTGCTATCTTGGATCTCTTGAAAGCTACTGATTTTGTTTCTTGCAATATTAATTTTTATTAGATTTAAGAGATTTCTGGTTGATTCTATGGGATCTTTTAAGAATAGAACAAGCGTGCAAATACGATAATTGAAGTTTTTCTTTTCTAATTGTATGTCTTTCTTGTGCCATATTGTTCCAAGGCTTCACGCACTATACTGAATAAGAGAACATCCTTGTTTTATTCTGGATTTGAGCAGACATACTCTCAGTTTTTTCTCCATTTAATGTAATGTTGCCTATAGGTCTTCCAAATATGGTCTATTTTAATGTATGGTTGATCTTGTCTTAATTTCTCCAGAGCTTTCGTCATGAAAGTATATTGAATTTTATCAAGTGCTTTTTCTGTATCTATGAAGATGATCATATGATTTCTAACCTTAGGTTTACATATAATTATGTATATTTATTGCTTTGTGTACACTGAAACAACCTTTCATCTCTGGCATAAAATATGCTTGGTTTTTTATACACAATCTTCTTAGTATGTTTTTAAATTTGACTTCTTAGTATTTTCTTTAGAATTTTTTATTAATATTTAATAAGAAAAGTGATCTGTAGCTTTCTTCTTTGTATTCTCTTGTTATGGTATCAAGAAATACTGGCTTCAAAAAAAAAAAAAAGAAAGAAATATTGGCTTCATAGAATGAATTAAGTAGTGTTTCTTCTCGCTAAGATAAGTGTTGATTAAATTTTCCTTAAATGCTTCATAGACTTTGCCAGTTAATTCCTATATAGCCATCAGGGAAATATGGAATAAAACTATTTATATACCATTTCCCCTTAGTCAGAATGACTAGCATCAAGGAGACTGACATACTAGCAAGGCTGTGGGAAGAGAGGAAGACTTAGTCTCCGCTAGTGGTAGTGCAAAGCAATGCAGCCATTATGGAAATTTGTGTGGAGGTTTCTCAAGGCATTAAATATAGAGCTACCATATGACCCAGCTCTTCCATTGCTGAGCATACATATAAAGGCCTCCATGTTCTGTGACAGAGAGATTTCACACATCCGTGTTTACTGTTACTCAATTCACAATAGGAGGTAAACTGAACAATATGTCCATCCACAAATGAATGGGTATTTAAAATGAGGTATACACAAAGGAATTTTACTTAGCTCTAAACAACAACAACAATAAAAACCATGTAAATCTCAAGTTTCCAGGAAAATGGATGGGTCTAGAAACTATAATATTAATTGAAAGGACCTTAACTTAAAAAGACAAAAATTGCTTATTTTACCTAGTTTGCAATGTATATAAGTGGGTAAATGTGGACAACCTCCTGCCCAAACTAGACATGAGACCAAGAGAGGCTAAAAGGAGGTGCTGAGGAGGCAGATTGGGCGAAAGGACAGATGCTATGATATGAAAGTGGGATAGAGCCTGGGGAGATATAAGAGATGGGAGAGGGAGCTGAGGTGGGAGGAGACGCAAGCAAAACAGACTGCATTCAAAAATCCCTCAACGGTATCTAATACATCATGTTTTCAAAGTTTTCCAGAAAAAAAAATTTTACTAAAGGCTTAAGTTTCTTGGAGGGAAGACAAAAACATACCTGTGAACGTATGAGTGGACTTTCCAAAGAAGAGTAGCAGAAAATTAGACACACCCAAGAGCCAGCTCTGCCTGTCAAGAGACTCACTAATTAAAAATATTTTAGTTAATTGTGTTGCAATGAGAAAGCAGAGGAGCTGAGCAGAGACCATGTATTCTATGTGAGTGTGAGTGTGAGTAGGGAGGGAGCATCAGGAGGGATGCCTGGGACAGCAGCTCGAGGAAGAGTGGGGATTTCTTCGGGCTCTGGGATCTGCAGGGATTTTGTGCCTGGTATAACACAATGACAATCGCTACTGCAGGGCTTTCAGGGGACTTTGTATATGGTCTGGATACACGAATACTAGCCCATATAGGAATCACAAGGGCTTCTCTTGCTGGGCTGATGGGTTGTGTTAGTGTCCTCTGACTACGCAGACCCATTCTCTTGTCTGCAGTGTACTGTAGGAGGTTGACCCCTGGGATTGCACCAGGAGGTCTCCTTGGCCTTGGTCTTTTGGTTGTGTTTGATCAATGGAAAGAAATCTTCAACAAGAGATGAATGAGTGGGAGACTGGGAATTTCCTTTACTTCCCTGTGCTTTGTACCAGTCCCTGTGGTCCTCTCCCAACTCCCCCACCCCCCACCCCCGGGCTCTGTCTCTGGCTGGGCAGCTTCCCTTGGCTGACTTTTGTCCCTTTGGGTCTAGGAGTGAGAAGGGGGGGTCTACTGCTACAGGTCTCAGCACACCTATTGGCTCTCTCACCTCTTTCTATCCCTGTAAGCTTTCCGCTTGGTAAACTCACTTTTGAATCCCTTCAGATCAACCCTTTTTCTAGTTGATAAATACACTGAGAATTTTCCTGGCGCTGAATAACTGCGGTGTGCTTGGAGCATCACGTTTATTTTTCCTGGCGCTGAATAACTGCGGTGTGCTTGGAGCATCACGTTTATTTTTTATTTACTTCGTGCCACAGCCCCCAGACGCCATGGACCATTTTCAGCATGAGGAAATGCAGTTCAGGTACATAGATGCTAATTCAGCACTGTGTGAGCCTCATAAAATCACAAAGCTAGTGAGAAGCAAAGTCAGAATTCACAGCATTGCCTTCAAACTCCCAAACTGATCCTTTGTCCTCTACCCTGGGCCATGAGTAAATCCTTTGCTAGGCTTTGAACAGCCACAGTTAAGTCTCTAGGGCACATGGAGACAGGGTGTTCTGTGGAGGGCTCGCGTGCTGTTGCTAAAGGACACGGAGTCTGAGTTCTGGAACTTCACCACCTCACATTGTTGGAAATCACAGCGGTGGGTGATTCTGCAGGAGGCTGAGCTCGCTGTGTGCAGTCCCTCTGTGGGGGTAACTAAGCCCTTAGAGGGTTCAAAAAGACAGAAGAGTCTTTCTCAATCACGAGGATTTATTTATGGCATTTTACAACTGTTACAATCTCATCTGTGGCCTTGTCTACAAACGCACACCTTAGGGAATCAGCAGTCAAGGGACACGTCTGTATTTTCTTGGCAAGGTGGTGGTTGAGACTGACCTTCACAGATACAGTACATGGAGGTGGGATTGCAAAATCCAAGGGAGATTTCCACATAATGTGCTTGCTTTATGTCATTTATTTAGTTAAAAGATTCCATGGCATGGCTGAAAATATGGTGCTTCTTGGAGCCAGATCTCCCTCCTAGAACTGCCTTTATTTTCTTCTTATTTTCCTCCATTTGCCTCAAGGCTCCTGTCTCGGCCCCATCACAACAGTAGCAACTTGGACTTCAGCGGCTCTTTCTGTTTCATAAAGCTCTTTCACGTGCAAGAGAGATGCTCAGTGGATGCTGTGCTTGCTTCGTGTGCTGGCTAGTTGCAGTGCTTTGGTTTAGTAAACTTGACATAAGTCAGGGTTATATCTGGGATAAGGAAAGCTTAGTTGAGGAACTGCTGCCAATATACTAGCCTGTGGGCAAGTCTTCGGGGCATTTCTGGGTAAGCGGTTCTGGGGTCTATATGAAAGTAGGCTGAGCAAGCCATGGAGAGCAAGCCAGAGGGCAGCATTCTCTCACTACCTCCACTTCAGTTCCTGCCTCCCGGTTTCTGCATCTGAGTTTCTGGCCCGACTGCCCTCAATGATGGACTATGATCTGGACACTTAAGCCAAATAAACCCTTTCTTTCTCAAGTTGGTTTACCCAGTGTTTTTATCACAATGGAGAAAGGTAACTAAGACACTACAATAGCATTAATACTGGAGTCTGAAACCCCAGTAAAGGCCTAAAAGGCAAACATGTATGTCAGCTACCTATAATCCCAGCCCTTGGGAAGCAGAGTCAAGGGGGCCGGGGAAAGCTGGCTAGCACGATTAGCTGGAACTGCCAGCCTTTAGGTTAAGCTGGAGACCTGGCCTCAATAAATAAAGTGGTAAACAATCAAGGAATCCATCTGATATCAACTCTAGGCCTCTGGACATATTCATACATACACATGTAATGTTCCCACTGTGTGCGTGCCATACACATGTGTGTTGGGTAATCTTGTTAAATTGACCGTGTCTAGAATCAACTAAAACCTAGGCAGTTAGGCACATCTCTGAAGGATTTTTCTTGATTAAATCACCTGAGGTAGGAAGACCCACCTTCAACCTGTTGAAAAGAAGACCCCAAATTAAGATATTGTGAGGTGGCAGACCTACCCTAAACGTGAGCCAGATCTTCTGGTGACAACATAGGCTGTAGAAGAAGGCAGCTTTGCTTCTTGCCTGCTTGCCCTAGTTCTGATGGTAAGTTTATCCATCCTGATGCTGAGGTACTCCTTTGCTGGTATTAGAACTCACTTCTTCAGAACTCCAACACAGACAGACTCAAGACCAGCTGAGGCATGAGCAGAACAATTACAAGATTCTTTGCCTTTTGACTGGTAGATGGCCAGTGCTGGACTTGCTGGACACAGCCTGTGAGCCACTCTAATAAATCCCCTTTTGATTGACATATAGATTAGTTCTAGCAGGTCACTTCCTCTAGAGAACCCTGACTAATACCAAGTGTGAACATACATGTATACATGTAGATACACCATACTGCATTAGTACAACATGTGAACATGCATACACATAAGTAGACATACCACACAGCTCTCTCTATAGATAGATAGATGATAGATAGATAGATAGATAGATAGATAGATAGATAGATAGATAGATGATAGACAGATAGATATCCACTTCTGAATCACATCAGATCAATTCTTTCTGTAGGTGATAAATATGCTGAGAACTTGTCTGGTGCTGATGGCCATCACTGAATAACTGCTGTGTGCTTGGAGCTTCCATTTTATTTTTTATTTACTTCTTACTGCAACCCCACATCTTATAGACCATTTTCAACACGTGGAAACTGAGGCAGGCACAAGAATGATAACATATATGTATATATTCTTTTCACATTCTACCATAGATGAGCAACCATATCTTTACATATATTTAGAGCAACTGGGTGTGGTTGTACACACGTTACTTCATAACCCTGAGGAGGTAGATGAGTAAATCTCTGTGAGTTTGAGGCCAGCCTAATCTGAGTAGTGAGTTCCAGGACAGCCAGACAGGCAGAGCTACACAGCGAGAATCTGTCATAGGAAAGAAAGAAAGAAAGAAAGAAAGAAAGAAAGAAAGAAAGAAAGAAAGAAAGAAAAGATACAGCAAATCTCTGGAGACATTACAGTTATTTCAACACACAGCATTTTTCCAAGGACAATGAAAAATAAGGAAGGGTGAGACCAGGAGGAGACAAGAGAGGGGTCTAAGATCGAGATGTAAAGTGAAGAAATTTTTAAAAATAAATTTAACCCTAAAAGCAGTTTGTACATGTCTGTTGTTCTTAATGTCAACCAGAGGCACACGGTGATGCAGAGGAAGTGACCTACGATGGAGCCACTGTACACGTTTGTAGAGCCTAGAGATCAATGCCTCTGAGTGGGGGGCCGTGCGTCCTGGCTACGGCTAGTTGACGCGTCACATGCGAGGAAAGCAAATCTACTCTCATACCACGCACTTGGCTATTTTTGATCTTTAGTTTCAGATATTTTTTAAAAGTCTTGAGTGTTCCCCTCAAAAATAATTGGCAAATCTGATAGAGCCAGGGGTCCCCAGTGCACAGCCTCGGCTAGTCTGGGCGCTCACTCCATGTGCTTCCTTATGTTCCACTCACTACAATGTGGGCATCCTGTCTCCGTCTCCATGGGACACTACGCTCATGTTCCTATCACTTAATTTACCCAGAGGCCAAGATTAGGTGAAGGCGAAGATGTCATGCTTGAAGGTGAATCAGCTCAGTCAGGTGATTAGAGGTTAGACAAGACCTTGCTGTTCAAGCCTCAGTTTCCTCATTTGTAAACATAATATGCACCACCCTGGGCTGAGGTGAGGTGTGCACAAGAGACAGTCATGTCAAATTGAACCCATGGGAGCTGCTGCTTGTATCTAGTAGCTGACGCTGGCTTTTCACAAATCTTAACTGATGTTCAAACCTGGATAGGGCTGCAGCCCCTTTCTCTCCGGAACTTCAGGGGCCCTCTGTAGCTTTTTGCTCAATGGACAATCCTTGGCATCACCAGGAGACCTGCCGTATGTGGGCACATGGCACATTGGCAAGTTCTGTTGCCAGATCTTGGTAGGCAGTATTTCTGTCCTTCTCTGGAGCGTAACCCTTTGTACCTTCAACCAGGCACTAAAGGGAGGAATCACCAAGGACCAAACACTAATGAGATCACTGCTTCAAATGTTGGATAACAGGCTAAGTTAGTGTTTTCAGTCACCAAGGAAACTGCCATGCCATTTTCAGGAGGAAAGACGATTTGGCTAACTAACAATGTCTCCCAAAAATACCGGACCCTGACCCCTGAAACCCATGGCTACTACATAACAAGGAGCAAGGTGTAGTTAAATGAAGGCTCTTGAGTTGAGCGCATTATCTTCAATTACCCAAATGTACCCAAACACAATCTCACTGTTCTCATCAGACAGAGGCAGAGGGACACTCGGCCCAGACAGAAGAGAAGGCAATAGTGGATGGAGCATGTGTTGGAGGAAGCAGGAAGCTCTTTCCGAGGGGAAGGCAATAGCAACTGATGGTACAGCAATAAAGATGGAGGAAAAACACGAGTCAGGGATGCTGGGAGGCCGACGCTAAGAAGAGAGTCTCCTCTGACCTCGGCAACTGCTATTGCCTCCAGTTTCCTCGCTCACACTGGCTTTGGATGTCTGGTCTCTGGAGGGGAATAAGAGAAATGTGTGGTGTTGGCAGTAACATGAGTGGAAGACTGAAATGCAAAGTGAGGGAAAGGAGCAGCCAGAATCTATAAGGATGAGGCACACCACTGTTACAGACACCTGAAACAGTCAAGTGGTTGTCCCAGCACTTCTGCCACTCTGCCTGGGCAAACGCTTCTACTCTTTGAGTTAGAATTTCTTCATCTGGAGTCTAGGCTGAAAACGCTTGCTGTATACATGCTCCATAAAAGGCAGTGGCCACTACATGACAATTGGAAAAGAACGATGAATTACGGCAACTATGCAGGGAGGGCAGGGTCTACCTAGGCTTTCACCAGCCACCGGTGCCTACTGACGGAGTGGCAGACTGACGCAGTGCAATACGTGTCCCCTCTACGCGATCACAGGGCAATACAAGAGTCAAACGATGGAAGCCTGGGGCTGGGGAGATGGTGAAATCAGTCAAATGGCTGCTGTGCACACAGGAGGGCCTCACTTCAGATCTCCAGTATCCCCACAGAAAGCTAGGAACATCCATCTGTAACTCCAGGAATGGGTAAGGGTGACGTGTGGAGACAAGCAATGTGCTCCTAGATTTCACGTCCAAGTCCGTGAACTCCAGGTTCAGTGAGGCACGCCATCTCCCAAAATTAGATAGAAAGCAGTCAAGGAAGGTCCCCAATGTTGACTTCCGGCATCTACATTTACACAAATACATGCATGTACACATGCACACACTCACATGAGTATGTATAGACCACATATACAAACCTACAGATATGTTAATTTTGTCTTATTTTCAAGATACCCCAGGATCTCTTAGGGTGGCATCTGATTTAGGACAAAAAATCTAGTTCTTTTAAGTTTTAAAACAGAAAATATACTTTGTATGATCTGCAGAATCCCCGGACACCAAACAAGAACTGGCTTTTAACAGCAAGGTTGCTCTGTGTTTTGGGCGGTGTGGTGACCTTCTCACACATTTCCCACCCCCCACCCCCCCCCAATTCCGTTCTCCGATCTATAGAATGGAGTTGCCACTTTCCTCTCAAGGGCACATTTCTGCCCGCGTAGAATTAGCATATGTAAAGGACTTGCCCTGGGGGGTGGGTGGTCCTGTAACTGGTAAGTTCCTGGCACTGAATAAATTGTTTTTGTGGTTACTCACCTCTTAATCAAGTGAAGTTTCATCTCCACCCCAACCCCCTTGTCTACCCTTTAAAGGTTCTGTAGACAGGAGGTTTGACTACTGAAACAGCAGTGGGTAAGAGAAAGTGGAAGTGTGCCTGCACCCCACAGACCTCTCTCACGGACTGTAACATTGGTCCAGCGCTACAAGCAATGAACCACAGCTCCCTGTCTGTCTTATAAGAGTTCATGTTTAACCATACTGAGCTGGTGCGCGGATAAAATCACTTATTCACAATCCTTGAAAAACAGAAAACAAAACATGCCGCGATGTGAGGCAGGGGGCATTCCTAAACTGTTCACCAGCATCAAGTTGAAGTCCCGGACTGCGGTCAGGGCTCGACGTTAGTGGAGCAAATTCTCAGTAAACAACATAGACCCCTCTCTCCAGAAACCTGAGGTGTCAGACGAGAAAAATCCCTCAGCCCAGAGGTCAGTGGTGACCTTTTCCACTGAGGCTGTTTACCGAAGCAACAGCCTGGGGTGGAAGAGTGTGGGCTCCCCTTCTGCGCTCTTAGGGTGGGAATTCCCTTCAGAGCCCTCACCGCGCCCTCCGCCCCGCTGCCTCCGCTGGGTTTCCGTTGGGCTGAAACTGCCCTTCAGAAAGCAACTGGAGAAGGGGGAACTCTGGTGTTCTGTTTCCCCCAATTCTTTCTGAAAACTGAACAACTCTCCGACTAGCTTTCCTAAACCGTAACCCGAGCCAAATGCTTTCTGACCGGGCGAGCACACAGGGAACAAAAAACGCGCAGGGCATTCTGGCTTTGGGATACTGTGATCCCAGGTTGTAGAAAAAAAAAAAAAAAAAAAAAAAAAAAAACGAGAGCAGGTTCTCAGGCCGCCTGGGACAGCTGGAATGCAGCTTTGTTTCCTCTGAATTTATCGGCTCACTCCTCCTTCCCTACAGCCTCGGCCTTGATTTATGGCTGTGCCGGCTCGGTGGCTTTGCTCCAGCGTTATTTCTTTCTTCAGAAATACACAGGGATTTTTACAGCTTCATAACCGCCCCTAAGTTTGTTTGTTCTTCCCTCGCGCAGCGTGGGCCATGTTTGTTCCTGGGAAAGTCGCCTCTCTAATTATTTTCACATTTCAACAGCTTTTGTTTCTTTTTCTTTCTTGGAGGCTTATAGAAATGCGGATACTACATTTGCTTCAGGTTAAATGATACCTTAAACATTTTCCCTGGAACTCACTGGGGACCTGGGAGACTAGGGGCTCTGTTGTCTTTGTGCGATGTACAGAAGAAAAATCTGGAAATCCTGAAACACATTTCTGCCTTCTTGGAGGCTGCCCTAGCCTTGTTTCTCCCACCCGAGTGTCTGGTCCAGTTGCCCAGTCACATGGCTGATTACTCTCCCAAACATACGGAATTCTCTTCTATTGCGTGGGGCAGCTCCCTTGACTCCGGCTGTTCTATGCCCCATCTCCAGCTGGCAAACGTCTGCTTAACCTTCAAGGCCCCCCGTTTATACACAAGAAACTTTATGAGGCCACCCCAAATTTCCCTAACTGGGGTGTCATACTCCCCCTCAGTGTTCGGGCAGAAGCTTGCTGCGTACATCTTCCCAGTGTACTTTCTGTAGTCACATTCCAACCTCCAACATCATCCCTGTCCCGCAAATTGGTCCCTTCTACCCAGCAGAGTCTAGCCTGTGGGAAGGGACGGCATAGACATGGGAGACATTACTGAGGTGATTTTAAGGGAAGCCCATTCTGGGGGCGATGAGGGTGAAAAATGGCCTCCTGCCTTGCCTAAGAAGACCATGGAGAGAAATTTGATACATGTGTAGAGGTGCCCACGACTGAACTGAGTGGGGTAGGGGCTTCAGTTGTGTTCAATTCAGAGTCTCTCTTTCAGAACAAAAGGAAAATCTTCGATGTTTCCTAACTTTACAGTGCCTTGCATTAATTACCCGGACCCCGTGTTCTTATGTGCCTCCACCATATTGGAGCTACCCCAGCCAGTGCTGAAATTTGGCATGCTTCTTCCTCTGTGAGGGATCGAACCGGTATTCACTTTAGGTCATGCCTGCTCACTCTGGTATTTGCCCTCACCTGGGTTCTGCTGCTGCTGAGGAAGTTTCAGCATGCCTCAGAGACACTCCCACTTTAGCCTGGCGGCACAGAGGGCATGGAGTTGGGGGCAGTAGTGTGTCTTCTAGGACTCCGATAAGACAGTAAAGATTCGAGGACCCAGGAGCTTGAGGCCCAGAACCTTGTTAATGTACTCAAGTAGCTTCTCCTCTAGCCTAATGTGTGTGGTGGATTGTGGAGGTGCCGAAGAGAAAGGCTCTGAGTCACACTGGGATTCAGACCCTCCTGGGGCCTGCCTTTTAGTTCTCTCTCTCTCACCCACCTCCTGCACTGGGTCCAGAGCACCTGCCTCCTTTGCATTCTTTGCAGGTGGAGAGGAGGGCCTGTGGCCCCTTCATGTCGGATCACCTGTATTTCAGGATCGTTCACCATCTTGTTCTCCCCTGGACCTTGGTGTGTCTCCATTTGTCTATCTTTTTCTTGCTCTCACGATCTTTTCTTGTTGTACATTAATACTCTTACTATGGTCCTGAAGCCTCCCCTCCCTCCATTCCTCCCTCCCTCCATCCCTCCCTCCCTCCATCCCTCCCTCCCTCCATTCCTCCCTCCCTCCATTCCTCACCTTCTTAACATATGAAACAGCTTATATTGTCTGGGCCTGGGAAGAAAAAGTGGGAGCTTTATGATCCTCTGAGGGCAAGCGCCTGGCATCTAGCATAGGGACTACATTTGGAAGGACCCTAAATAATGTGTCATAAACACAAGTTAATAAGCATCACTTGCTTGGGAAGACAGTAGCTCTAGTTTGGATTTGGGATTGGGCTTTAGGCTAACTTTTAAGAAAAAAAGATAGAGAGGGAAAAAGGATAGCATCTTCAACAAATGGTGCTGGTCTAACTTGATATCTACATGTAGAAAAATACAAGTAGACCCATATTTATCACCATGCACAAAACTCAAGTCCAAGTGGATGAAAGACCTCGACATAAAACCAGAGACACTAAATCTGTTAGAAGAAAAACTAGGGAAGAGCCTGGGATGCATTGGCACAGGAGACAACTTCCAGAACAGGACACCAACAGCTCAGGCTCTAAGGTCAACAATTAACACACGGGACCTCATGAGGCTGAGAAGCTTCTGTAAGGCAGGAGACACTGTCAACAGAACAAAGCGACAGTCTACAGATTGGAAAAATATCTTCACCAACTCTACATCTGGCAATGGTCTAATATCCAAAATATATAAAGATCTCAAGAAGTTAAACACCACCAAACCAAATAACCCAATTAAGAAATTGGGCTCAGAATTAAACAGAGAAGTCTCAACAGAGGAATATCAATTGGCTGAGAAACACTTAAAGAAATGCTTAACATCTTTAATCATCAGAGAAATGAAATCAAAACATCTCTGAGACGCCATCTTACACCCATCAGAATGCCTAAGATCAAAAACTCAAATGACAGCACATGATGGTGAGGTTGTGGAGAAAGGGGAACACTCCTTCATTGCTGATGGGAGTGCAAACTTGTATAACCACTTTGGAAATCAATCTGGCATTTTCTCAGAAAACTGGGAATAGGGCTACCTCAGACCCAGCTATTCCACTCCTTGGAATACACCCAGAAGATGCTCCACCACACAACAAAGACTTATGCTCAATCATGTTCATAGCCTTATTCATAATAGCCAGAACCCGGAAACAACCTAAATGTCCCTCAGTCAAAGAATAGATAAAGAAACTGTGGTACATTTACACTATGGAATACTACTCAGCTATTAAAAACAAGGAAATCCTGAAATTTGCGAGCAAATGGATGGAACTAGAAACGGTATATACTCACTTATAATCAAACACTAGGTCAAAAGGGAGGCTCCATGAAAGTCTTGACTTACCAGGAGATTGAGATAGATGTGAGTACATCCTATTGGGATTCTAAGTGAGAGAAGTATGGGAGAATGGGGAAATAGAAGGATCCAGAGGGTCCTAGAAACCTACAAGAAGAACATCATGATGGGCGGATCTGGACCCAGGGAGGTCTGCTCAAACTACTACACCAACCAAGGACAATACATGCAGTAATCATTGAACCCATACTCAGATCTAGCCAATGGACACAACATTATCCACAGTTGTGTGGAAAGTGGGGACTGACTCTGACATGAACTCTGGTGCTCCGTATTTGAACACTTCCCCATGGTGGAGTGGCCTGGTGCCACTCAGAGAAAGAATAAGCAAGCTACCAAGATGAGACTTGATAGACTGTGACCATATGGTGGGGGAGGAGGTTCCCCTTTGTCACAGACCTAGGGGAGGGGAATCGGGAGAAGGAGAGAGGGAGCAAGAAACGGGAGGATACAAGTAAGGTGATAACAGTTGAGATGTAATTTGAATAAATTAATTAAAAAATTTTTAAAGGCGGGGCGGGCGGGGGGAGGAGAGGAGACATAGACATCTCAAGAGTCTCAGACTGTCCCATCCAGCTTCCTGTGTGGGAAGCTGGACAGAAATCCTCAACAGAAGTTTCTCTCAGGAGTAGTCTGTTCAGAACTGCCATCCTGGATTTTAGTGTTCAGAAGCACCCAGATCTGGAACCAAAGAGCTCTAAAGAAACCTGATGTAGATCACAGGATGCAAAAGCCCTGCCCTCAAAGAGTAAAATGTCACTTTATACAGGTCTGAATTGCAGTAGGGGACCCTGATGCTATTCTGCTTGGACGGTCCTATAAGCCTGCACAGACCTGCCCCTGGCTGGGCAGTATCTCATCTGGGAAGAGGAGGCAGGCCAGACAGGACTTAAAGGCTCTGCTGCTCTTAGAGCTGCAAATTCAGGTAAGGAGTGGCCTGGGGATTTGAGAGGCCTTCCACGTCAGGAGCAGTTGCTCTCACAGTAAAGACAGGAAACTGTGCTGTGATTGATTTCTCAATGTGGACAGCACAAGCATGTCTGAGCTGTGTGCTGACTCATCCAAGCCGTTCTCAGAGCTGCCTGGTCCAGGGAAGACAGCGTTTTCACTCTGAGCGTGGCCACAGGCACATGTGAATACAGAGTATCCCCATCGGAAATAAACTAAGTACTTCATCATATTTTCAGGGAAATATGTATGTCTTATCTATTTCGTGTGTATATTTCTCCTTTCTGATGGTTTCTAAGCTCTCAGCACACACTATGTACATCTGAGTTTCACCAATGAGGTCAGTCAGTGTGTAACTCCAAACCACACACACACACACACACACACACACACACACACACACACACACAGAGTAACACACCCAAATACCTAGCTACCCAACACACACACACACACACACACACACACACACAGAGTAACACACCCGAATACCTAGCTATCTAACACACACACACACACACACACACCCACACACACACCCGAACACCTAGCTACCCACCACTCTCATGTGCCCCACACCAACATGGACCTGGAGGTCTAATGTCCCTCACATTTGCAGCCACACAGACATTTGATCCTTTGTGCCCTGCATTTGGGGACCCTCAATGCAGCAGGCAGAGTGACAGGCTTCCAGTGATAGCTTCGTCCTAATCCCTGGAACCTGTAAACAAAACGGAATCCAGGTGACAGCTAGAGTTAAAATTATTGTTACTGACCTGGCTGATGAAGGTGCACCCGATATAACTGGAGTCTTTAAAAGATGTAAGAAAGAGACAAAAGCCACCATCGCCGTGATGTCATGCTGCTGGCTGTGGATGGCTTGGCTGATGAAGAAAGAGGATGCTGGCTATAGGCTATGGGTGACCTATAGCTGGAAAGACAAGAATGTAGGTTTTTCCCAAGTGCCTCCCACATGACTCAATTTTAACCCAGTGAACCTCTGTTACATATATACCTCTGCAGCCACAAGACACTTTAAACCTCAGAGTCATGTTAATTTGTTATTGTAGCAGGAGAGTCTAATACCCATACAGACAGGCATACTTCTGCCCTGTGGAGCCCAGGATATAACAGAGACGGATACATAACGAGGGTGCCAGGGCACAGAGTAAGAGAGCTGATATCAGATAAGCCCAGGGTGTCATGCCAACACAGTGGGAAAAACAAACAAACAAACCCAGCCTACACATAGATGTGGAGAAACAGTTTTCTCAGAGAACTGCACAGGCCCGAGGCCAGCTATCACAGAGTCTGCCTACTCCAGGCACCCAAATAAAAACACCTGTTGGGGAGAGGAAGGAGGGACACTGAAAGAAAGTCCCCCTGCCCCCCAGGACCTGCCTGTTAGATAAGCAGGGGTTGTGATGGGGGAGTAGAAAATGGGGTAGAGTGTTCCAGGCAGAAGCAGCAGCTGGGGCAAAGACCTGAGGGCTATTTTGAGAACTAAACAAAGTTGACTTTGGCTGGGACACAGTGCCCCATGGGGGGCATAGGGAAAGAGGCCCAGATCATGAGGGCCTTGTCAGCTATAATTAGACATCTGGCCTCTATTCTATGTACCACTGGCTTCCCAACCCCTCCTCCCTCCCTTGTTTCTTTTTAATCTACTCTCGGGTTATACTTTAACATCTTCTAAGTGGAGAGTGTTTGCTTGACCTTGATGATAATAAATGGCTCTTGCCCCGGCTCACACCTCAGTCACTTCCTATTTTATCGATGATTTAAGATCTAAATCATTAGTTATCATTTGGGGTAAGGTGAACAATAAACACCGCATCTATAATTACAGGCATCTAGCTGTGTTTATACTCTCTCTTACAGATAGTGTTTCATATCTGGGATCTGATCCTGAGTTTCCTAGTCAGTCAAACAGGGTCAGGACTGTGTTACCTCCTGGGCTTGGTGGAGACCAAAGGCATGAGTCCACCAAGGAGCTCTTGAAGAGGCCAGTGTACACCGAGTACCACGGCAGCTATCTCAGTCATGCCTACCCGTACAACTGTTGTCAGTTGGGTAATAAGTACTGTGTTGAGTCCAGGTTATTCCCTCTGTACTCACCTGTACCCAAACAGATGACCTGGGGGGCATGGTAAAGACAGCACTTCTTTCCTCATTTCCAGAGGAGCTCAGGGTAGCTGCAGCAGGAGGTGTGGGAGTGTAAAGCAAAGGGAATTGATCCTTCAGCTTCCTCTCTGCCACCTTCCAGGGGCGCCCTGCCTGCTCTGACAGGGCAACCTCTGATCAGCTGACCCTTGCTTACACATACTGTCTTTGATTTACGGAGTTGCTCCTTCTTCTCTGTGAAGACGTAGCTGTGTAATGGATTCCTGCTGGTGGCAAGCTCCAGGGTTTGCTTTGCACCAAAGCATGTGGTCTTTTCATTAAAATTTCTTCCAGAAACAGTGTGAATAGTCTTCCTTCTGTTTTCTGTTGTAACCAGATTGTTGGCTTTTTAAAAAATATTGAGACTGCTAGATGAGGTCCCATCACGGAGAGGGGTAAGTGGACATGAGCTCCCATCTCTAACCAGGAAGCTATCACCAACTGATGCCCACTGACAAAGGGGAAGTCAGTTTGCTCTAACGCAGCCTTGCAGGGAATATTAACAACACGTGAGTTGGCCCCATGCCAAGCACTAGATGACCGACACAAAATGAAGTTAATGGTATTTTTGAAGATTGTTTGTCTCATATTGCTTTGTTTGGGCTTTTTTTTTTTTTTTTTTTTTTTTTTTTTTTTTTTTTTTTTTTTGGTCATATTGATTTGTTTGTAGATTTTGATTTCCATTTGGGCAGAATATTTCTTTTCTGTTGTTTTTGTTTGTTTGTTTGCTTGCTTGCTTTCTTGCTTTTGAGAGAGAGATGGGGGAGTTGGGTTAATGCGGAGAATGTAGGAGGAGCTGGGGAAGGTTGGAAAAAGTATGGTCCAAATGTATGGTATAAAAATTTCAATACAGGGCTAGAGAGATGGCTCAGAGGTTAAGAGCACTGGCTGCTCTTCCAAAGGTCCTGAGTTCAATTCCCAGCAACCACATGGTGGCTCATAACCATTTATGAGGAGATCTGGTGCCCTCTCCTGGTGTGCAGTCACATATGCAGACAGGACATTGTATACATAATAAATAAATAAACCTTTTAAAATTTTTCAATAGATATTTTTAGACTAGCTCTTAATCTTAGAAGACTTCCTCAACCGAGAAATAGACAGTCCTCAGTCTCTGTGCCTTGAGTGGCAAAAGATTTTTCTGCTTCCAACTCTGCATGTTCTCCTTTGCTCTGCTTTACTGTGCATCATAAGGCACTGGGCCAAGCCCACTGTACCACTAATGCTACAGCATAGGGAAGGTTCACTTTGGTCATCAGCTTTGTGTCAATTGCCAGAGGTACCTGCTGGCTAAGGTGGCCGAACTCCCAGTACTGAAACTGGTCCTCTAAGCACAGCCTTATTTCCCATGGGCTTGACCGTCTTCTACAGTCTTTGGCTCCTGGAATGCCCAGAGAGGTGCTAGGAGTTTGCACTCCAGATTACAGAAAACAAATGTTACGTGCCAGACAACATGGATATAGATATTAGATATGGACAAAGACATAGATATATGGATAAGGATGTTAAGGAAAGGACGAATGAATATGAGACAAGATGAGTGAGCCATTGTGATGGAGAAGGCACTAGAGTACAGATGATGAGGATGGGGCTGAAGAAGTCTGAGGCTGAGAAGGTAATGCAGAAAAGGCCAGATGGTCCAAAGCTGAGGGTTCAGGCAGAAAAGCAATGCTATGCTGCAAAGGTAGCAGATACCAGAGTGTGAAAGATTTCAGCTTATCACATGGGCACGCCATGCTAATGCTTACATTATTTACATATGTCTCTATAGCACAGCAAAGCTACCCACATACACATGAGAACATTATTTTTCTAATTCCCTCTGGGAGAGATGGAATGTAGGAAATATTATCCATTTACCCTTTCTCTGTGGCTGTTTTGTGGTCAAGATTTGTGTCTTAAAGTCAACAAGCAGTAAAATTAAAATGGTTCATTTTAAGCATTGGAAGGGCCAGGAAGTTAGCAGGATCACCAGTGGTGTTTTGTAAAAATCATAGTTTTTATTTATAATATTTTAAGATGTTAAAATCAAAATACAAAACAATCAGAAAGGCTTAGAAAATAGTTAATTATTTGTTTATTATTATTATCATTACTTTTTAGATTTTTTTATGTTTATGGGTATGTTGTCTGCATGTATGTCTATGAATTGCATTCACACTGGGTACTTACAGAGGCCAGAAGAGAGCATTGGATCCCCTGGAATGGGAGTTATAGACAATTAGGAGCCACCATTTGAGTGTTGGGAATAGAACCTGGCTCCTCTAGACAAACAACTAGTGATCATAACCACTGAGCCACCTCTCAAGGCCTCCAAAAAACATGATTTTAAATGCTCAAACTGGAGTCACAGGAAGACACAAACTGGGTGGTGAAGCCTCTGGACTTCTATCTACAGGTTGTCTGCTGGATTTAGTGCAAGATTGTGGTCAAAGGCAATGAATGACAGAGGTAGTCTGGTTGTAGCATTTCTGTAGAAATAATCTCATGGGCTCAGTTTGATTGGCACCTGTGCACTTCAATAAAGGGCTTGTCAGTTTTTCATGAGGACCAAAGACAGAAGCAACAAACCAGAGGATGTACAGTTTGAGCTACAGAACTGGCCAGTGAAAGCTCCAGAGTTGTGCGTGTTGCCTCATGCGCCTGCCCTCCCAAGCAGCTCCTACCCTCCCAACCCTACCTCCCAAGGGATTACAAGCACTCTCCATTTGAGGGATTTGGAAGCTAAGTGTCTGGCCTTGATGTAGGCAGTGAGTCAGTGCCTGCATCCTGCAGTCTGATAAAAGGCAGCCTCCATCTCTCTGGATCATCGTAGAAGCGGCCATCTTCTGGTGTATGGCACTCTATGCAGGATCTCGACTTGTTCCCATTATCACTTTCAGGCAAAGTGCTTCCCACACACCATGTCCTATTTTACCCTCAGGGCATCCAGACTGGGAACTCGGGAGGGCTGTGGAGTAGGAAAGTCTGACTCTTTTCTTTCCTTCGTGTTTTCTTAAGTTCAAAAAAAAAAAAAAAAAAAAAAAAAAAAAAAAAAAAGTTGGTGCAAATCACAACTAAATTTGAAAGCCCAAAAGGGGCCAAAGAAAATCAACTTCAGTGCCGCTATGAAAGAAAGCTTACTGTAGCAAACTATGGGGCGAAGTTCAGCTGTGGCACCCCCAGGCAACTAGCTACCCCTCTGGCTGATTTCAGCCAAGGCACCCCCAGGCAACTAGCTACCACTCTGGCTGATTTCAGCTGTGGCACCCCCAGGCAGTTAGCTACCTCTCTGGCTGATTTCAGCTGTGGCACCCCCAGGCAACTAACTACCCTTCTGGCTGATTTTAGCTGTGGCACCCCCAGGCAATTAGCTACCCCTCTGGCTGATTTCCACGTCCCCAGAGGAACTCATGTTGATTGCATCCCCGTGATCCAGCCTCATGTGAGGACTGCGTGGGACTGTTCTTGGTTCAAATGTCTGTTGTTGTGGGTGAATGTATCCATGTCCTAGAAACTCCACAGCACCTTAGTCAGAGGTGGAGCTTGGGCACCCTGTTAATAGGAGAACAGGTTTGAGATAGGACCAGGAGCCAAATTGTGTTGGTAAAACAAAACAAAACAAAAACAAACAAACAAACAAAAGAATTCATTTCCTTTTGGTCATCTTTGGCTACTCCTTGCCAGTTGAGGTTATCTTCCAATTCAGCCTTCTACTGTCTTCTAGAAACCCGCTTTTCTTGGAAACACAGAGGCCAATGTTACTGACTTCTCCCACTGTCACCAAGGGCTGTTCCAGGTGCTGTTTGGGGTTTGGAACTGGAAATGCTTCTGTTGTTCCTTCACCCCTGAGAAACACCAGCCTCGACTTGCTCCAGCCTACATCCCTGCCTTGCCACTTGCCCTTCCATGCTTCTCCTCCACTCTCAGCCATGATCATCCACGCCTCTGGGCTAATCTGTGCTTTGGATACCCATCTGTTTCAGGGTTTCCCTAAGTACACAGTCATTTGATATTTTGCTTATCGCTTCTTCCACGCGGACTTCTCCAGTCTGGAGTGGTTTCTGGAATGCAGCCAGCGTGCTATCGTTACTGGTGGGTTAGTTAAAAAGGATCGCATAGTATCCTCCAGCCTAGTTGCCTCCATTTAAGTGTTTCTGGCTAAATGATCCAAGTCAAGCCATTCAGCCTCCTAAGACTCACTTTTTCCGCTTATAAAATGGGAATAAACTCTGTTTTGTAATGTTATGAGAATGATCAAATTCTTATTAAGTTCATGTTAAAAATTAATGTAAGCTCTAAGGGTTCTATCAACACAGCTACTAGGATAGCTGTCACTAGCAGACATCTATTGAGAAAATTCCTATATTCCAGACATTGTGAACACTTGGAAGCTGGCTTTCAGTGAGCTCCCGGTGTGGTTGGGAAAGCTCACTGTCTAGGCAGTGATAGAACATTAGTTTGTTTTTACAGCTAATTTATAGTTTCTTTCTTTATATGTGTCTCCATCTCCCACAAGTTTTGTGCCCCTACAGGGAGAAACTATCTTGTTACTTTCTCATTTTGCCATATAGTAAATGCTTAGTGAATGCCTATTTGATCAATGAGCAACAACAAGATTGCTCGCCAAATCGCCCTTTGGGTTTAGACTCATGTTTGTGAGAGAAACAGAATATCTTCCCACTAGTCAGTTCTTCAGAGAAAGAAGATCTGGCCCTTGTATCAATTGGTACCCAATCCAATCAAGAGACACAATGACATACAATGGAACGTTTCAAATCAAGTCATTTACAACATATGCCATGATGCTGGAGGAAGGAGGCTACGAGGAGGAGAGAGGTGAGATGTGCAGAAGAAGGGCTGAAGCAGAAAGCATGGTGAAGTGTAAAACCAGGAGATCTAGAATCCAGGACAACCACCACAGCAATAAAACAGCTACTGTATGACTGAATATTATGTGAATATAAAAGCATCACAGAGCATTGTTTAAGTATCTGAAATTCACACAGATTCTGCTTCCGAAATGTGTAGATGATGGTTAAACAGATGGATGGATTCGTGAATAGGTGGGTGGATAGATGGAAGGATGTGTGGATTGGTATGTAGGTGAATGGACAGATGGATGGATGTGTGGGGAGACATGTGGGTAGATGGATAGATGGATGGATGTGAGGGTGAGTGAACAGACGGATGGATGTGTGAGTGGATGGATGGATGTGAGGGTGAGTGGACAGACGGATGGATGTGTGAGTGGATGGATAGATGGTGACTGGATGTTTCTTAAGAACATTAATTTTGGATAAAGTAAGAGGATATGAATGAAAGTCATGGGTAAAAGATGAGCTCTTGGTTTGAATATCAAGTTAGCTGATATAAAGAACTCTGTGATAACAAAAACAACACATTTATTATTAAATAGTAAGAAAATAAAGACAAAGGATTTTTAAAATGAAACAGTCCATGCAAAGATAGCTACTGTCAGCATGTCACTGTGTTTTTGTTCTCTTGTATCTTGTGATCTCTTATGCATACACTCCTACATATCGTTCTGTGGCCTTGCCACACACACAGCCATTCGTCTGTCTAGTCAAAGGTTCTTTTCTAAAAAAATAAGCTCATGGGGCACTAATATTTTATAACTTAATATTTTAATTTATTATAAGAATTCCATTTTGTCTCTTTTTATCTTAATATTTATATAATATTTCTTCTTATGAAAGATGCAGCTGGTGGTTCAGCCAATATTTTAATTTTCAGTGAACATTATGTTCTCATTTTGGCTCAAAGTCACAGCCAAGAACTTACTTTTCTCTCAAGTTTATGATGCTCTGGATTGATTGAGTAAAACTTGATGTGGGGTCATATTTGATTGTTAGGCACATAGCAGTGGGAACAACATCCTTTTGTCACTGCAGTATGCTCTCTGGTCAGCCAGGCAGGGTGGACAAGCTTTCCCGCAGTGCAGGTACATTCATGCAGCCATCAGCCATCACTGGCTGTACAAGTGACATGCTATGACAGCACCAGCTCTCCTGGCATCGCCACTGTGATGGTGATTCAGAGCTGTCAACCAATGCAGCTGTGAGGAAATGCCAAGGGAGGGTTTATGGGGTGCAGCGGTGACTTTGTGACCCTCATCTGGAAAAGCAGATGCCTTTGAAATCAGACAAGTGGATGTGGCCAGAGGGAGGAGGCACTTACCCACAGTGAAAAGGAAACATCCTGCCACTTGCCCAAAGCATCAGATATTCAATGGCTCCAATTACAGTGGGAAAAAAATTTTAGTTCCATGAAGAGGCAACAGAGGTATAAAGAGGTCTATTTAGAGTTTGATGTCATAGATCCCAGCTGAAGACCAGCTACCCACTGGTAGTATAACCCAAGCAAGTTACTACATTTGGAGTTGGTTTCCTTTCATTTCAACAATGGCCTTACATAGCTTGATGTCTGAAAGTTGGATACAGAAACAAATCAGTGAAAAGTCATTCACTGAGGCCTCTTGTGTAGCAAGGGTACAATAAAATATGAGGGACCACTCCAAGATGGTGGATCTCGAATTATGAGGCAGGTGCCTGGGACAACAGACTGTGAAACATCAATGAATGTAGTGTTGCCTATAATATGGTGGGATGCTGGAAACCTGTTCAGAGTCCACCATAGCCTGAGTGTCCAGGAGACTGTTTCCCATCATCAATAACAGCCTAGCAGCTACAGCTGGGCTGGGGGATATAGAACAAGATACAGGGCAAGCAGAGGACATCAACTCAGACTATAGTGAGGCTTTCAGCAAAGGTGAGCCAAGTGTTCAAGTTCATATTTACTGAATGCCTTACTACTACATTCTGAAAACTCAAGGACAACAAAAAAGCCAACTTCTCTATCCTCTCTGGCTCAGAGTTAAGAACACAGGACCAGAGAGTGACAAGCACTGGAGTGATGATCAGGAACATGTGACACAAGGCCAGGATGGGGAGGAGGAGTAGAGGCTTCCCAAAAGAGCCGTCATCACAGCTGAGATGAGAGCAAGAAGTAAAGATTTCAAAAGCTAACATGAGACTTGAATCCTGACTGAGCCCTCCTGCTCCCCTCCCCCATCCCAAGGGGCTGCTTGCCCATGGCACTCTGACCAATAGCATCTAGGCCTCTGTATGGAAATTTCCCCACTTGGATGAAATCCACAACTCAGCACAACTCATTGATGAATTCAGTATAGAACATTACTGGTGTTCTGCTGTCCCTTTGGGCAATGGCTTCTGTCTTCAGCATGTTGGAATCCTATAATAGGCTTGTGGAAGCTGATCACTGGACCCAAACCTCTGAGTCTCCAATTTACATGGTCTAAAGAGGGGTCCCAGAATCCAGCATTGCAAGTCCCCAAGTGGTATGTTGTAAGACCCCCCCTTTTAAAAAGAAATTAAAGACAGGTCAGCAAAGACTCATATTTCCTGAATTTTCCCCTTCCCCTTTGTGGTAACTAGTGGATTGCATCAGATTGTGGGGTGAGACACTGTCACCTATGTCAGGGACAAAGAACAGCAGCCATGTTGGCCAGTGTGTTCTGTCTTAGGGATAACACTTCTGTTACTGGGGGTGTGCTCAGGCCATGGCGTTGCTTCTAAATTCTCCTCAGAGGTCATGCAGAGATGGAGATGGGGTTCCCAGCCTGGGCCTCTAGGACTGTTCTAGGAAGGATCCTGTGACCCTGCTTAAAACTGTTGACTATGTAAACCAAATCATGCCAGTTCCCCTTGCCTTGTTTGTGTTTTACTATATAAACAAGCTTAGGCTGTTTTCCTCCTATTTTCTGAGAAGAAAATGGAAAGAGGTTTTGCCAAGTGCTATGGCCTGAATGTTTGTGCTCCTGGCCCCCAATTCATATGTTGACGTTTTAATCCTGTCTCTGATGGTATTAGAAGGTGGGGTTTTAGAAGGTGACTAGTGCATGCCAGAGGACTCCTAAATAGGATGAGTGCCATTATTAAAGAAATGTTAGAGGAATAATCAGCTCTTCTTACCATGAGGGCACAGTGGTAATATGTCCTTATGAGACACTGAATCTCTCCAGGGACTTCTACAGATCTGTGAGGAATAAGTATATGCTTTCTATGAGCCAGCCAGTCTACAGGATACTGTTCTTGAAGCCCAGATAGACTCCGATGCCCTACGAAACCCATCAGCTCCAACCACACGAGACCAGTGTGTCTCCTTCAGTGATTTTTTCCTCAGTTCTGTTTTTCTCAGGCATGTGTATCCCAAGTCCATACTGACCTTTAGCTGAGACACACACACACACACACACACACACACACACACACACACACACACACGCACACACACACACTACATCACTTCACCACACCATAGTAATGGCTTCTGGGCTGTGGTTGATTCCACACACAACAAAAACAAAAACAAACCAAAAAAACAAAAACAAAAACAAACAAAAACAAAAAACAACAACAACTCAGGCAGGAGATTGTCGTGGATGAAATTTACAATAGTGTACACTGGGGTCTGAGTTTCAGGTCACCACTTTGTAGAGATTATTAGGCCTCTTTGTGCCTTTGAAGAGTGATAGAGGGCATGACAATGATGTGTGCCGTTCTTCTAGGTGTATTCTGCTTGGACTTTTGCAGTGTCCTTCTAAGGGATTTCTCTGCCTCAAGAGCACCTTTCCAAGGTCTCCTTCCATATCCCCTGAGAAAACCAAGGCAAAGCAAGAGTCTGACCATGTCCTCCCTTACCCACAGAAGACTGACTAAGCATTCCTGAGAGCAGGGACCACAGCCAGGGGGGACAGACTGAGATACATCCCATGAGAGGGCATGGGTACCGAGTGTGGTAAGGACCTTTATGAACTGGAGTTTGGCTGACTAGTGATATCTAAATTCAGAATTCTGGAAAAATCCACAGCTCAATGAAGCCTGTCTTAGGACAGAGTTTCTGGCCTTGGCTGCCAGTGAGACTTGGCTGGGATATGAAACCTGAGTTTCTTATCTTGGTTGATAAGGTTCAGCCTCCTTCTGGCTATGCCTCGCTGACTCAACGGTCCTATGCTGTCCAACTGCGGTTGGCTCACATTCTCCGACCACTCCTCAGCTCAGTGCCCTTGACGGAACCTGGCATGCCTGGCTCTGCTCTTCCTTTGCTGAACCCACTCATCCTGGCAATACTTCCTCCAGGACATCTTCCCTGCTCTCACATCCATTTCCCCACATGGGCTACATATGTGTTTGCTGCCCCAACACTATCCGTTGCCCTCTTCATCATAATCACTATCAAGCAGTAGTAGTGTTCCGTTTGTTGTTTTGTTTTTCTCCACTTCCCCTAGTAAGTATACACACCCAGCACCCTAGGGATTAAGAGTTGACCCCCTAGGCTAAGTAGAGTTTTCTGTTGTTGTTAAACAAAGGTATGAGGAGCGAGGTGACCCCGGCAGTAATGGGCGGAATTCGAACAGCACATGGCATAAGAACTGCTCAGTTATTCATACTGAAAAGCAGGGTTGGAGCTGCTTTCTTTGTTTCTGTCTGTCTTCCTGCCCACCTGTCTGACTGTCTATTTGTCTCTGTTTATCGCTATCTCTCCATAACAGGAAAGGGTAGGCACAATGGAAACAAAAATTAAGCATCAGTAAGGTTACCTGATTAAGTACTAAAGGTTGTTTTTTATCTTTCTTGATGATTCAAACTTCTGGGATTGGGTTGGTGTGTTGACACACATTTTTTTGTTTGTTTGCTTGCTTGCTTGGTGTTTTGTTTTGTTTTGTTTTTGAGATAGAGTTTCTCTGTGTATCTTTGGCTGTCGTGGACTCACTTTGTAGACCAGGCTGGCCTTGAACTCACAGAGATCCACCTGCCTCTGCTGGGAATAAAGGCGTGTTTCACCACACCCAGCTGACATATCTTTAACACCAGTAGTTGGGAGGCAGAGGCAGAGAAGTTCTCAGAGTTTGGGACCAGCCCGGTCTACATAGTGAAAGTGTGTCTCAAAAACAAATTGTTTCTGGACTTTATATAAACATTGCCCCTCATTGTTGAAGTCTCAAGAAGGAATATGATTCCCCAGTGGGGTAGTTACCCACAGTGGACTGTCACTAGATGGCGGACTTCCCCTTGGTTGCTTATAGACAGGGGCTCTTCTTTGTAGCCTTTGGGGCATGACACCACCCACCCCCCGCTGGGTAATTCAGCACCCTCTGCGAATGGAATATCTACCTCAGTTTCTTGCAACTTAGTTGGAACAGAGTGCCATAAACCAGGAAACTTATAATCAGTAACAAATTGACTCTCAAAATTCTGAAATCTGGGAAGCCTAAAGTCAAGGTGGAGGTGGATTCAATGCCTGCTGAGGGCCTGTCTCCTCAAATAGGAAGGCCCACCTGGGGGAGGGCCAAGGAAGGAACAGACTGGCACCTTCTAAAATAAGCGCGCTGCTGTGGTTCAAGTGTTTGAGTTTCACTCATGCTGGAACTTGGACCCAATGTAGTAATAACACCAGGTATGGTCTCTGGGAAGTCACTGGATCAGCATGGTCTCTCATTTGAAAAGGAGATTCTGACCCTCAAGAAGGAAGCATCACTAGGCCCTTGACCCACTGTCATCCTTTCTGCCACGTGACGATTAGTATCCCTTCTTTCAAGAGGATGCAGCAAGGGACTATCTTAGAAGCCAACAGCAGTTCTCACCATACTCCACACCAGCTTGATTGTGGACTTTCCAGCTTCCAGAATTGGGAGGAATAAATTACTTATAGGTAGCCTAGTCTGTAATAACTTCTACAGTGGCATATATGGGCACAGGCGCTAACCCTGCTCACAAAGCTTCTATCCTAATTACCTCCCATCACTTTCTGATACTATCGCCTTAGGTTTTATTTCACCTGCATTTCCTTTGCCCTATCCAAAAGCCATCAGTGCTTGTCTTTCCTGACAACGCTTGGGCTGACTCTCAAGGACGCCAACCTACGCCATTTAGCAAAAGCAGTCACGAAAGGCAGCATAACCTCTGGACCTTCTTGGAGAGACATGCCTCACATTCCTCCCCTCAGAACAGAATTGATTGGCCTTGACCTGGGGCCACACCAGGAAGAAGGTACCTTCTGGGGCTAGGGTGCCTTTCCGTGCCTGGCTGAAGTTGGTCGCCACATGGTCCAGGAAGCCTGAGGAATGAAAGGTATTTATTTGCCTCCCTGTAAATCTCTCAGAAGTTAGATTCTCTCAGGCCAAACTGACAGTGTGCATCTTGATAGAAAAGGAACCTGAGGTTTAATAGCCATTTAGAATACAACCATGCAAATTTGCTCCCGAGATTAGAGCTATAACATCTGAGAGAGGCTAATGGAAAGGAGCCTGAGGGTCCATGCAGCATGGTTTTGTGCTTAAGATGTGCTCACGTGAAGCTCATTGACTATTGCTCTCACTGTTGATCACAGGTATGTGGGAGTGCAGGAGTCCGCAGGGCTGGGCTCCTGTCCCGGCTCTCATCACCCAGGGATAGCTGCAAGCTGAAAAGAGAGCCAGGAAGATGCAGGAGAATCTCAGGTCTGCTCCTTAAAGCCAATCTCTCTCTCATTCCAAGAATAAGAACTCTTCCCAAGGCAGCTCATTTCACAGTTGGGGTGGCAAACACTATCAGAGGTTTTGGGGGTGTCTGTCTGTCTGTCTGTCTGTTTTTTTATGAATGGGAAGATAAAATCTATCTCTTTGACTCAGCCACAATGTGGGTAAGGATCAAGTCAAATTTTTGAAGGGTTTTTCATAACATTCCCAGGTCACCTACTCTCATATAGAACGCATATTACTCTGTCAGTTCTTCCTTATACTGTGTAGTTTCTGGGTACTCCACTCCTCGGGCTGTCCTGTGTAGTTTCTGGGTACCCCACCCCTCGGGCTGTCCTGCCTGCCCATCGAGAATCTCAGTGCCCTGGTGTCCTTCACACAGCATGGGGGCAGAAGTACACATGTGCGTGCAGCTACAGGAAGCAGAGTGATCATCTGAACGTGAAGACACCACTATACGGTGATGAAAGCGAGCCCAGTCCTCCTGATGCTGGGCCATGGGGCTGACAGAGCAAGTACCAATTGACAAAACACACAGCGAGGGACTCTAAAGCACAAAACACTTGGCATGAAACTTGTTGTGTTTCCTCAAGAGGCCCACAAACCACACAGCTGAACAAAGCAAGTTCATGTTCCATACAGGAACACTGACTAGCAAATACCTTAGATATACTTTGGGGCTGAGCTGAATCACACCAATGAAAATTTCAAACCCCAGGTAGGACAGGGTGAGTGATTTATGTCCACATGACTACGTTGTTTTCTTCTTCTCAATTGACAAATATGTAGCTACTTCGTTTAAAAAAAAAAAAAAAAATTATGCCAAGCCAGGCTTGGTGGCACACGCCTGTAATCCTAGCACTCAGGAGGCAGAGGCAGGTGGATCAATGTGAGTTTGAGGCCAGCCTGGTCTACAAAGTGAGTCCAGAACAACCAAGGCTACACAGAGAAACCCTGTCACGAAAAACAAAAACCAAACAAAACAAAATTATGCCTCCAGGAAATGTATTCATTTTGTTGCTTTTCCTCAGCCTAGTATTCTAGGGCAATTACCCTTTATCTATTTCGTCTTGCTGATCTTATCGTGACACATGTTGCATGAGGGAAAATAACATAAGATAGGGATGGGGAAAGACTATTCTCAACTTACCCCAGTGGTATCAGCTGCTGCCTGTATGAGACTGCCATTTTCTCAGTTTTGTACGAAAATCTTTATTTGAAATGATTGGTTACACCTGTGTAATATAGCCTGTCTTCTCCCTTAGGGAACTCCAAAGATGCCTGAATCCATCACCTCCCCCTTCCTTGAAGCATCTATCATGACTGGAGTCCTATAATTATTGTCCACTACAACACCATGGAGTTTAATCCTGCATTAAAAACATCTGTTTCATAAAGTGAAAAAAGGGAACGGGGTAAAGCAATGGTTCAGCACTTGGAAAAGAGCACTCGCCACTGTTCCAGAGGACTGGGGTAAGCATTGGAAGGGGCGAGGAAGACAGGAAACTCTTCCTGAATGGTGCAGATATGAATTAATTTAGCTATTACAGAAAACATCAAAAATTTAGCTATCCGGCTGGCAAGATGGCTCAGCCAAATTGTAATGTTTATTTATACATATATGTGATATATTATATAAATGCAATTTGTACTTATCAAATATATAGCAATAAAATTAGAAAAGATGAAAACAAAGGCTCAGCTTGCAAGTATAACCAGAATTATTCTTTTTTTTTTTTTTTTTTTTTTTTACTTTTTTTTTATGAAGGTGAACTGCAGATCTCTTATGTGACTTACACATTCCCAGAATCGCCACTTCAGTCACAGCTGCTATGGTCTCCTGCTTCAGCTACTGCAGTTGCTCACATCGGTTCACTCTCAACTATATAGAAAAATACACTGCAGAGTGTGTCACCAGTGAAGTCCCTGCTGGGTTTCCCTCGCACCTGGGACATAGTCCTTCCCCCTGGCTTGAGTGCTCACAGGATCTGCCTCCTCCAGCTGCTCCTCTTCCCAGGCCTCTCACACTTCCACACTCTGCTGCTTTACAGTTTGCTCCCTGCACTTGTCTCCTTATGCCGCCCTGGTAACTGTGTGCTTTACTTCCGCACTTCCCTTGAGGCTCTGGCCACTTAAAAACTATAGAATCAGAGACATCTCCCCTGATCACTTCCTATATAAATTGCATCCTCATGTCTCCAAGTTGTCTTCGTGTGTGTGCACAAGTGTCTTTGTCACTGTTCTATTGCTGTGAAGAGACACTATGACCAAGGCAACTAGCATAAGAGAGAGCATTTAACTGGGGCTGGCTCACAGTCTCAGAGATTTGAGTCCATTTCCGGGGCAGGAAGCATGGCAATATGTGAGTGGATGCTCGTGTAGTGCTGAGAATTATGTCCTGATCTGTAGGCAGAGGGAGGGAGGGAGGGAGACAGACAGACAGACAGACAGACAGACAGACAGACAGAGATAGACAGGAGACAGACAGAGACAGAGAGAGACAGAGACAAAGAGACAGACAGGGCAGAGAGAGAGACAGAGACAAAGAGACAGACAGAGACAGACAGGACAGAGAGAGAGAGACAGAGACAAAGAGACAGAGAGAGAGAGAGAGAGAGAGAGAGAGAGAGAGAGAGAGAGAGAGAGAGAGAGAGAGAGAGACTGGGCCTGGCATGCACTTTTAAACCTCAAGGCCCTCCCCCAGTGACATACTTGCTCCAACAAGACCACACCTCCTCATACTTTTCAGTATCATTCCCTGATGGCTAAACTAAGTATTCAAATATATAAACCTATGGAGGCCATTCATTGTCAAACCACCACAAGTTTGTTTGTACACGTACATGTAGTCACACATATTTGCACATGCATATGAAGGTCGGAGGTGGATATCAGGTGTCTCCTGAATTATTCTGCATCTCATTATTGAGGCAAGGTCCTGAGGAGCCTCCTGATTTAACTAGAGTATTTACCTAGCAAGGTCCAGGGACCCTCCCATCTCTGCTTCTCAGTGCTGGGGTCACAGGTACATGTATCCTTGCCTGTCGTGGACTCACTTTGTACACCAGGCTGGCCTGGAACTCACAGATCCACCCACCTCTGCCTCCCTGAGTGCTGAGGTTTCAGGCTTGTGCCACTGCACACCGCTTCTGGCTTCTGGAGACTGAGCCTCAAATCCTCATGCTTGATGCCAACCACTTCACCAGTTGAGCTATTTCCCTGTTCGTGTGTGTGTGTGTGTGTGTGTGTGTCTGTGTACGCGCACACACGCGCACGTGAACATGTATGTGAGCACATGTGGAAGCCAGAGGGCAGCTTCTTATATTGCTGCTCAGGTACTAGCTATTCCTTCGTAGGTTTTTGTTCACTTGTTGTTTGAACCAGGGTCTCCCACCGATCTGGATCTCATCGCGTACGCTATGCTGCCTGGCCGCGGAGCCCCAGGCATCCTCCTGTCTCTACCTTCCTAGTCTTGTCATCGTAAGTGTGTGCCACCATGCCTGGCTCTTTGTGCCTCGGTAAGTGGGGTTGCGCTCAGGTCTCCAGGCTTACAGAGCAAACACTTCCCTGAGTTATTGTCCAGCCTTGATCTCCCCACTTATGGTTTTTTCATGACACACCAACTTTGTGTTTGCTATCCACTTCCAGTGTTCTAATAACATAATCTGCTTCTCCCAGTAGCTAGTAGGTATTTCATCAAAATTCAGGTAATGGCTGAGGAAGACAGAAATGAAAAGTGGGTGGGGAGGTGAGGAGGAGTACATAGCTTGTCACAGGGATACAAGACCTGTAATATAGAAGCACAGTGGTTAAACAACAGGCTGACTTTTTTTTTTTAGGCCTTAGCTCCTGATGCTGTGCATATGACAGGCACTCTTTTTAAAGGCACCCTGTGTCCCAATTTGGATGCCTGTGAAAGTATCGTCTGATAGCTGTTGCTAAAGCCCACTATCCAGCCTCTCTTTGCTTTGGGATGATGATGTGTATCTTGGGCTTGTCTCAGCTGCTCAGTGCAGCTGCCCAGCAGACAAGGAGTACCCACCCAAACACACTTCATGTAAATGCGATCTGACCCAAGGCATCCTGGTAACTGGGGAAGTCGGGAACAGATTGGAAGCATGTGAGAATCCGGTTTGCCAACGAGCTCAGAAATTCTTTGCTGGTAGAGACCATTTAACACAGGGCTCAGATGGGATGTGGGTGGGGTCAGGCTGTGGGGAAGCAATAAAGGTTTGTACAAGTGAAGGGGTCTGTCTGGGATACGAGCCATGAACAAAGCAGGCATCAGCACATATTTAGATTTCAAAATTGCTTTCCTAGGGGAGGTTTTGGAGAGTTTGTAAGATGTTGTTGAGGTTAGACCAGCCTCTGAGGGCTGTTACTCTCCTCCTAGATACCTGTAACCTGCACCATGAGGAAAAGCAAACAATCTACTTAGAAGCTGGTTGTACTGGATGCCAAGGGGGAAGGTATGGGTCACATCTATTGATGCAAGTAAGTGCTCTTTTTTAAAATTTTTTTCTCCAGCTAGCACAGGAGATAACAGAGAAGAGGATGAAGTGGGACGAAGAAGGGATGAGTGAGAGCAGAGAACAGTGGGAAGACCATTGAAGAGCTGTAGAAACAGACCCTGGGACACGCTAACCATGGGCAGGCCTGCACCTGTCAGCCCAGGGAGATCTGCTCAATGCCAGAGAGCTTTTTCCAGGATGCCCTAGGGGAGACATTGGAGCAATGGGGCCACTCTCTATGTGCTTGTGTCTATGCTGGGAACTGAGCACATACTGTTCGTGTGTGAAGCAAGCTCTGCTACTAAAGCTCTATCTCCAGTCTTCCGTTTCGTTCTTAACTTCGAAACAGGATTTCAAAAAGTTATTCGGGCTAGTTGAAATTCACTCTGTTCCCTCAGCAGGTCTTGAACTTGAAATCCTCTTGCCTCTGCCTTCTAAGTAGCAAGAGTTAGGTTAGCAAGGTTATTCGTCAGGCCTGGCTGTTCCTGTTTTGAAACTGACTCTGTCCAACTTTCTAGGTTAGTCCTCTGCACCAGATAGACAAAGCAATAATCACACCCGTGAGTATTCTGGAAGGCAAGCCCCGCCCCTGCCCTTACTCTGCTGTTGTAAAAGTTCCAGACAAAATGTAAGAAACCCAGTTAAACTTGAAGTTCAAATAAGCAATGAAATTGTTTTGACATGCATATACGTGTATATATATGTAAATATGTATTATATAGTGTTGCACATGGCATAGTTATAGTTAAAATATTTTGTTGTTCATCTGAAATTAAAAACTTAACCAGGCAGCCTGTATATTTATCTGTTAGGTCTGCAGTTCTCACTGCAGTTTTTAGATGATTTCCTGCGTCTCCACAGGTGGTGAGAGGTCACGAGGCATTGAGTAGCCTGCAGAATAGGAGCCAGAACATGAAGTGCCTCAAGGAGCAGTAAGCCTTCTGTCCTTAGGACTCGCCCAGACCTTCCTAGTCCTGCATTGCTCCTTTAACCCTTTAGCACTCAGTTCCTGGGGAAAAAGAACATGGGCCTTGGGGCAGTGTGCTAGGGTCTACATCCATGGCTTGTTATCTGTATGGCCTGCTATCTGTGAGGCTGCTCTGTGTTTCTGGTGTTTTCATCTATACAATGGGAGTGGCAGTACTAACTGTCTTGTGAAGAAGATTCAAAGGGCTTAGGTCAGGGCTTTGACCCCAGGACAAATAAAATAAAATATTTTAATTACTGTTGAGAAGAGTTGGATGGTATGGAGCCACGTCAGGGAGGCAGCAAAATTTGGAGGCTTGGAAAACTCCATGGAACAAATGAAGCCCAGGATAGAAAAAATAATTTCGAAATCTTTAAAGAAATTTTGTTTTTTGTTTTTGTTTTTGTTATTTTAGAGATAGAGCTGGAAATCAAGCCCAGGAGCCGAACGTTTACGAATTTTGCAGGCAGCTCAGCCTAAGGTCACAGGGTACAAAGGCACCCAAGGAACACTGGAGAGCTACCTGCCAGAATTCAGTAAGAACCAGAGATTCTAAGACTTTAGAGCCATAAGAAGCAACAAGGCAGACTACACCAGGGCCAGCCGAGGGCAAGAGGCTGACACGGGAGTCAGATTCACGGTGTTCCAGCCCCTTGCCCTCCTGTTACCACACATCTTTTGACAAACCTTCAGCGTCTGGCCCTTGATGTCGCATTTAACCACTATGGACTAAGAAATCCCCAGAAGAAATGGCACTATGCTGCGTCTCCAGAGCCCAAAGCCCTGTGCTGTCACACAACCAGCTTTGTGTCCTTGGCTTCTGGCCCTGAAGTGCATGGAAAGCTCTGGATCCAGCTGACTCTAGCCTGTGCCAGGGGTTAGAAATGGCCTCCTCTAAGCAAGCTACCAAGATGAGACTTGATATCTTATGACCATATAGTGGGGGAAGAGGTCTCCCTCGGTCATAGACATAGGGGAGGGGAATAGGGTGAAAGTAGGAGGGAGGGAGAAATGGGAGGATACAAGGGATGGGATAACAATTGAGTTGTAATATGAATAAATTAATAAAATAACTAAAAAGAAGGATTGGCCTTCTCAACTGCTAACTGTCTGGCTTGAGCCTGGTAACCAGCCCTGCCCATCCCCTGCAGCCTTGCCTTTTCTAATCCAGGGAACCTCACAGGGGCATTCTTTACATCGATAGGAAGGTCTTGGGGCTCTGAAGCACCCTGCAGTGTGTGGTTAGCTGTCAGGTACACACAGCAGCTTTCACCAACCCCTCAGACTTTCATCAGACTCTTCTTTTTGGATCTCTCAGCCCTAGGTGCTTAAACATGTTTCCGTTTCAACCTCATAAGTCATGCCCTTTGCTTTGAGTACTGTCTTCAGTGTCCTTCCCCAGGACTGCCTGTAGCTGCCCACCTGCCATTCAACTAGTGAAACTCCACTGACCAATTCCTTTTCTAGAACCTTCTCCTGAGCATCTCCTCCACCTGCACAGGGGAGATGTCTTATAACAGATACACATCTACTGTTTTCAAATCACACCATTCAACTGTTCGCCTACTTCTCACGTGCCCAAAGCTCTTCCTGAGGACAAGCCCATGTCCTGCTCATCCCCTCCAGCCTCGCCTTTTCTAATCCAGTGATTCTGGAAGAGCAGTAGTACCAACTTTGATAGAAATACACTCTCAAGCCCTGCCCAGAACCACTGATGGGGAAACCCTAGTAAGGAGGTCAGAAAGCTCCACCCAGCCCTGCTGCTGCCCTGTCAAGTGTCCTCTGCTCCAGCCTGGGCTGCTAAGGATAGCTTTCAACTCAGTTTTGTTGGCTTATTCTTGATGCTTTCCAAACAGCCCTTCACTCTACGGCAGAATTATCTCTTTATATCATGCAAAAGCTGTGCTCCAAAGCTTTCAGTGGCTTCCTCTTGCGTCTAGGGTTTGGTCCAGCTCCTCGGGTGACCTCTAAGTCCCCTCCAAGATTTGCCCATAGCTACCCTCCATCCACTCTCAACTTCCTAGGTTGTTTTGGGCTTCTCAGATCCTCATCACTCCTCAATCAACTCAATCCATATACTGGGGACTGGCGGCGGGGGGGCGGGGGGCGGTGATCCAGTTGAGCTGAGTCATCTATACAGTCCTTGAGGAAGAGTGGTCAGGTAGGAGAGACAAAGACACACAAATAATCGGGTCATTTATAGGAAGCAAGGTGACTGAAATAGCAGCGATGAGATTTCCTTGGGGCCTTCCAACTGTGGTTTATTTCTAAATTTGTTTCTAAAGGTCAAAGGTGTAGGGTTTTCTCTTTAAACCCTTCAATTCTAGATTTTTCCATCACCCCAAACCCAAGTGTCTCCTCATCTCTGGGCTTAGGATCATGTCTACCATGCAGGGATGTTGGGAGGAACAGGAAGTAGACAGAAACCTTCCCTTATTAGCAGGGGGCACCCTCCAATGCCTAAAACGACAGACAACACAGAAGCCTGTGTGCCCCCCCACCACCCATGATAAAGTTTAGCTTTCAAATTAGGCCCAGTAAGAGATTAACAATCACAGATAAAAAGCGAACAATTAGAATAGCTGGCTACTACCAATGTAGGAAGTGTTTCTAAGCCCTCATCTTACTGTTTTCAGATGGAGGCTGACTTTCTGGGAAGCACCACTAGGGGTAAGACAGGGCACTGCCTGGGAAGCATACCACATACAGGCTGTATGCCTCAGGCATCCTACTCCCTAATTTCTGAAGCAGATGGGAATCTTGCTACAGTGAGGAGCATCAATGCAAAACTAAGTACATCCTTAGGGGAAGACTCAAGGTTGGGCCAAGGAAGGAAGGAAAGTGCCCTTCCTGCTAAGAAATCTCACCGTGGGAGTGTCCAGTGAAAGCGAAAGTGGAACCCCTGCCCGGCAGGCTTACCAGAAGGGCAGTGGAGCTTGTAGAAGAAGCCTTTCCCATAGAACAACAGCTCAACAGGAACCAGGCGGTTTCTGAGAAACTGTGAGCTTCAGGAGAGAGTCTGGCAACTCGTGTTTACAAACTGCTGGATCATCTGCACCAGATGTATTAGCCACGGCGTGGGTCATGATGCTCTGGGAATGGTATTCTGAAGCAAAGAAACTAGAGCAAAAGCCGGGGTCACTTCTCCATGACCCAGGACTCCCAACAATTGAGAAAAACAGCAGAGTTGTGGCTTCTGGGAGTAAATGGGAGACCGCTGAGCCTGAGTGAGTGGGGCAGTCAATAATGTATCTATTTATTTGCTCACAAACCAAGTATCTCCTTACTGAGTGTCAAGTACATGTCAGGATGCCATGCTAATTACTTTAGTCCTCACAACAAATGCCTGAGGTGAGTACTCTTATTTGTACTTGCAGATTGAAAAACTGAGGCTCAGAGAGATAACCCAGTCACAGTCCAGCCAGTTCACAAAACTGGGACTTGTCTGCTAATTGGTGCTCTGTGCTCATGGCCATTACGTCTAACGAGGCTCAAGTTTAATTGTCTGTGCTGAAGTTGGAGGTTGGCAAGGCCAGCAGCCATCACGTGCAAACCTCTAGATCTGCAGTACTTGGGTCACAGCCCAGCATATGAGAGCTGCTCACTAAATGTGAGCATCTTATGACCAGAAACAGAAAACTCAAGAACCTGCAGAACAGACCCAATTTAACTCTCTGCACCCAGAGCACCAGGGCACAGGGAAAGCGTGGATGTAGAGGGCCTCAGAAGGTATGCTGCACCTACTGAAGGCCGCACAGGGATTTCCAGCAAGGCAGAGTTGTCAACAGACATCTTGGTGAGAGAAGACTCTGCCATCATATTGTCAGGGTGGCTTGGAGTGTTCCATTGCTTTGGCATAGATAAGAGATAGGGAAGGAGTGACTTGATGATGAGAAGGGGGAGGAGCAGCAAGGCCTGGGTCATGGGGACCTGGGTGGGGTGGGGGAGGTGGGAGGCAGGGGAATGGGGTGGGGTGGGGGAGGTGGGAGGCAGGGGAATGGGCTGGAGGGGTGCCCTTCTGAAATCACCAAGGACCACTGAAGACAAGAAAGCAGGAAGATGACTGAGGTGGGCTTGCCACAAGGGGCAACTCAACCTGACTATACAGTGGTGACTTATTTGAGGAAGAAGGGGCTAGAGATGGGGGAGCCCTTTGAGGAATCGGGGTGAGGGTTTGAACAGGTGGAATCCACCATTCTGGAAGAAGATGAAGACAAATCGACCTGCAGATGCCACAAAGGCTAAGCCTGTTTCCCAGTTGTCTTAAGAGACAAGTGTAGAGGCAGGATGCCCACCAGTCAGCCATCAAAGCAGGTTCCTGCTGGAGGGGAGAGTAAACTCATAGTGTCTCAGGGAGCAGGCTGCCTGGGTTTCTCTTCGGTGAGAGAAGGCTGCTGACTGGAGCTTTAAAAGACACACATCTTCAAAGTGCAAAGGCTGTCTGACCACACAGGACCATGCATGACAGAAAGAGAAAAGAGGTCAGAGACTAGGGAGCTGCTTTCATCCTCACAATGCCAGGGTGACTTCCTGGAGGCCAGAGAAGGTGACAATATGATGCCAGGAAACAAATAGGAGGGGGATGAGCAGGTTCTTCCTTTCGGTGTTTATTTATTGATTGGGTGGTTGCTAATATCGAATACTCTCTGGATAGTCATGTGAGGAGAAAATTTCAGCTAAGAAAATGCCTCCTAAATGAGAAGATGACAGAGACAGTTTACTATCTGTTTAGTCATCCAAAACTCTCTGTAGCATTGGAGCATCATCTTCAGCCTTCTGGCCCAATATCTCTGACAGACATATTTGTGAGGCAGGAACTATTGAGGACGTGCTCACCCTGCCTTGGCAGAGTTTGGCTGTTGGCTCTGCCTCCATCCAAGCTTGCCCATTTTTAGGCTTAATTTTGTCTGTGGTAGAAACAAGGACATTTTTTCTCAGTGGCTTGTTTGTCACATTTGAAGACAACTCCATAAGGAGGTTCTTAAATGTTCATCATCCTCTTTGAGGTAGGCTGGGTATTGCCAGGAGTTAACGTGCCTCATTGTCAGTGAATTTTTAAAATAATAAAAATATTTCTAAATGTCATATTCTTTTGTATGTCTCTGAGGTTTTTTAAAAGACCTTATCTAACTATTTTACCTTTCTATCTGTAACACCTAGGATGTATATTCTAATGATAAAAATAGACTAGTAACATCTTCTCATTTGGGAAGCTGGTAACCTGCACTCCCTGTATACTCAAGTAATTTTAGACGCATGAAGATAAGAATGATGTTTTCCTCAAAGATACCAAATACAAATAACTGGAACACTATCAATGTAACATTTACATAATTCCTGATTGTTTTGTGGTTCTTCTTGCTGTAGGTAGTTTATTGTATATATGTGTAATAATACAAATGTGTATATGAAAAAATTTAAAAATTAAAAAAGAAAAGAAAATGCCACCATAAGAAGGGGTTGTAGGCAAGGGCATTTTCTTAATTAGTGGCTGAGAGCAGTGGAGGGTGGGGGTTGGAGTCTAGCCCATTGTGCGCGGTGGCATGCCTGGGCTGTTATCTTGGGGTCTATAAGAAAGAAGGCAGACAGAACCTGGAAACAGCCAAAAAATCCCTCAGTTGAAGAATGGATAAAGAAACTGTGGTACATTTACACTATGGAATACTACTCAGCTATTAAAAACAAGGAAATTCCGAAATTTGTGGACAAATGCATGGGACTAGAAATGATCATAATGAGTGCGTTAACCCAGAAGCAGAAAGACTCACATGGTATATACTCACACTAGCCCAAAAGGCATGTCCCACGAAAGTCTTCACTTGCCAGGAGATTGGGATAGATGTGAGGACATCCTACTGAGACTCTAGGTAAGAGAAATATAGGAGATGGGGAAATAGAAGGACCCAGAGGGTCCTAGAAACCTACAAAGAGAACATCGTGATGGGTAGATCAGGGCTCAGGGGCGTCTGCTCAAACTATTGCACTAACCAAGGACAATACAAGTAGTAAACATCAAACCCATACTCTGATCTACCCAATGGACAGGACATTCTCCACAGTTATGTGGAGAGTGGGGACTGACTCTGACATGAACTCTGGTGCTCCATATTTGACCACCTTCCCTTGATGGGGAGACCTGATGGCACTCAAAGAAAGAATAAACAGGCTTCCAAGATGAGACTTGATAGCCTATGACCATATAGTAGGTGAGGAGGTCCCCTTCGGTCACAGTCATAGAGGAGGGGAATAGGGTTAAAGTGGGAGGGAGGGAGGGGTGGAAAGATACAAGTGATGGGATAACAATTGAGTTGTAATCTAATAAATAAATAAAATTAAAATTAAAAAGAAGAAAGAAAGCAGGCAGAGCAAGTCATGATAGCAAGCCAGTAAGCAGCTCCCCTTCATGGCCTTTGCATCTGCTCCTGCCCCCAGGTTCCCTCCTTGTTTGAGTTCCTGTCCTGACTTCATTTGATGATGTACAGAAATATGGAATTGTAAGCCAAATAAACTTTTTCCTCCCCAACTTGCTTTTTGGTCATGGTGTTTTATCAAAGCAATCGAAACCCTAACAAAGACAAATACCGGGGAGGTTAAGGGAGGAGAGAGTAGGAAATATTGGAATCTTTTCTGAGGAAATAAAAATTTCACATGCTAGGAGGCCTGAAAGCAAAGACCCTAAATTTGGCTCTGAAGACAGAGAGGGATGACGGTTTGGAGCTGGGGCGCAATACAGCATCCAGAGATAACGTGGAAGGTTATGTCTCCCCACTCTGTTACGATATAACTGTATCTCTATTTTCTACAATTAGGTGGCTGACAGGGCAATGAGATGGGAGGCAGAACAGAGAAAGCAATGCATGACAAAGCAGCACCTTTCCTTAGGGCAGGCTGGACCCTAAAGATACACAGTTGTTGTCATAGAAAATGAACCCAGCAAAGGGGAGCTAGTGTCACTGAACTCCACACAGACACCCCCAGGCCCTTTATTGATTCTCAGAGCAGTGCATCAGCCCAACACAGAGAAGGGACCACAGAGTGGAGAGGTCACCAAGCTCTTCCCATAAAGGGCGAGAGTGCAAATATTCTGGGCTTTAAGGAGCCATAAAGTTCTTGTTGCCACACAGCCTGCTCCTCCTTCATCCCTTCCTCCTCCTCCTCACACTTGTCCTCCTAATTCTCCTTCTTCTCTACTTTTCTCCACCTTCTCTTTACCTTCCCCTTTGTAACGGTTCTTTAGGAGCGCCAGAAACCACCGTTAGCTCACAGGCCACACAGACGCAGGCTCTGCACAGTTCTGGAATTGTGACCTTGGATTTTGACCCAGGTTTGGATTTTGGTTATGTCTGACTCAGTTCCTTCTCTGTTGCTGTGATAAGACACCACGTGACCAAGTCAACTTGTAGGATAGGTTTGTTTATTAGGAGCTTACGGTTTCAGAGGGTTGGGGTCCGTGGCCACCACGGTCGGGAGCATTGGTGGCAGTGAGACAAGCACGGAACTGGAGCCGTAGCTGAGAACTCACATCTTGATCCACAGTTTGGAGGGAGGGAGAAAGAAAGAGGGAGGACAGGGAGAGGGCGAACACTGGGAATCAGAGGAAGACCTAATGCCTCCCAAGCTTTCCCACCAACTGGGAACCGAGCATTCAAACATATGAGCTTATGGTGCCATTCTCACTTAGACCACAGGCGTGGACTCAAATTACAGGCCACGTGACCCTTGGCAAATTACTCCAGCTTCCCTTTCTCTGTAAAACAAAGTCTGATCCCCCCCCCCACCTGTAAGATGGAAAGAGATGCTACCAGGCACCAGGTCCAAATCCTTGCTCTGTTATTTATTCACAGCACGGCTCTCACTGGTCAACTCTCTGTGCCTCAGTTTCCTCATCTAGATAATAAAGGGAACACTAGCATCATACACGTTTCACATCTGTTATCGGCAGCTGCCTAGCATGAGATGGATATTTGGCAAGCAGTAACTAACCGTTGCAGCCATTCCTCAGTGAGAAAGCAAACCAAGAAGCCAGGGAAGGCCAGCTCTCTAGCAGGGCCAGGGTCGGCTAGGGTTCACTTACAGGTCACTCTTCAGTCTGTCCTATAGGACGAAGCCATCCAGATGGGCTGTGTGGAAAGATCTCTGTTTCACTGTCCCATGTGTGGCACCCCCCCACCCCCCTACCCCCGCCCCGCCATCATCAGATAAGCACTTTTGTAAGCCAAAACCATTTTGATCTCAGCTAAAATCCTGTACACACACAGACACTTGGCAGCTGTGGGCTACAGGCCCTGTGTTCTTGCTTGTGATTTGAGCTGTGTTATCAATACTTGTGAATGTAAACTTGGGAGATCAAAGCTGCCCAGGTCAGGAAGGCTAATATTTAAATTCCAGACTTGCAGGCACAGCTCTGAAATTCCCTGGCTCCACATCAAGTCTTTGTACAAAAACCAAGGCAAGCGTGCATTTGACACTGTTGTGGGGCTCTAGAGTGTGGGTGTGGTGTGCGTTCAGTAGAAACTGGGGGTCCGCCCACAATGGAATTCTGTGGAATTCTAATGAAGGGCTGTTCTTCTGTTCAGTGCCCTGTGTGACCTTAGTCAGAGTAAGCACATTTGCATGGTTCAGAGATATCACAGAGATGGGCCCAGTCTCTGGAAACACCATACGCTGCCCTTGGCTAGCAATGCCTTAGACTTAGCACCAGCACTTTTCTAATTTGCTTTCTGTTGTTGTGATAAAACACTGACCCAAAACAACTTAGGAAGGAACTCTGACAACTCCCAGGTCACAACCTGTTTCCATCTCTGTGGGAAGCCGAGGCAGGACCCTGGAGCTAGAAACGGAAGTCGGGTCTGTGTAGAAACACTATTTGTTGGCATGCTTTTTGCAACGTGCTCAGCTATCCTTATTATACAACCCAGGCGCGGCAGCACCCTCAGTTGGCCTGGGACCCTTTCACATCAACCAGTGATGGAGAAAATGCCCCCAGAGGGGTGGCCCCCAGGACAGCCTCGAGAGGCAGCCTTACTCCTCGGTGGAGACTCCCTCTTCTCAGGTGTGCATAGGTTTATGTCAAATCGACAAAAATTACAACAACCAGCTTGCCAAGTACCTCAGGAATGATGGATAATGTTTACAAATCTCCTGAAGCCTGACAGCACTCTGCAAACGATAGCTATGTCTTCATCATGATCCCTTGTCTTTGCATGGCACCACCCGCCCACTTTGCACTCGCCCACTTTACACCCGCCCACTTTACACCCACCCACTTTACACCCGCCCACTTTACACCCGCCCACTTTACACCCGCCCACTTTACACCCAGGATGTGCAGCGCCAAGACATTCTTTGGTGGCATCTACTATTCTTCTGTCATCTGTCTAGCTCTCGCAACTCAGTCAGGTTTTACTGAGTTCATTACACGTGTGTTTTTTGTTTTTTGTTTTTTTTTTTAAAGAATATAAGTGTTTTGTAAAACTGAGCAAGATGAAGGCCAGAGAGACGGCTTTGCAGGTAAAGGTGTTCTCTGCCGAGCTTGGTTTTCAGGACCCAGTTGATGGAAAGAGAATAACTTCCAGCATGTTGTTCTTTGACCTCCACTTACACACACACACACACACACACACACACACACACACACACACACACACACACAGACACACACACCATACATAACTGTAATTTTAAAATAATTTTAAATGAACTGAAGTGGCTGCCGCGGAGGACAGATGCTCACAACTAGCTATCATGCAAGTGACTTGGCAGAAGAATACTCCCAGGTCTAGAGATCACAGGTAAAAGGATCGCTCATTCTTCCTGTCAGTAGCAAACTTGCTTGCATGGAGAGCTTGTTCAATCTCTTCTTCAGTCAAGTCCTGGCTCTGTTTTTAAACTGTGTCATTGGAAACACATAGGTTAACCACAACAAACCTTTGTTTGCTTGACTGTAGAATGAGGAGCTTGCAGTGCTTCCTTCGGGGGAAAACTTGAAAGAAGTAATGAGATACAATCTGTGCAAAAGTTGTAGAACAACGCTTGTACAACTTGTAGTTCAACACACTAACACTAAGCCAATGTGGCCACCATCCTGAGACACTCCACTTAGAATGTGGAATTCTCCTCTAACGTTCTTCTTCCTTTTCCTGCTGCTCATAGTCCTGAGTGCAACACTTTTTATAGGTTGCAACATGCAGAATTGCCAATATATGACCAATGATAGCCTATAAAATGAACCCATTTCCACAGCATGTTATCAGGGCCTGAGAACTTTGATGCAATGGTCTGAGTGTCTAGGTTTTCAAACCTGGCTGGGGCAATGGGAGATTAATAAAGAAAGACAAACCCAAGTAAATAAAACAAAGCTTTACTGGGGTAGACTGCATGCTTTCCTGTAGGGAATCAGTCTCAGGCTGTAGATCCCAGATGAGAAAGATGCGGTCTATACTTTGTGTACATATTCTTAACATCTGTAATGGACCAGGGAAAGGATTTTCCATTCCTGTGGATCTGGGGAAGTGGAGTCCTTGCCATGGCTGTGCTAGTGTCAGTCACAAACGTTCACTCAAGACTTCATCTGCTCCCCACACTCTAAACCACTGAGACTTTCTAGATAGCTGTTTTCAAGAGCATCCTCCTCCCTACTTTACAGGGATACTAAGATATTGTCATTGTTACAAGTGTTTGCTCCAGCTGTAAACATGCAACCTAGTTGGACTAGTGTCCATTCCCTGAGGCTCCATTTGTTTAATTTAAAATCCCCCCTCTCTATCTGTCTCTTTCTGTGTGTGTGGAGGGGAGAGGGTTGCATTTTGTACATGTTTACAGAGCTCATCCTTAGATGTCTTTCACTATTTTTTCCTTTGGAGAAAGGGTCTCTCACTGGCCTGGAATTTGCTAACTAAGCTTTCCTGGCTGGTCACTGAGCCTTGGGGATATGTCTTTCAGTGCTGGGATTATAAGCATGCCCCTTGCCTGGCATTTTTCAGTCTGGGCTCTGAGAATGGAGTGCAGAAGTTCCTCTGTACTCTAGACATCCCACTGGGCATAAGAGATACATAAACCAAATGTACAGGAAGTCTTTGCCCCAGTGAACTTTAATATATTGAGAGACTAAAAGCGAGCAAACACCAAAACAAGACAAAGCAAAAAAACAACCAAAAAACCAAGTAAGTTGTGGCAGAATGTAAGACGTTGCATGCTGAAACTCTGTAGAGAAAGCCAGGATGCCCTGAGGCAGAGAGATGCAGCCAACACATAGAGGAAAACAAACAAACAAAAAGACATTGTAGGGATATGAATGGGAGCTCCATCTTTTAGTTCCAGCAAATCCCAATTCCCAGCTCCTCACTGCCTTGCCAACACTGGTTATTCAGTTCTTCATTGGAGCTTATGAACTGTTAAGACAGTCCACTCACTGCCAGCATTGATTGAATCAGGTTCTGCCAGTTTCAATCACTAGCATGTATTCTAACACAACAGGCTCTATGGGAGAGCCTATTCTTTGCTCTCATAAATAGGAAAAAAAAAAAGAGGCTTCTTTAAAGAAGTAGGAAAATGGGCCTGAAATGCACGTTTCATTAAGCCCTTTTTGGATATGTGCCTAAGCAACTAATTTAATCTAGGATGTTTCAATTAAAAAATAATTCAACCTGGAATCCCCAATGACCATACTTGACCTGGACGCAGGTAAATGTGCAGAGACTGGGAAAAAAACATTCTGGGTGAGGCCGCACAGCCCCCAAAAGACTAAACTGGGATGTATTCTCTTATATGTGGATATTAACTTATGAACTTTCAATAGGCATGTTGCTAACTGAATAACCACAATGGCTACATATACAGTAGGGAACTAGGGGGAGGGAGAGATCACCCAACGAAAAGGAAATAAAATATATAGTTAGAGAGAGATGAGCAGGGTCGGGGGAGACTGGTACCTGAGAATTAAATGGGGAGGGGGAGAAAAAGGGGGTAAAGAAGGGACTATAGGGAGAAACAGCTAACATTAAGGGCTATTTGAAAGACCACATGGAAACCTATGACAGTAGAAACTTCTTTAAATATACACATGTATGAAACAAATCTAAATGGAATCACCAAATGACATGGGAGAGAAAGTATGAGCAGACATCTCTCCACCAAGTGCCAGGAATGAGTGGCTTCTAATTGAGTTTTTGACCAAAGAGGCCCCAGGGAAGCTGCCAAATTACTCAGCTATTGCCAAGGTTATTGGTTGCTTTCCACAAGTGGAGGGTAAGGCCCTATTGGCAAATACAACACCTGTCTATCTCATTAAACATGGAGAAGCTGAGCTAGTACCCAACTATAGCCTTCATCCCTACTGCCTAGTACTAGAAGGTACTCTGCATGCTTCCAGAGGAGGAAGGCAAACGCTAGCCCTCCTACAACCCTTTCTCTTTACAGTGCTCACCTACCTGCATGACATGTCAGTGCAATAATAGCACAAATGTAAGAGTAATCAGCCACTATCTGATTGGACTGAAGACTCTTTCCATGAGTTGGAACCCATGCCCGACACTGCTTGGATGGCCAAGAATCTAAGACGGGGTAGTCCAAGGACCTAAGAGAAAACAAATACTATTGTTCTGCTTAAGGAACACGGCAATAAAATTAGTTGTAACAACATTCTGTTATACCCATCAACAACTCGATGCCTCAACAGAGGCAATTCCTCCCGCAGTAGATGGGAGCTAACACAGAGGCCCACACCTGCACAGTGTACAGAGACTGAGAGACCTCGGAACACCCAGTGATAAGTGGGACATACTCATCAAATCCTTCCCTTTGAGGCTCAGCAAACTATGGAAGTGGAAAGATTACAAGCCAGAGAGAATGGATGACACCGAGAAAATGGTGCCTTCCAGATGCAGCAGGACGGATGCATATATGAACGTACAGAGACTGTGATAGACCACATAGGTCCTGCACAGGTCCAAAACAGAGGCGGCCCATGCTGAAATGAGAAAGTAGGAAAAGGTCCCATCTCTTAGTTTGGGTCACTATTCCGATGATAAAACACCATGACCAAAAGCAATTTGGGAAGCTTGGCTTACACTTCCACATCCATAATCCATCACTGAAGGAAGTCAGGACAGGAGCTCAAACAAGACAGGAACCTAGATGCAGGAGCAGATCCAGAGGCCATGGAGTGGTTCTTACTGGCATGCTCCCCATGGCTTGCTGCCTTCTTATAGGAGCCAGGACCAGCAGCCCATGCATGGCCCCACTCATAGTGGGCTGGTTCTCCCCTATCAATCACTAATTAAGAAAACACTCTACTGGTTTGCTTACAGCCCAATCTTATAGAGGCATTTTCTCAATTGGAGTTCCTTCCTCTCAGACGACTCTAGTTTGTGTCAAGTTTACATAAAATTAGCCAGCACACCTACCAAAAAGCTATCTTCAATTAACAACTGCTTGCCAAAGGAAAAAATAGTATCTTCAGAGATTCTCACTGGGTATACAAACCTCACTGAAGGGTAGGTCCTATGCCCAGCAGTATATAGCCAACACGAAATGAACTCAAATATTTTAAGTTTTTTCTATTTTGTATTACTTTATTTAGGTACTTTTTAAAAATCTTACTGGTCTTTTGCTTATATATTATAGTTTCTGGTTGTCTGTGTTAATATGTATGCATTTCTCATGCCTTCTCTTTGTTTCCTTTTTCCCCCCCTCTGTTTCTGAGTTTGTTCATTTTGTTTTATTTTCTTTATTTGTCTGTCTCTTTTCTTAAGAGAAGGAGAAAGAAAACATGAAGTTGGAAGGGTGGGGATATGGGGAGGATCTGGGGGAGGAAGTAAAGGATGGAAAACCATGGTCATTAGACTATAGTGTATGAAAATAATTTTACTTTCAATTAAACAAATAATTTATCAGCTAGAGTTGGGTCATTGCTGTCATTACCAACTTTGATGGCATTCTACGGCCAACATTATAAAGACTGATAGGATCAGAGCACCCGGAGGTGTACAGATGGGAGATTGTGAAATCCCATTTTCATCTGACAGTTGTTGATTTGGGGAGATCCAGAGCACATACAGGACATGTTCAAAGTCACACAGATTGAGAGTAGCCCAGCAAGATGTGCACACAGCCCTCTGGCTCTCACTTCAGGCCCAGACTACACTCAATCCATCCATTTATTCACTCAACAGACAGTTTGAGGGTTGTTTATGTTTCAGACCCTCTTCTAAGTGGTTCCCACACATACAGTTTTATTCTAACTAGAGGATGCTAAATAGAAAAAAAAAAAAAATCTGGTGATGCCAGTTGAGAAAACCATTAAAAAAATGCAGTGAGACTATAACTCTGTGTGGTGGCGTGTGTATGGGAAAGAGAGTTATGTCCAGGAAAGCCATCTTTGAAAAAGTGCCATTGAAGCCAAGATGTGAACAGGCAGCATGAATCAGTCACATGCAAATGTGAGGGCAGAGAATTGCAAGGAGAGATGACAGCTTACAGCAAAGCTCCAAAAATTGAACAGAAAAAGGGCAAGTGCCTTTGAACACAGTGAGATACAGCAGTTTGGTAGGAATCTGGGATGTGCTAGAGTTTAGGACTCCAATCCTGGATTTTCTTATAAGAAGCCAAGTGGATCGTGGTTCCCCTCGGGGTAGGTAATAGGAAGACAGAAGTGTAACGTGTAAGTGTAAGTGTAACTGGTCACGATTTTGCTCTTGTGTCTCACCCCACACTCGAAAACTACTAATGCTGAAGAAGTAGCTTAGTGAATAAGAGCGCTAGCTGCCCTTGAAAGGACCGCGGTTCCGTTCTCAGCACTTTGTAGCTCTCAACAATCTGTAACTCAGGTTCCAGGAGACCTGACACCCTTTCTAGCTTCCGGCACTAGGCCCAGATGTAGTGCACAGACACACAAGCAGGCAGAACGTCCACATGCTTGAACCTCAGGAAGTCTACATCCAAGATCAACAACTGACAAGATCAGTCCAAAGAAGACTCAATAGTGAGCCCTCAAAGGTGTAGGCTGCAGGCTGCTCTTGGTGGCCGTACATCTGTCATCTAGTGTCCTGTCTCTCATGGATCAGAGTGGGAATATCCTGGATGGATTAATTACCGTTTCTGAGAAAAGGCGAGGTGCACTGCGCAATTGCTGAGATGGCCGTCTAGTATGAGCAGTGACCAGCCACGCCCTGGGGCGGAGGGAGGTGTGGAGAGGCAGGGAAGGGTGTTCTAAGTGGAGAAAGAACTATGTTCTCTGTCCAGAGGTGTGTCAATCACCACGAGCTAGCACTGAGACATGGGGAGCTCATGAGGACTTACAGTCTAACATGAGAGACGAGCATCTTATTGTGTAAGAGAGAGCTAAATGTAGAAAATGTCACCATGTAAGAGAGCTGAGAAGAAAACCAGACCCATTCATTTATTCATTAAATATTATCAAGCCTAGCCCATGTACAAACCTGTTGCATGTATAAGCACTTGGTGAATGGGGTGGTGTTCAGTGCTAGTTGCTTTTTTACCAACTTGAAACAAAGCTAGACACATCTGGGAAGAAGAAACCTTAGTTGAAAAAATGTCTCTATAAGATTAGCTTTTAGGAAACTCTGTTGGGCATTTTCTTGGTTGATGATTGATGTGAGAGGATTCAGTTTATTGTGGACAATGCCATCCCTGGGCATGTGGTCCTTAGTTGTATAAGAAAAAGGGCTGAGCAAGCCACGGGGAAAAAGCTGCTGAGCAGCATTTCTCTTGGTTCCTGCATTGAGTTTCAGCTCTGACTTCTCTCAGCAATGGAGTGTGACCTGCAAGTTGCAAGCTGAAATAACAGAAACCCTAAAACACAACCAAGACTCTAAGTGTGTGAAAGGGGTCAGGCAAACAAAGCAGCAGGTGAGTTGTGTGCGTTTGGGCAGTTTGTTTTCTATGCAGTGGTCTAGACTGGTGGAGAAGTAGAAAGGTGGCCCGGCTCTTGCTCTGTTCTCGGAGCTGAGCACAGCCTCTCACCTGCTCCCTCTTTCTTGGTACACACCAGGGAAGTTGAATACACAGGGTTGGATAAGTGGAGGAAGAGATCGGGAAAGTAATCAGGCCCAGACCTAAATAAAGTGCCTTGAAACTCACTGTGAAGGCTTTGGCTTTTCCTCTGAGTAGACCGTGTTTGCCACAGCAACAGAAGGGACCAGAGAGGTTTCTTGAGCTTCTTCCTGGTCCTTCTCATTCGCTTTTGGCTAACCATGCTCTGCTCTGCTCTGCAATCCATCCTATGCAAACAGGTAAAGAAATAAGAAACTTTCATTCCCTCTTCTCTGTCTCTAAATGGCATCTATCAAAGTTCTGATTCCCTATTGACACTTTACTGAAACCATAGGGAAGTTTTAGGTAGAAAGAGGTATGTAGGGGGTGGGGGGAGCCAGCCCCCTCTTAATGTGGGCTCCAACCCACTTTTTTCTTTTTTAATGCTAGGTCTTGGTAGGAGGGCTGAGTCTGAGGGAACCTGAGCCTGGATGCATACCTGTGAAGCAACAGTCGGTCTCTGTGGGTGGATAAGGGGCGCTGTTGGGGCTCAAGGCGTCTCATGGCATCCTCTCTAAGTTTACTTCCTTTCCTGCTCTTAACAATCCTGAACTCTCCCTTGCCTTTTTTTTCCCTCAATGTTCCTCCTCCTTGGGCTTATAAATGTGTAAACTGTTGAAAAGCCTTGTAGGAGGTGCAGGGTGGAGGCCCCTAGGGTTTGGGTGAGTGATCCACGCCCAGGAGCAGCCTGGGTCCTGAGAGACACTGCTGGTGACCACTGAAAAAAGTGCAAGCTTTTCTTGCAGAGGGACTCTGACAGGCTAATCTAAACCAGATGTGCACCAGAGAGAGCAGGGCCTATTACTAAGTGTTGTCAAACGGCCCAGGGGAGGTAAATAAGCAAAAACAGGCCAGTTGCCTAGCAGCACACACAACAGAGCAAGCAGCAGCCCAATTGGCACTGGACCAGGCAGAGCAGCTTTCTGCAGGGGGTGGGAGAGACAGAAAGGGCTCAGTCTGAGGAGACCCAAGGGACTGGCTCCCCAGCACCTTCCAAACTCCTTGCTGGGTCCTGTGCCATCCCCTAGGTGCCATGGTCTGCCATCTGATCTGCCCAGCTTGGCCCTACAGCCACAGTGACTGCTTTCAGTCTACCCCTAAGGGTCAGTGTCAAGCACTTCTTAATCGGGTAAAAGAGGATCTGTACCCACTTCTGAGAATTATGCTATCCATGAGATGGGTAACAGCAGGGGCGGGCCTGCGAGGATCTCCTAGAGGTCCCCAGTATTCTTAGCATGTGGTTCTTCACCCACCAGTGCTCCATACCCGGTGAGTTTCTTGAGCTTGCAACCTAATATGAACCAGGCACTGGAACGGCTCCAAGTTAGACGGAATGGATCAAAAGAGGCTCACACCTTGTTCTCGAAGGATCTACAGCTTGCGGAGGAGAGAACTCTGATCAAGGAACCCCACACTCAAGTGCACGGTTGCAAATGTTGCTTAACGCTTTGGAAGAAAATACAAAGTGGCAAGAAACAGCAAAGCAGTGGTTGAATTTCAACAGTCTGCGAGGCAGTTTTCTTTTCGGAGGAAAAGCTGAGACATGAGAAATGATTAGCACTCATCAGGGGAAAGGAGGAACCAGCCAATGAGAAGGTTTTGTGACATGAAAGAGCTTCAAGGGAAATGCCCTGAGAGACTGGGCTTGGAGGGATCTCTGTGAAGGGGACCGCAGAGAAGCAGGCAGGGGCCAGGCCACATGAGATCACATGAGCTTGTCTCTGGCTCTATAAGAAATGCAGGGGGTTTATTTGCTGATAACTAATTTCAGGAGTGTAGGAGTCCTGACTTATTAGGCTCACATTTGTAAAAGATTACTCCTGGGTACAGCACAGCAGTCCTGAAAAGGAAGGAGAGAGGGGACAGGAAAGCTTGTCAGGAGGTTAGGATTATCAGCAAACTGAAAACAGAAAAGTTCATGAACTAGCTCAGGGTCACAGGCAGGGCTGGGATCCAAGCCCAGACTTGCACGGTACCAATCAGTGTAGTGTTTCCAGGTTCCTGACTCCTTAGACCAACTCTACAGAAACTTCCTCACCTACATCTGACCCCCCTGGAGGAGGAGTGTACTCCCATCCCAGCTGGAGGATGAGTAAGCACTGGCCTGTAAAGGCCCAATCCACACTGTAGACAGGATGCCTTGCCTGCTCTCTCGCCCTTCTAGTGTGATTCCACTATCCCTATCTTCCCACAGCTAGCCACTTCAACTAAAGAAGGTGTCACGCCTGCCTGGTCCTTAGAGAAAACCAATCTCTGGCAATGTGGTATCATGAACAGACATGGCTGGGCCATCAAGACTGGGCTTTGAGTTATTGATCTGCATATTATGAGCTTCCGCTCCAAGATGGCTGTGTGTCCTGAACAAGTTACTCAACCCTTGTAAATGGAATAATAGTGCTTGACTTCTAATATTAGTAGCAATAGAAAATGTGCCTCAAATTCCTCTGCTTCTCCCTCTCCCTGACTCTCATCAAAGTTTTCGACAATTTTGCTAGCCTCACTCGGGGCAGCATTCCTCCGAGGGAGCTCATTGATGTGCAGTGTCTCAGCTAGACAAGGACAGGGCAAACCGAAGACTGCCCATGAGACTTAAAAGATGACCTCTCTATCCACCGCAGGGCGGTGAGCCCTGAGGCCTGGAGTGGGATGGGGAAGTCCATGGGTATCTCTGCTGTCTTAGCTATGCTGGCCATTGCTGTAATAAAATGCATACTGAGCACAACTTGTGGAGGAAAGAATTTATTTCAAGCTTACAGTTTTGTGTCACGATTTGTTGTCAAAGAAGTTGAATGAAAAATAAAATAAAATATAAAAAAGAAAAGGACATGACTGGTCCCAGGTTTCAGCATCAGATGAAGGAACAACAGCAGCAACAACAATGAAAGAAATTTTAAAAGCAAAGGCATGACTGATCCTGGGTATTGTGGAGGAGTTTTTTTATTAATTTATTCATATTACATCTCAATTGTTAGCCCTTCCCCTGTTTCCTCCCATTCTTCCCTCCCTCCCACTTCCCCCCTTCTCCCCTCTCCTATGTCTGTGACTGAGGGAGACCTCCTCCCCCTATATATGCTCTTAGAATATCAAGTCTCTTCTTGGTAACTTGCTATCCTTCCTCTGAGTGCCACCAGGTCTCCCCATCCAGGGAACATGGTCAGAAAAGTGGCACCAGAGTTCATGTGAGAGTCAGATCTCACTCTCCACTCAACGGTAGAGAATATCCTGTTCATCGGTTAGGTCTGGGTAGGAGGTCGAAGTTTACTGCCTATATTTTCCTTGGCTGGTGCCTTAGTTGGAGGAGGACCCCAGGACCCAGATCTGCCTGTCATAAAGTTCTTCTTGTAGGTTTCCAGGATCCTCTGGATCCTTCTATTTCCCCATTCTTCCATGCTTCTCTCACCTAAAGTCTCAATAGGATGTCCTCCCCCCTGACCCACTTTCCTGGTAAGTGAAGTTTTTCATGGGACGTATCCCTTGGATGAGTGTCTCGATATAAGTGAGTGTATACTGTTTGTCTCTTTTTGCTTCTGGGTGAAGTCACTCATTATGATCATTTCTAGTTCAATCCATTTGTCCACAACTTTCGGGAATTCCTTGTTTTTAAGATCTGAGTAGTATTCCATAGTGTAAATGTACCACAGTTTCTTTATCCATTCTTCTACTGAGGGACACTTAGGCTGTTTCCATGTTCTGGCTATTATGAATAAGGCTGCGATGAACATGGCTGAGCATATGTCCCTGTTGTGTGGTAGGGCATTTTCTCAGTATATTCCAAGGAGTGGGATAGCTGAGTCTTGAGGAAGCCCTATTCCCATTTTTCTGAGAAAGCGCCAGATAGCTTCTGACTTCAGGCCTCCTTATTTTCTGTGAATACTGTGGTCCTGATGGGGAACCCTGGGTGATCAGTGAGATCTGTTTGTTGACCCCGGAAATTATAAAAAGGACTTCATATACAGGGGCACTAACTTAGATAAAGACAGTATCTTGGTGCTTCATGTAGAAGAACAACTCATGAGTGTTTCAAATTCAGTGTGGATTCTTTTCTTAAGGAGTCCTTAAACAGCATTTATTTTTATTGTGTGTGTGAGTATTTGCTTGCATGTGTATGTTTGTACTATGTGTATGTGTCTGGCACAGGCCTGAAGAGAGCTTCAAATCCCCTGGAACTGTAGTTAAAATGGCTGTGAGCTGCTATGTGGATGCTAGGACCTGAGCCTAGGTCCTCGGCAAAGGTAACCAGTGTTCTTCACTGTTGAGCCATCCCTAATGCCCAACCAGTGCCAACACAGAAAACTCCCTCCCTCCCTCCCTCTCTCTCCCTCTCTCCTTCCCTCCCTCTCTCCTTCCCTCCCTCTCTCCCTCCCTCTCTCTCTCCCTCCCTCTCTCTCTCCCTCCCTCTCTCTCCCTCCGTCTCCCTCCCTCTCTCTCTCCCTCTCCCTCCCTCTCCCTCTCTTTCTCTCTCTTTCTCTCCCTCCCTCTCTCTCTCTCTCTCTTTGCTTCGTCCTTTCTTTATTTTTCAAACAGAGTCTCATGTGGAGCAAGATCAGGAAATATTCCATTCAAGCATCAATAAAGAAAAATGAAAAATAAATGAACGTGACAAAAATGTGTAAGAACTCTGGGACATACTTAAGAGACCAAACCTAAGAATCCTAAGACTAGGAGGAGATGAGGTGAAAACTAAAGGTACAGAGAATCTATTCAATGAAAATAAAGCAGGAAAATTTTCAAATATACAAATAAAGATGGACATCCAAACACAAGAGGCATTTAGAACCCCAGATAGATTAGAGCAAATACATTAAAATATAAATATAATAATATTAAAAGTTGCTAAAGAAAATACCAAATCACCTACAAAGATAAACACATCAAAACAATATCAAATCTCTCATCAGCAACCACAAAAACAATGGAACAATATATTTCAAGCCCTGAAAATAAACAATTGCCAAATTAAGCTGCCATATACTACAAGGCTATTTTTTTTAATTTGACAGAGAAATAAGCATATTTCAAGATGAGCACAAAATAAAGAATCCCACGGTCACTAACCCGGAAGCACAGAAGATGCTTAAAGGAATACCGTACAGAGAGAAAGAAGAGAGATAACTGCAACTGCAAGAGCATGAGAAAGAGTAAGTTCCATGAGAGATATAGATGAACAAAGGAGACCAGATAAAGGGTGGCTTCTATCCCATACAGTAAACAACCAAACCCCTGATAGGGCAGACGATCTATTCAACTAGATAAACAACCACCAGGGATGGTCTCTCAATAACATACTTTAATGTAAATGGCCTCTCAATAAGAATGTCTCTCCATAATAATCTTTAATGTAAATGCAATGCTTGATGTTAATATAATGGCTTCAGCTCACCAGTGAAGAGGTGCAAATTGGTTGGCTGGGCTAGAAAAGAAGATCCAATTAGCTGTTGTCTCCCAGAAACACGATTCACTGACAAAGGCACCTACCACAGTCTGAGAATTGAAGGTTGGTAATCAATCTATCAAAGAAAGGCAAATCAAAAACACGCTGGTCTATCTATTTTGACATCTGATAAAATATCCTGCAAATGAAAATTAGAAGATATAAAGGTCATTATACACTAAAAGAGAGAATTATTCATATGTGGAATAATCATATGTATGATTGTTATATATTGTTAATATATATATATACATATATACATATATGTGTATGCTATGTGAATGCTGGGAACTGAACCTGGGTCCTCTAAAAGAGCAACACATGGTTTTGATGTATTTGCCTTTCTAGGTGATTTTGTATTTTCCCTTAACAACTTTTCATATTGTTATATTTATATTTATTTCTATTTAACATATTTACTATAATATTCTTCTCGGATCATGTCTGTCTGGGGTTCTAAACGCCTCTTATATTTGGATATCCATTTTCAACTGTATATTTCAAGAATATATGCATATATAGTATGCACCAAATGGTGTTTTTACAATTTCATAAACAGTAATGAGCATAAAAGAACAAGTTCTAATACTTGTAATAGTGGATGATATTAAACTATTTCCCTCATCTTTAGATAGGCTAGGCAAAACAAAAATTAGCAAAGTAATGTCATAATTAAATTATACATAAACAAAAAATTATTTTGTAGATATTACAGTGTATTCCATCCAACATATATAGAATACATAGTCTTTTCATCATCCTTTATAACTCTTATTATAATAGATCGTACTCTAGGCTTCAAAGCAAGTTTTTCATTAAAAAAGAAAGAATTGAAGTCCCCACATCTATCCCAATCTCCAGCTAAGTGAAGACTTTCAGGGGACATCTCTGTTTGGCTAGTGTCCAAGTATAAGTGAGTATATGCCATGTATATCTTTCTGTGTCTGGGTTAACTCACTCAGGATGACCATTTCTGTTTCCATCCATTTGTCTGCAAATTTCAGAATTTCCTTGTTTTTAATAGCTAAGTAGTATTCCAAGGTGTAAATGTACCACAGTTTCTTTATCTATTCTTCAACTGAGGGACATCTAGGTTGTTTCCATGTTCTGGCTATTATGAATAAGTCTGCTATGAACATGGTTAAGCATATGTCCTTGTGTAGTGGAGCATCTTTTGAGTATATTCCTCCAAGGAGTGGAATAGCTGGGTCTTAAGGAAGCCCTATTGCCAGTTTTCTGAAAAAGCGCCAGATTGATTTCCAAAGTGGTTGTACAAGTTGGCACTCCCACCAGCAATAAAAGAGTGTTCCCCTTTCTCCACATTCTGGCCAGCATGTGCTGTCATTTGAGTTTTTTCTTAGTCATTCTGATGGGTGTAAGATGGAATCTCAAAGTTGTTTTGGTTTGGATTTCTCTGATGACTAAGGAGGTTGAGCATTTCTTTAAGTGTTTCTCAGCCATTGGATATTCCTCTGTTAAGAATTCTGTTTAGTTCTGAGCCCTTTTCTTAATTGGGTTATTTGGTTTAGTGGTTATTTGGTTTGTGAGAAAGGTAAGGAGGAATGGGAAAATAGAAGGATCCAGAGGGTCCTAGAATTCTACAAGAAGGTCATTAAGGCTGGTGGATCTGGACCCAGTCGGGTCAGCTCAAACTACTGTACCAACCAGTACATGCAGTAAACCTAGAACCCCTATCCAGATCTAGCCAATGGACACCACATTCTCCACAATTGTGTGGAGAGCAGGCACTGACTTTACATGAACTCTGCTGCCCCCTATTTAACCACTTCCCCTTGGTGGGGAGACCTGGTGACACTCAGAGGAAGAGTAAGCAGGCTACCAGGAAGAGACCTGATAAGCTGTGATCTTATAGTGGGGTACAAGGTCCCCTTCTGTCACAGACCTAGGGGGAGGGGAATAGGGTGAAAAAGGGAGGGAGAGGGAACAGGAAGATACAAGTGAGGGGATAACAAATGAGATGTAATCTGAATAAATTACTTAAATTAAAAAAATAAATTTTAAAAAAAGAATTGAAATAATTCTAATTAGATCATAGTTGACTAAAACTAAAAATCAATAACAAGATAAACTATAGAAATTATCCAAATACATGGAGACAGAACACTACATTTTTGAAGAAAACAGAGAGAAAATTAAAAGTTCCTCAAATCAAATGAAATTAGAACCTTTGGGATATAGCTTTAGATTTCTTCAGAGGAAAGTTTATAGCTATAAAGGATTACATGAAAAATTCAGGACTGAAATAAATAACCTAACAAAATACTGTAAGCTCTAAGATATAGGAAAAAGCAAATTTGAAGCATTTGCTATTAGGAAACAAGAAAAAAATCATGGCAGAAAATAGTAAAGGAGACTGAAAAAATCAGAATCAATCAAACTAAAGTTTGTTGTTTGAAAAAACAAACGATTGAAAAGCCTCAAGTGAAACTCACAAAAAAAAATTAATGAATGTAAAAAAAAAAAAGTCATGATGAATAAATATCAAAGAAATCCAGAAGATTGTTTGTCGAATACTTTTCCCAAAACTGGAAAACCTAAAAGAATGGATACTTTCCTAGACATACATGGTTTACTCAAATCAAGAAGACATAAACAACACAACCAAATCCATGCAGACAGTGAAATTGAAGAAGTAACAAAAGGTCGCCTTACAAAGGAAAACACAGGAGTGTGTGGATTAACTCACTAATTACAACGGCTCAAGACAGAGCTAAAACCAGCATTCCTCAAGCTTATAAACAAAACAGAACCGAGGAGACAGTGTCAAATGCATTACATTGTATCAGTCTGATGCCGGAACCAGAAGGACACATCAAAACCAAAAGAAAACTGTAAACTAGTTTCCACAATGAACACAAATGAAAATGCTCCCAACTAATTCGTGCAGATTCAACTCAAGAACACACTGAGATCATAAACCAGCACCGAGTTGGTTTTATCCCAGGGATGCAAGGTTAGTTAAACATATGGAAATCAGTAAATGTAATGCAACATAAAACTATACGTATGATCATTTCACTTTGACCAACATAAATACTCCTTCATGATAAAAGCCCTCTCAAAAGAAATCGGGAATAGCTGTAATACATCTCAACATAATAAAGGCTATACATGAAAAAATTAAAGGCAACATCAAACTACATGTGGAATAACAGAGCATTTCCTCTAAAATTAAGAATGAGACCAAAGACAAAAGGGAAAAAACAAAAGAATGAGACAAGGGTGCCCTAACCCTAACCCTGACTCTATTCACTCTTATTCAAGACAGTCCTCAAAGTCTTAGCCTCTGATGGCCACGGTTTAGCTTTCTGTGGCCTCAAGTTACTTACTCCTGGTTAACCATAGTCCAAAAGTATTAAATAGAAATTTCCAGAAATAAACCATTTGTAAGTATTCAGTGATTTTTTACTATATCATTTTATTTTAACCATTCTGTTTTATTTTACCATGCTCAGTTTATAAGTCAAACTTTATAATGGATCTATGTATGTACACATATATGTATCTATACATGTATGTGCACACATATACATATATATGAAAATACATATATATGTAGCATTTGGTGCCATCTGTGGCTTCAGGTATCAAGTGGGAATCATTGGGTATACCTGCCACATCTAATGGGGGCTACTATGGTTTTGAGGAATTCTTAAAAAAAAATGCTCTTGGGCAACACAGAATGTGTTTTCATCACATCTGTATCCCTGTTACTAACTGGCTCATGGCAAACAAACATGATTTTGAGAGATAGAAAATAGGGATCTAATTCTGGTTTCACACCAACTGAGAAACTTTATCTGTGGAATAAGGACTAAAACTTTAGGTAGTAAGTTACCTGAAATGACTATGAGAATTAAATTTGACAGTGGCAGGAAATCCTGAAAAAATGCAAGCGATGACGATCAATTAGAAACTTCATGAGCATGGACAAGGGTTTTTGTTTTGTTTTAAAGATTATAATATACTTATATTATTTCTTCTTTCCTTTTCCTCCCTCCAAACCATCTTATATGCCCCTCCTTGCTCTCTTTCAATTTCATGGCATTTTTTTCATTAGTTGTCGTTATATGCATATGCATATGAATTTCTAAATATGACCTGCTCCTCATTAGTGTTATTTGTATGTCTTCAGAGCTGAGCACGTGGTGTTAGATAATCAACAGTGTGCTCTTCCCAGGAGACCATTATGGCTCCTGCTTTCAGCTTCCTTAGTTGCCTGTAGTTCTTTGTAGGTGTTCAGGCCCGGTGGGCTTTTTTAGACAAGCAGACTTCAATCCAGAAACTGTGAAACATTTGCGCAGAGTCAGGAGCTTTTTTCTTTCTAGCACCCACCTAATTCAGTCACGTGGCCAAAGCCATCCTCAGACACTAGCCACAGACAGCCTGGCGCTCTCTCCTTACTAGGAGCACCGCTAGCTTTGGCTCTGCTCGCCTCTGCATCCTCAGATACTAGCCACAGCCTGGCGCTCTCTCCTTACTAGGAGCGCCGCTAGCTTTGGCTCTGCTCGCCTCTGCTCCCATCTTGATAAAAGTGAGGAGACCCTGTTTGTTGCACAGCATCCTAGACTTCTTTCTCTAATATCACAGAGTTGTAACAAATTACAATATGAAATCTGTGTCGGGCAGGGTCTTTTGTTGTTGTTGTTGTTGTTGTTGTTTCGTCAACTTGAGAAAAGCTAGAGTTATTTTGGGAAGAGGAAATGTCAATTTAGGAACTGCAATCCGTTAGACTGGCTAGTAGGCAAAGTCTGTGGAGCATTTCTTGGTTAATGATTGATGTCGGAGGGCCCAATCCACTGTGGGCGGTGGCACTCTTAGGCGGATGGTCCTGAGTTGTATAGGAAAAGTGGCTGAGCAAGGCGGGAGAAGCAAGCCTGTAAGGGGCATTCCTCTATGTCCTGTGCTTCAGTTCCTGCCTCCTGGTTCCTGCTGTGAGTTCCTGCCCTGACGGATTGTGATCAGAATATGTAAGCCAAGCAAACCCTTTCCTCTACAAATTCCCTTTACTTACGGCGTTCCTCACAGCAATGGAGACCTCAATAGGACAAGGAACCATCGTGCACTGCTCCCCCCCCCCCCCCCCCCGCGGTGGAGTCACAGGAGCAGACTGAGGGTAGTACAGCATTCCTAGGAGTTTAACCACACTCATTCTGCTCTCACTGTCTTTCCATATGTGCGCTTCACCATGCATCGTCGGCTCCAATCCATTTTAACATGGCTTAGTGAGCTCTGTAAATCATGAATGCTTAGCTGCCTCAAATAAAAGGACACTCTAGAGACATTTAGCAAACATTTACTTAAGGGGCCACACTCCAGAAATATTTCAGTTTTGTATCCCCGTTCAAGGGAGCAATTTCTATTAATGAGCATGCTAGACATTTAAAATAGTTCTGTTAAACATCCATGATCTTTTTAAAAATTAATATACTTGTTCAATATTTCAAAATATTGCCACCTACCCATGCCATCAAGGGGGAAATTATTAAGGATGTCATTTTACCTTTGGGGAGTGGGTAGATGGCTCAGTCAGTAAAGTGTTCACTATACCAGCATGTGGATATGAATCCCGTTCCCACCACCCAGCGTAACAAGCAGGGTACAAAGCATGCACCTGTAATCCCAGGGCTGGAGGTCCTGGACGCTTCCTGGCCAGCCAGGCTAGCTGAATTAGAGACCTGTGGATTCAGTGAAAGACCTTACACTAAACAGTAAGGTGGAGAGCAACTGAGACAACACACAGCACCTACATGCGTGTGTGCTCACTCCCCCAACACACACACACACACACACACAAACACACACACACACACACACACACACACACACACACACACACGGATATATTTTTTATACACTGCCATCTAACCCCAGTATATATTTCATACCAAAATATGTTCAGTCGCAGAATTTTCATCAATTTTCTTAGTTAGCATACAAAGTAAAAGTTTTCATTGTAACATTTTTATACACGTAAATGATTGTACTTTGCTCTTATTCACACCCCACCCCACTGCCTGCTGTGCCTCACACCGCCCCCATCTTGCTGGTCTCCATTCTTCCAGAAAATGCTTCTTCTACAGATAAACACAGCTGCAGTGAGTCCCTGAGTTGAGTGTCTACGTCGTATTCTTCAACATTTTTTTCAAATGTTTATTTCTCATTTGTATTTCTTCCTTTGGAAGCTGTCTATTCAACACATTAGCCTTAGTTTACTGCTGCATTGTTGAAGGAAACACCGAGCTAAAGCCAGCCCTAGTGTGTTTATTGATTGGATGATTCAGTGTTCACTGCTCAGAAATTTGTGAATTCCATGCCTTCCCACTTGTCAGTTTCGGGGTTTATTACCTGTGCTGTTGGAATCTTTTGAGAAAGCACTTGCCTGGGTTTACAGCTTGAAGGCGTTTACCCACCGTTGACTCTAGAAGTGTCAGAGTCTTAGGTTGTAGGTCGAGGGCCTTGGTCTGCTTGCATTGATTTTATTTTCCTTAGTGAGAGTTGCTGCCTCTTCTTCATGTGAGCACCCAGTTTTCTCAGCACCATTTATTGAAGAGGCTGTCTCCTTTCCAGTAGCTGTAGCTGGGTGGGTTTATTTCTGAGTTCTATTGTGTTCTATTCTGTTCTTCTGTATGTCAGTTTAGTACGATCTGAGATTAGCTAACGTGATACCTTATCAACATTCTTTCTGCTCAGCCTCACATTTGTACTTGGGATCTTTTATGCTTATATATGAATTTTAGGTTTGCTTTTTTTTTCTAATTCTGTGAAGAGTGTAGTTGGAATCTTGATGAAGATTTCATTGCATCTGTGGGCCACTTTGGGCAATATGGCCAGTTTTATAATACTGATTCTGCTAAATCCATGAGCACAGTGCCTCTGCGGTGCTGTCCACCCACGGTCCACAGCTGCTTCCAACCCGTGACTGGGTAGCTGGAGAGATAGAGAGACAAGCAACTTATAAGGAAGGAATAACAGTGAGCCAAAATTTGCCAGCAATTTGGCCACCACTCCTTACAACTAACTGCCAAGAAGTAAACGTATAGCCGGGCGTGGTGGTACATGCCTTTATTCCCAGAGCCTGGGAGGCAGAGGCAAGTGGAGCTCTGTGAGTTAGAGGCTAGCCTGGTCTATAAAGTGAGTCCAGGACAGCCAGGGCTGTTACACAGAGAAAACTTGTCTCAAAAAACCAAAAAAGAATGAAACTTATAATATTGTAATGCGGAGATATAGGTGACTCGCCCTTGCCTGATGAAGTTAACCCATTATGTTACTTGTATATTTGCATGTGAGAATCCTGGCTAGTCTTGGGCTCTCCTGTATCTCTTGTCATCTTCTAAGTTTCTTAATGAAGATATGAAACTTAAGCACTTTTTTTTTCGGTGTCTAGCCCACAGCTCAGGGTATTCCCATCTGTAAACTACAGCCAAATATGGGCTATTTCTCCTTGCCCCAATTTCTAATAGTGCACATTGCACCCAGACACACACACACACAGATATACACATACACACGTTTAGAAAAAGTGTAATTATGATAACTATATTAATATTTAATTCGATAAAACTAAGTATAACTTCTAATTATTAGGCAAATTTTCCACATTTGCTGATTAAGAAAAAAAATTGTTTTGGATTTCTGTATTTTTTAACAAAGGAAACTATTAAACATCTATTGGTGCATAACAATTAATCTTCAAATTAGTGGTTTTAAAACAACAAATATTTATCATCTCAGTTCTGTGTGTAGGAATCTGAGTGTGTGTTGGCTGAAGGCTTTTCATAAGGCTGCGGTGAAACCGAGATTGACTGGAGGGAGCAGTGGGTTTCATCCTCCAAGCTTACCCCTGTGTTTGCAAGCTTTGGACCCATGTTTAATATGAAGAATAATTAACTAAATGTTAAAGAATTAAAACAACAACAACAAAAAGAATAAAAGTTAAAAGGTTTAAACAAAGAAGTAAAACAACAACAAAAAGAATAATAGGAGTTAGCAATCAAAGGAAGCCGCTACTATACCTGCTTTTAGGGGAACATGGAGCCAGGTGTGAATTATGAAGCTATAGTGCTCAGGGTGCTGACTTTCAGGGGCATTGCTCAGCCAATGCTGAGTCTCTGGCCTGAAAGAGGTGCTCCGTAGAGCTGGGACCCAGAGAGTCTTAAGATTGTAGTTGGTCCTAAGGTCCAATCCATTTATTCAACAAACATTCATCAATGAGATGGACCACAGAAATAGGAGGCTCCGGGATAAAGGAGAGGCACTTGTGCCTATGTGAAAATATCCCTATGGATGCAAGGCATTGTGTGCCGAGGACTTGGCCTTCAGGTGGGAGATAAACTCCTAAAGAGGTGATTAAATTACAAGAGCCTTTCTTTATCAGTGTGCTAATCTACCAATGATTTCCTATTCAGGCATCATAAGAAGTAGAGCCTGGTTGGAGGAAGTAGATCACAGGAGGCCCATCTTCAAAGGATACATCTTGCCGTTTGTGGGTTTCTTTGCTTCCTGACCTCCACAACCAGAGCAGTGCTGCTCTACGGCATCTCTCTGCAGCATGATGCTCTGCCTAAGCACCTGGCCTACAGCCATGGGGCAAGGCTGATGATTCTAAAAGTGTGAGCTAAAATAAATACTTCCTCCCTTAATTTGTTTTGCTGTGTGTGTTATTTTATTACGTATGCAGCGTTCTGTCTGTGTGTGTGCCTGTGTGCCAGAAGAGGGCACCAGATCTCATTATAGATGGTTGTGAGCCACAGTGGGGTTACTGGGAACTGAACTCAGGACCTCTGAAAGAGCAACCAGTGCTCTTAACCTCTGAGCCACCTCTCCAGCCCACTAGGTGTGTTTTTCAGTGATGGAAAGCTGGTTAGCTCTGTGACAGTGTTGTGTGACAGACATCTTCTGGGAGGACACAAAACACCTCAGAAAGGGAACCTATGAGAAACTGAAGTCATAATTGCACAAATGTCCAGCTTGTGAACTAATGCATTTGTATAGCAGTTATTGACAGGAACATATGTAAGGTTATGTACAAGGAGCAAATATGACTTACAAAGCAGCCATGTCATCACAAAGCTCACCAGATAGGGTTGACAGGCTATGCTTATGAAAACTGTAACCTTGGACGAGAGTCTCCTTCCCCAGCTGTTGTTTATTCCCTTTTATACCATTGACCCATGACCTTTTGTTTTCCTACTGCTTCTCCCTCCTGCAAGATACTTCCATACAACAAATATTTAGAATGCAGTCCTGAGGTCAACTGGGCATCTCCCTCAGAAGTTTTCTCAGAACAGCAACAAGGCTACCATCTTGCCTAGCCCTCTGAGCTGTATGCCTGGCCCCTTTCTTGGGTCCTTGGAGCAAGGAGTCTGCTTTGAGTCAGCAGAGCCCAGCCATTTTGAGCCCCACTGAAGAGTCCCATCTCTCTTTGCTTCATTAGGTCACTCTTTGGTGTCACTGGGCATTTCACAAACACACTTCAGACAGACTCCTCAAAAGGTGAGCACTGTCCCCTCTGAAAGGCTGAGCTGGAGAGAGCCCTTACTTGAAAAACCCCTGGTGGTCAAATTTCTGAGGTTGTATTTGCACCCCTTCCCACCCACTTAGTTCTTTGAAGACAGTTATCTGTAGCCATGGGCTCTAAACCTATCTGAGGATGTCTCACAAAGATTTCTGACCTTTTGCTTTCTTAGTCTCAAACTCACAACCTGTCACATGCCATACCTGGGTGTTACAATTATTTTGACGAAGAGAAGAAATTTTAATACTTAACAAAAACAAAACTCAAAACAACAACAAAACCCCCAAACTGAAACCATGCTGGAGGCTGATTGAACAGGGACTGCAGGGCATCGTGGGCTTTCTGGAAGGCTGCCATATTCTTAAATGCTATGCCCAGCTGACAGATCTGTCTTGTGGGAAAGGGAGTGATTGGGGCATTTCTAGCCTTGATATTTTTTCTTTTGTTTTGTTTTTTCAAGGTGGGGTTTCTCTGTGTAGCCTTGGCTGTCCCGGAACTCGATTTGGAGACCAGACTGGCCTTGAACTCTTAGCGACCCACCTACCTCTGCCTTCCTAAATGCTGAGATTAAAGGCATGTGCCACCATGCCTTAGTCTTGATATTTTTAAAAATATTTCCACAGTGTCAGAATTTTTAAATCATCTGTTATATGTGCAACTTGACAACTATGTGTATGAATTTAACTATGTGTATGTATTTAAACACACTTATGGTGTTATTGTTATTAAAAACATGTATAGTGTATACAGTGCAGAGGTCCCAGGAGCTGGAAGAGACTTCTAAGACATTACCAATCCAGCTCTGCTCCACTCCGCTGCACCAGCTTCAGTAGGAGCTCGAGAGGTGTGCAGAATCGCAGGCATTTGAACAGGCCTTCTGGTGATTTGTATATGTATTAGCATTTGAAAATCTCTGGACCAGCCAGCTCCTGGATTCTACTAAAGACATTCACACCAACAAAGACACACCTTCTCCAGCAAGGCCACGCCCCTGGATAGTGCCACTTCCTATGGGCCAATGGGAGCCATTTTCTTTCAAACCACCCTACCAACTCGCTCTTGGCTATTGTCGAGCAAGAGCTCTCTGTCTCTGTCTCTGTTTCTGTCTCTCTCTCGGTCTCTTTCTCTCTCTCTCCCCCTCAAGGAGTGAACATTACCTTTTATCCAGGCTTACACTGAGCTAAGTGGGTGCGAGGAATCATTAGGGAATAGTTCATACGTATCTTCAAACTCCAACCAGCTTCTCCAGTTTGCAGTCTTCCAGAACTCCTGTTTTTCTGTATTTGACTCATCAAAAAGATGTATTCCAGGTCTCAAGGCCACATGGTAGCAAACATCCTCCAACGTTTCATCTTTCAAAATAGCAGCACAACTGCTGTCTCCTCCAGTCCTCTGAGCTGTTTGTCTGAGGTCACAGGAGACAAGACCTGCCCCTCCCTTGGGGCAAAGACACTCTCAGCTGGAAACCAGGTTCATCAGCCCTGCACTGAGCCCCAACTCATACCTGATCTCTGTTTGACAAAAGGCCAGGATGGATTTGAAAGTAAGGGAAAGTGGAAAAGCCAAGGAGGGCTACAGCACCAAGGAATTTTGGGAAACTCAGAGACAAGCAAAGGACAGGAAGCCCTCAGATATTAGTTCCATATTGCACAGGGGCTGACTGCTGTGTGATGATGTGAAGGTAGGAGGTGGTGTCCTATACTGGTTGTTTTTGTGGGTGCTTGGCAGGCCAGCTATTTGTGGAGTCTGACTTTAGCTCTTTGTACACTCACATGGATGAGATGATACCTGTACATGGTGTGTCTGGGGTTGTTAATCTCACCGAGAGGGAGTAAGACCACTACTACAATTTTTGAGCTGATTTTGAAACAAGCTTTGTTAAATACTGGTCAGGATTAAACGGACAGGGAATAACGGACAGGATTCCCAGAGAATGGCTTCTGTCAAGTGCTTATAAAGGCAAAACCCACAAGGTTAAGTACTTCCTGCCTTTGTCCAGTTCAGGGCAGCATACATCCTGACATACTTCCTGCCTGTGTACCTCTGCCTACATCCTGTCTGTTAGAGCAACCGACCTTTATTTAATAGAAGATGCATGGCTTATCTTACACGAACAACAGCCCCCAGCATTTCAGAAAGTTGTCCTTGGGCAAGTGGGGCTTACAGATTAGAGACTTTTAAAAACATAGATCTCTTAAGCACAGTAATTAAAATGTAAAACATAACTTTAGCCCTCTGCCTATTCCTCCCTGTGATCTGAATACCCCTATAGGTTGGGGTACGCTAGCGTCTTAAGAGATGTCTAGCCAGGTGTAGGGGCACACACCTTTAATCCCAGCACTGGAGAGCCAGAGGCAGGTGAATCTGTGTGAGTTCAAGGCCAGCCTGGTCTACAAAGTGAATACAGGATAGCCAAGGCTACACAGAGAAAACCTGTCTCAAGAAAAAGACCAAGAAAAAAGAGATGTCTGAGTTCATACCAGCTAGCACAGGTGACAGTTCATAGGCAGGCTCTCTTTCCAAGGCCCCGAGCCTGGGGTCAAGGAATCCTTACTTGAGGCCTTGGGAGATTCTGAGGCTAAAGATAGCTGAGTAGAAAACAGAATTATAACGTCCTTAGGACCAAAAGGATTCTCTGGAAATCACTGGCAAGGGATGAGTGAGAAGCAGGCAAGAGGCAAGAAAAATGACCTGGTTGACAGACAGAAGGTGGGCTGTGGAGAAAAGCTCAGTTGAGCCTCTACCAAAGCTGCTAGTGGGTGACTGTGGGAAAGGATCGCCTCTCAAAATTTCGTATGCATGGCAAACATAATTGTAAGTTTAATATCTTTGGCTTTTTGTTTGTTTGTGTGTGTGGTTTTTTTTTTTTTTTTTTTTTTTTTTTTTTTTTTTTTTAATGAAACACTGACTTTTGTAAGGAATGAAATAGAAAATCCCTGTCTTGGTTAGTGTTTTATTGTTGTGAAGAGACACCATCCATGACCACAGCAACTCCTTTTGTTTGTTTGTGCTTTGGTTTTTTGAGACAGGGGTTCTCTGTGTTGTCTTGGGTGCCCTGGACTCTTTGTAGTTCAGGCTGGCTTTGAACTCAAGAAATCCACCTGCTTCTGCCTCCCAAGTGCTGGGATTAAACCCTGATCATACAACAACTCTTCTAAAGGAAAACATTTAATTGAGACTGGCTTAGAGTTCACAGCAGTGCATTATGACAGGAAGCATGACAGCACACAGGCACACATGGTGCTGGGTCAGAGACAGAAGGACACGTCTTTGAGGCTTTGCTTGACAAAGTTCTAGAGACCTCTGACTGTCCAGGATGATTTCAAGACATCCAGAACAGCTGTTGAGGCTTTGCTTGACAAAGTTCCAAAGATCTCTGGCTGATCACCACTGCTCTTAAATGTTATGTATGGTCCAGGTATAATTTTGCCTAAAAACTACTTTGAAATCTGCTTTTCTTTTTGTTGTTGTTGTTTTCTTTCTTTCTTTTTTTCCTAAAACTGTCTTTCTCTCTATTTCTCAGCCTTAATGAAATTTAAACTGGAAAACTTTTTTCCACACAGAATGTTAAAAGAGGCATCTGGCCAAAGGCTTGAGACAATGAGAGAGTTCTGCCTGACTATAAGAAATCAGGCAGAAACTAAATGAAAGAAAGTTAGGACCTTGACATAACAGTACCAGGCCAGATACTGTTAGCTATAAAAAAAGTTTCCTTAGAATCTGCTTTGAGAGCAATAGAAGGTGGGCTTGGAATGTCATATATATATATATATGCAATATATATATATATATATATGCAATAGAGGACCCCTTGGCAGTTAGCTTAGGCTTGGATAGCATACCTGTTGGTTTGGGACTGAAAGTAGGTCAAATATTCTCTGTGTTACCATTTAGTTCAAGATATGTTGCTATGACAATCATGTAAACACAATGGCTTTAACTTGGTGAAATTTAAGATTAAACTTTCCTGAATATTATTTAAGAAATAATAATTAGGTCATGCTGATCATTGCTTGGAAATTGATTGATTTTTTTTCTGTATGTTTTATTGTAGGTTATACAGAACTTTTATGTCTTCCTTTGTTAGATTGTTTTCTTGCTTTGTTGAGTTTTAGATGCTCCATTGGTTGTAAAAGGTGAGAAAATCATGATGTAATCTATAATGAAAAAAATTGAACTTCACTTTAAATAAAGTACTGGGGTTGGTCCAAGGAGTAACAGAGAAAGAAAAGCAAGCAAGTAAAAGAGACAAGGAAAGCAGAAGAAAAACAAAGTTCTCCTAGGCTACAAGACATTTCAGTTTGGACTGCAACTTATGCCTGAGCTAGTATTTTTTTTTTCCCTCCTCAGTTCCTAAATCTCTCCTGAACAACTAATTCCTATAGCTGTTAGTTCAATCAATGCTTGGTTTCCCTTAACCAGCTGTTCACTGCTGTCTCCTCAATTCTCTCTACCTCCAAGACTTTCTCTTCTCTCCTCTTCACTGGTTCCCAGAGCGGGTCTGTGGAGTGCTGGAGCAGGAGCTAAAAGTTCTACATCTTGATCCACAGACAACAGGAAGTAAACTGGCTTGAGCTTCTGAGCAGATAGAGCCTAGCCCCTATTGACACACTTCCTCCAACAGAGACACATCTACTCCAATAAGGCTATACCTCCTAATAGTGCCACTTCCTATGTACCTATGGGAGCTATTTACTTTCAAACCACCAAACCAGCTCGTTTTTGTCTAGCAATAGCCCACCTCCCTCTCTGCAAACATTGCCTTGCATTCAGGCTTATACTGAGCTTCCTTGAGTTCCTAAGTAATACTTGGCAGGAAGAGGTTTGGCAAGCTCCCACACCAGAGTCCATATGTTCCATCACAAAGCTGTGATGCATCTCCACTGGGACTCAGTTCAGGCACCGCCTGCTCAGGACTTCCTTGAACACCACTCCTATTCCTGAAAGTTAGAAGCCCTAACTTGCCCACCCCAAAACTCCAGGTGTTTCTTTGTTGAGAGGAAGAACCCCTTTTACTCATCCACACCAGGTTCATGGTTGCAACCCCCGTGCTCAGGGGAGATTGACATTAGAGAAGATACAGGTGTAGTTAACGACTACTACATTATAATATTTAATATAATAAAACCTTTTATGGGCACAAGAGCCTTCATTAGGAACTTAAGACCCAGAACAGCAAACCCAAATAGGAAAGAGGTCAGCTAAGCAGTAGACAGTGTTGCTGACCCAATAGTGTGACCTAAGGATAATAAACCTGGAGCAGGTACCGCCCCCTGGGTGTGGAAAGAGCACCTCTCGGATGGATGCCTTATGAAGTGCTGCAGGCAAGAAACATCCTTTCCCTAAATTACTTCAGAGGAAAAGAGCTAAAGGAAAACAGAGGGCCACTCCTGCCTCAGCTATTTTCTTTAGTCTACCCTGGGGCCATATTTGAGATAGCAGGTCCTTGACTTCATTACCACGATGCTGTGTTGTAAGTTGCATGGGAGAACATTTTGCCCTCTACAGGTATATATAGCTGATGGGCTGCTTAGTCTTCATGTGGGTCCCCTAGTAAGGTGAGCAGGGGCTATCTCTGACATGGACTCTGTTGCATGCTTTTTAATCACTTCCCTCTGGCTGGGCTGCCTTGCCTGACCTTAGTGGAAGAGGATGTTCTCAGTCCTGATGCAATTTTAAAGCTAGGTTGTTATCTACTGAAACATTGGTTCACCTGTTTTGTTAGCAATAAATGAGAGTTACCTGACAAGACAGAAAAGTTGTCCTTCTTTTCCATAAAACTATAAGCTGTGGGTGGTGGGTGGAGTGTTAGGGGGAAATAGAATGGCATCTTTAACATTTTGTTTATTTGATTTGTGTGTGTGTGTGTGTGTGTGTGTGTGTGTGTGTGTGCATTGTATGCTGGCGAGTCTGTGTATGTGTGTATGTCTGTGTAAGTATGTATGTCACATGCATGTGGAGGTCCTCCTTTCTATCATGTGTGCTCCAGGAACAGAACTTAAGTCCTCTCAGTCTTGACAGTAAGCACCTTTACCCACTAAGCCATCTCACTCATTTTGGGAAAGCAGTTTATTTTTAAATAAATTACTTTAGGTCTGGAGAGGCAGCTCAGGGGTTAAAAGCCCTTTCTGCTCTCACAGAGGACCTGAGTTTGCATGGCAACAGCCATGTTGGTCAGCTCACAACCTCCTGTAACTCCAGTCCAGGGAGAATCTGTGCCTCTAGCGTCCAGGGCATCTGCAGTGATGTGGACATGCCCCCACCCCAAAATCAACATATACAAAATTAAAACAAAATAAACTTGGGGGGGGGGAGTACATTAAGTAAATAACTTAAAACTTCACATGTGATGTGCATCCATATCCCATTAACCTTATCATTTCCACAGGACACACCCATCCATGAGAGGCCTGGAAAAAGCAATCCCTATGCAGGTAGCTAAATAGATGTGCAGTTAAAATTTTAGTATTAAAAGAAGGGAACTAATAGATATTGGTGAATAATATTCTTCTTCCATACTTGATTTAAAAGAAAAGAATACTGTGCTATTGAAACTGGCTAGAATGACGGTCTCAAGTGAAAGTGGCCCAGTCGTTAAAGGCATGCTGAGAGGAGCTTCTACCTTGTCTTGGAATGGAATTAAGCCATCACTACTGAGCCCAGCTGGTGTCCTAAAGTCTCAGTAGCAAAACAAAACAAAACAAAACAGCACAGGGCTAAGAGGTGGTTTTGAGATGTACGGAATACATTTAAAAGATCCAAATTAATGTACAAGAATCACCCTGAGGTGGGAACACTTGACAGTTATACTTGGGGGTGGGATGAGCAAAAGGCAGACAGGCTGACCTATGTGTGGTAGAGATACAAAGTGACGTTTCCAGGTTATGGGACACTGCATAATAAACTATTTTGGAAGTAGGTGGCAGGAGGTAGGTGTGGTTTGTTATAGGCAAAAGGATTAACTGAGAGGCAGGTGGTAAGATTTATTGGATGTTTATATTTCCACGCACAGCCCTAAGTAAATGTTTTAATTTAGTTTTTACCAGTAGCATCTATGTTTGCACTGAACTTTATATGAGTACTCAATAAACTGAAATACAATGAGCATAAGTACCTTTCTCAAGGTCATGTGGGTAGTACTAATGGTATGGCTGGCTTCCAAAGCCAGGCAGGCTACATCCTTTGCTTTTCATTACTCCTTTCTGTGGTATGTGGTTGTTGTTGACATGTTTAGCTGTGGTTATAGTCTCTCCTATTTCTATTCCAGGGTGGCCACCATTAGCTCCAGATCAGAGACTCTAAATGTACCAAAGGATCTGTAAGATCTGCAAATGACCTTGTATTTGAGTAGTCTCTATAAATGAAGGGGTAGGTCATATTTCATCCATGCTTGTGCTTACCCACCGTTGTGTAAAGCATGGAAGAAGAAGTCCCTGTGTGTCCTAATTATAACATGATAGAGTCATCAACAAGTACTCCAGAGCCATGACCATATGTCAGAGACAGAGTTGTGTAAGAAACAACAAAATGAACAGGATTTCTCCTCTCGTGAAACTCAAAATCTAATGGGCAAGTAGATATTAAATAGTATAAACTTGCACGAAGCACTTTAAGTTATACAGAAATATATGAAGCATACAATAAGAAAAATGGTACAAGGGTGTTCACTTAGACTTGGATGTGGGATAAGGCAAAGATGTGCTGTGCAGGTGAAAAAGTGTTAGACTGCGCATTGAAGGATTGCGTGCCAAGGAAGACTGGGCCTAGGCTCCCTGAGATGGCGTGGAGCTCAGTGTTATGAAAAGACACAAAAGGACAGTGGTGACCACTAGAGAAATAGTTTAGAACAAGGATTAAGACATTAGTACATGACATATTCTGTAAAAGGAATCAGAGTCACTGATTCACTGTAGGTTTAAGTAGAGAAATGCTTGTACAATTTATATATTGAGACAATCAACTGTGTTACAATACTAATGGATTAAACAGAATTAGGAGTGAAAGGGAAAACCAGTTAAGAGCCGGTTAAAGGCGCTACACTAGTTAGAAGTGTTTGAAGGCTGAGTCTCAGTTATATTTCACTATATCATAAGGTATATTTTGACATGCCAAGTCTAAGACTCTGTACTACATTTCAGCTTGGCCACCTAGTTATCTACTGGACTCAGCCAATGGGGGTCACTAGAAAAAAACCTGCACTTCTGGGGCCAAAAGAATGGACGATTACTCCCCAATTTCTGTTCATTTTTATTCCTGGTCTATACTGTGAGCATTTTCACTCTGAAGGTAGCAGTCATTTTTAGGGGCAGTAGTTGAATCCAATCCACTTTTCTTTTTCTTTTCTTTTTTCTTTTTTTAGTACATAGAATCTACTTCCTTGTGTCCCCTCAGTAGCACCAGCCAACCTGAGCCTCAGAGTCTAAGGCCCAGGTAATTACTACTTGTCCTTCAAACTCTGGGACACCATTGGTGTTCCTTCTCAGAGCCTGAGTTTCAGCTCAGCGAGAGTCTTTACCCACTAGTTATGTTTTGTAATGAGTCTTTTCCTTTTGTCAGCCACTTCTACAGGTGTCTCATCCCCATAGTACCAAAGGGTTGTCACTTTGTCATCTGAATCCTTAAATTCCCAGGCAGCAATTCTTTCTATTAAATCATATCCATTAAACTAGTTCTTTCGGGTGGGTCTTTACTAACACAGGATGGGATTTTATTTCTCATTACTTTTGATCTTTAAAGATGTATCTGCATTGCTTCATCTAGAAAGCTAAGCTAATGAAAGGGAAAAGCAGTCACAGAATATGTATAAGCTCTATGGTCAAGAAAGCAACAGAGTTCCAATGATTACAGTGCTAGTAACTTCTGTGACTTTTAGCTTCACTATGTATTAAAACAGATACAGTAAAACTCCATTTAAAGGGCCATTTTGATGACCTCATATATGCAAGGCATACTCAAGTACATTCATGGCATCTACTATTAGAAGTACTAAATTATTAAACTATCTTGGAGATATAGCTCAGTTGGTAGCATTGCCTTCTATGCATGAGGAGGTTCATTACTCAGAACCTCTCCAAAATACAGGATTTTAATGTTAATTAATTCAAAGACTCTCCAAGAGTATGTGCAGCAATGTTAGCTTCCTGCTTTCTTTTGCCAGCCTATAGGTCCATCTGACTTATCACTTCCTCTTTCATGCATGGTCTGTGAATTCTCCTATACACATCTTTATTTACATCTTCCTCCAACACCCATTTTCACAAGATCAAGAAGACGACTAAACACAATACCTGATACACTTTGGAAACTTTACAGTGGTCATTTGTTGGATAACTTCCTCTCCCAGCTAACAGCTCACTCCTTGTTTGGCTCCTCACTGCTTTGACAACCTTGGCTTCTCTCAAGATGGCTACTCTGGAACATTAGGAGAAAAGGGCAGGGCAGGGAAAATGAAAAGACACTCTGCTTCAGCCCTTTAGGCTTTCTTCCCATTGATAAGGCCAGCACTACTTCAGCTTTTCTTTACCTTCAGCCAGCTGGATCTCTAGCAGAAGCCTAGGGCGATCAGCTGAGGCCCATTAGCAGTTGATTAAGGGATAATTAGGAAACCCCTTCAGGGTTGTTAGCATTCTCAGTTTTCCCATTTATAAATTGGGAATAACTTGAATAAAGCAGAAAACAACTTATGGGGAGATTCACGCACTCTGGAAGTTAAGCTCCCCAACAACTGAAGAGCTGGGCCTCCATGGAAACCTCAGTAGGTCAAAATGTCCCTTCTTCCTGAATGTCCAACAGAGACTATAGTCGAAATCATCACCTAAACTTCCAGAGTAATAACATCCCATTGCCTGGCCATCTTAGAAAACCGAGCTTGGGAAGAAAGACAAACCCGAAGACAAACTCAGCTGACAATCTTGGGCAAATCATTTAATTTCTTTATCCATTTCATCATTGGAACCACAGCTGCCATTACAGAAAAAGTGTTTTCCCTTCCTTTCACTCTTTTTCTTTCTTTCTTTCTGTTTGCTTTTAACAAACCAGAGCAGCAGGAGGAGAAAGAAGAGTTGGATGAAGCAGAGAGAATTTCGGATACAGTAAAGCCATTCTTTATGACACAGTAATGGACAGAACAACACAAGCCTTGTGAAAACTATGGGCTTTCACTAATAAGAACATAACACTAGTTCAGCCTTGCAACTAACATGCAAGGTGATGACGGTGCAATAGTACAGAAAGGAAAATCTCTGCTTTAGGCTCAGTTTCTGTCCATCTAAACCTACGCTGAAAAAAAAAGCAATCTTAGACTAATAGTTACTTACAGGTGCCTGACCAGGGGTGCCAAGTACTTTAATGGAAACACACTGTGTGTCTGAAATCAGGCTTGAGAAGCCCCGTGTCTAAGAAGCCATGCGGGTCAACACAGCCACACTTGGAGAGTGCAGAGACTAGGAAGTGGTAGGTGCTCAGCAAAGTGGGACCATTATTAATTTCTTTCCTTCACGTCCTTGCTCCTGTTCAGGGTCAGGGGACACTAAACACAGCTAAATGATTACAGCCAAACTTTGGGAATGCACTCAAATGACAACTGCATCCATTTAGGGCAGTACTGTGAGACAAAGTACAGGATACTCAGGAAACTTGAATTTCAGGTTCATGGTAATTTTTTAATTGATTAGACTCTCCTCCAATAACCATGTCTTTACAAGCAGTGAGTAATTACTAAGTTTCCAGTACCAGGCATGGTTTCCTTCTTATTGAAGAGGTCTTAAGTCCGCTCAGAGAGCTGTCGGTTACTGACTGAAGAGGTCTTAAGTCCACTCAGAGAGCTGTCGTCGGTTACTGTCAAAATATGCATGCCACTGCTTCATAGTTGGAGCCACAGACCCATACTGGCTGTTGACAGGCGTCATAGCTGGGTAGGACTGTTGGTTGTTGTGGTGGTTTGAATGACAATGGCCCTATAGACTTATATATTTGAATGTTTGGTTTAGTCATCTGGGAGTATCACTATGGAAAGGGGTTAAAATGCTTAAGAGGTGTGGCCTTGTTGGAAGAAGTGTGTCACTAGGAGTGGATTTTGAGATCATAAAAGCCCATAGCAAGCCAAGAGGCTCAGTTTCTCCCTGACCCTCCCTCCTCACCCCCACCTCCATCTGTCTGTCTATCTCTCTGCCCACAGACACTGCTCCAGTACCATGTCTGCATGTGTGCTGCCATGCTACCTGCCATAATGGAAGTGGACTAAAGCTTTAAAAGTTTAACAAGGCCCCAGTGAAATGCTTTCTTATAAAGAGCTGTCTTGGTCATGATTTCTCATCACAGCGATAGCACAATGACTAAGACAGAGGTTGGCACCAGGGAATGCAGCATTGCTGTGGTAGGCATGACCATGCTGTTTGTTAGAAGAATATAGAAGTCTTTGGGACTTTGGACTAGTAAATTGGTTGGGCACTTAAGTGGGGCTTAGTGGGTCCTCCTAATAGCAGCATGGGAGAGAGTGATGCTGAGGATGATATGGGATGTAGAGACCTGGCTCAGGAGGTTTCAGGTGAGAAGAATATAACTAGTTTAGAGACTTTTCTTGTGATGCTTTGGCAAAGAATGTGGCTGCTCTTAGCCCCTGTCCAAAAAAACAAAAACAAAACAAACAAACAAACAAAAAAACCTAAGTTGAAGAGTTTTGAATGAATGGCACCGGCAGAGGAGCTTTTGAGACAGACGAGTCTTGACTCTGTCATGCGGTTATTAGTGGTCAATCTGATACAGATCTATAATAAAAAATGAGCAAGCTGAGCAAGGAAAAAAATACAAAATGTACAGTTTGAGTGGGGAAAAAAAGCACCAGGAAGCTAGGAAGTATAACGGAGCTAAGTCCCGTGTTCAAAGAGATCAAAAACTTAAAGAAAAATCTGGTGCTAAATGAAATGAGTGGTAATGATGCCCTCAGGCCAAGGCTCCACCAATACCTCTAACTTGTAGGAAAGAATTAAAGAAAATCTTAAGCAGTGAAGGGAACCATCAAAAACAGGAAGCTGGTGCAAATGTAATTGAACCCAGGGGGCCATCACGTTCCAGCCCCATCAAGCAGCAGAGCTTGGCAGCTTCAGCCACGTGGTTCGGGCTTATAGTCAAAGATACAGGAGAGGGGTTGTAGAATCTCCCTCCACTAGTCGGGAAAGTCACAGAGATCAGGTGTGTGTCATGGCTGTGCCTGCACAGAGGCCAAGAGAGACCACTGAGTAAAAGTCTGAAGGTATAAAGAAGCGTGGATTGCCTTAAAAACGCTAAGACATGGGGGATGCCATGTCAGTTGGGATAGCTGCTGTAGAAAGCTGCAGACCATGTATGGAACGAGCAAGAGAGAAGTGGACTGCAGTCAACAAAGCTGAAAGAATTGGAATCTGAGGGGCATTTTGACGTAGAGAAGCGGAGTTTGGAGTTTGCCCTGATGGCTTTTGGTCTTGCTTAGACCCGGTATTTCCTCATTATGCTCCCTTTTGTCTCTTTAGCAATCATAGTGTATTTTCTGTGCCATTGGATGTTGGAAAGTATATGATTAGCTTTTTGATATTTACTTTACTGGGAGAACAGTTAAAAGATTGTCATGAGTCTCAAAAGGGACTTTGAACTTTGGACTTTGAAACAATGTTCATACAGGCTATGGGAACTTTTGAAATGGGACTCAATGCATTTTTTTTCATTATGATATGGCTATAAGTTTATAAGGATTAAGAAGTGGAATGTAGTGATTTGAGTAAGAATGACCCCCATAGGCTCATATATTTTAATGCTTAGTCACCAAGAAGTAACATTATTTGAAAGGAATAAAAAACTTAGAGGATGTGTGGCCTTGTTGAAAGATGTATCAGTACGGGTGGGCTTTGAGATCTCAAAAGCCCATGACAAACCCAGAAAGCTGACCCCCCCCTCTCCTCTCCCCCTCCCTCCTCTCCCTCCCCCCTCTCTCCCTCCTCCCCTCCCCTCCCTCTGCTTATCGATCAGCTGGCAGCAACTGTTCCAGCACCATGCTTGCATGTGTGCTGCCATGCTCCCTGCCATGAAGAACATGGACTAACCCTCTGAAAGCGTAAGCAAGCCCGCAATTAAATGCTTTCTTTTATAAGAGTTAGCTTGGTCATGGTGTCTCATCACAACAATAGAACAGTGATTAATATAGTGGAAGTTTTGGTTTCTTTAAAAATCCAGTTACGTTATGTTACTGTTTTAATCACAAGTGTGGGATATAGGCCTGCTTTTAGTTTGTGCACAGCTGATAATTGCCTTGTGTGGCTTGGAGAGGGGCGTGGTCTTTTTCCAGCTATAGATATTGGAATTCTGAGGACTTAAAGAGGGTATAAATACAAGAGCCAAGTGGGGGGAGGGGCGGTGCTTCAAGAGAATGTTCCATGAGAAAAAAAAAAGGATACTTCAGTGAGACCGTTGGAAGGCTCTCTGAGAAAGGATAATTGAAAGAGAGAATGCTTCCAAGGCAATTCATCAGAGGAGAAAGGAGGTTGCTTGTTTTTCCTGCTGCTGTATTTGCTGTGTTTGTGGTTGCTAGTTTGCTGGGCTGCTAGATATTTTTACAACTGATATTGGTATTGCCCCAAAGAACCTGATGACCCTAAACAGCCCAAAGTAAAAGAGTGCGAGGGTCCCACTAACCTTTTTCTCTCTTACCTAGTGTTGTGGGGTTGGAAGGTACTAGGAGGGATAAGGGGTGAAGAAGGGCGGTAGAGGCATAAGATAACACAAATAAAATAGAAAATAAAAGGGAGTGGTTACAGATTAAGACAGAAGTCTCCCTCTTGGAAGCTTGCATAGTGCCTCCTGATCCCTAACAACAATCTATAAACATTTGACTTTATACTCACAGACAAGTGTAGTCCTCACCCTCATCAAGGAAACTTTTCTTTGCAACAAATAGAAGCCACTACAGAAAACCATGACAGTTCAAAATGCAAAACTATAGAACCCAGTCTCAGTGTATACATCTACAAAATACAACTGTAACTAAGACTTAGGTAACAGGGCAGAATGATTCTAAGAGCCAAAAACCAGGAAGTTTGTTGTGAGACTATGTTTCCTAGTAATATCTCAAGCTATGCCCATAAAGTCCTACCATCATAACTATATGTGTGTATGCATACATATGTGTATACATATATACACACACATGTTTTCATGCAGTAACAATTAGTGAAACAAGAATCTGTGAATTTGAAAAAGAGCAAAGATGTTTTAAATACAAAATCCCAGTCATTTGATTTTACCAATGAAGAGTCAGGAGCCAGATGCTGAGGTGAAAGCCTACTAGCTCAGAGAGGCAGAGAAAGCTCCGAGCTGACCTTCCAACCTATCCAATGTTCCAGAAGAAAAAAGCCCCTTCTGCTTCTCTATGCTGTCTTAAAAGCCCTTTAAACCGAATGCCCCTCATTTCTACTCCTGTGTGGTTCTCTGTCTTGCAGACTTCTCACTCTCTGTTTCCCCACCATGTTTATTTCCTGTCAACTGTTTGCTTAATTTGTCTCTTAACCTAGAGTTAACATTATTTAATCATACTTATAGAAAGTTATTGGATTAAAGGTGTTTGCTAGGGATGAGCCACATCATAATCATCTGTTTACAATAAGCAGAAGATTCTTGGATTAATGGTGTATATGAGGGCTGAACCACACCACAACGAGATACAGGGCTTTCCAGTACAAAATCTTAGGGCTCACAGTGAGATGAACTATCCTGCCACAGAAGGAGGAGTGTGTGGGTATGAGTGGATTTGGAGGGTGAAGAGGGAAGGGAGAATTGCAATTATATTATAATCTCAAAAGTAAAACTTACAAAATATTTTAGTATGTGCTCCATGTAATTGTGTTTCCATGAACCAGTTTACCCAGGAAAATGCCTGTATTGTCAAGACAGCAAGTGGCCAGCAAAGACTATGAATGGAAATTCTGTGCATAGCAACACAGCTACCCATTTTTATCACATTATTGTTAACATGGTACACCTGACTTTTCAGTTTTCAGAACACCTTCACATCCTTTAATTCAAAATATCTCAAACTTTAGTGTGCATACATTTGTTAATGAGCCTGTGATTTGGCAGCTCCAAAGTTCCACATCTTCAGCTGCCGTGTCACTGATACTGCTGGTCTGTGGGCCACACTTCAAGTAGTGAGGACTTAGAGAATCCCAGGTGACAGACTACATCATCCCTATTTTTATACCAGAATATTCTCAGGGCTACACAAAGAGTGAGGATAGAATGTGCATATGCTCATCAGGACATATCCAGTCTTGCAGGAAGGAGAAAAGAAGATGGGCTGCCTGGTGATCCACACATTATAGGCTGTGTGACCTCAGAGACATCACTTGCAGTTTCTGCGTTTCAGAATCTACGCTGTGAGGCAGGAGACTGATAACACTGGTATCCCAGAAGCTTCAGGCCACAAAAAGGTCCTAGGCTCTGCAGAGTGATTGCTTATAGTTAACCCCAAGAAAACTTTTGTAGCAGTTACTGTTCATGTTGTTGTGATACAATACTCTGACAAAGGTAACTTAGGAAACAGTACTTGAGAACAATCACAGCTGCCTGATAGTTATTTGTGATAGTGTCAGTACTTACCGAAGCGGACATCACAATATTATTAGTATATTACAGAATAAACACTTTCCTAAAGGGAAATTGTATTCATTTTACTTTCCTGACAGTAAGCCATGAAATCGTGTAACTACTTGGGATGAAAACTGGCATTGGGTATAGTCAGCATAGTAATGTTCTGTATCCCTGAGATGTCTGAGGTTGGGCATCTCAAGTTGGCGTGTCATCATGAAAATCCTACAGAAACCATGAAAGGTGTCTTTGTAGGAAGCCACTGAGTCTGCCCAGCTTTCCTTCCTTCCTTCCTTCCTTCCTTCCTTCCTTCCTTCCTTCCTCCCTTTCTCTCTCTCTCTCTCTCTCTCTCTCTCTCTCTCTCTCTCTTTCTTTCTTCCTCCCTCCCTTTCTTTCTTTTCTTTTTTCTTGTGCTTTACTGGCAACTCTGAGTATTTCCAGAAAGCTAGTTACACCATAAATGATTTCAGTCTTTTTTCACTTGTATTAGGTTTTTATATGAGGAATCGCAAAGAAGTTCCCAGCAGCTGCGCTCCGCAGGCTAGCGGAGGCTCTGTGCGGTGAGTAAAGCATCCAGGGCCTTTGCCTTGGATCCTTGATTTTTGGTGAAATGGGTGCAGTGCTTGCTCCTTTGTAAAGAAAGCACACTTGGCAGTTTGTGTTTATGTCATTTGCATTTTCCTCAAAACACCAGCCTTCTCTTCTTTCTTGGTCAGTCAATGGTCAGTATACTTCATGCTGTTTCCTCTAAGTGAAAGCATTTAAGTTTAATGTGGGGACCAAAATGAAGACAGCATGGGCTGTACAGGAGGAGGGACATAAATCATAAATTGAGACACTGGTCTAGTAAATTTCTCAGTTAATGTTTCCCAACTTCCCACTTGCTGGTTCTTATTAGAAATATTTTATATGGAAATTGTATTAAAAAGTGTTATAGTTTGTATATTTAACAGTAAGGTGAGAAATGCATCCAAAATTAGCCTTCTTTCACTGTATAGTGATACTTGAAATTAAAAAAACAAAAAACAAAAAACTTTTTAGCACTTAATTTCTCATTTTCAACCTAAGTGATTCTAGGTGAAACACTGTATTACTTCTTGTTACTGTTAATACTGAGCCTATGCTAATACGGTTTGCAATTTTAAAAAAAATCAGCTGAAGTTGTACAGTCATTTCAAGTGAGTCCTAAAAAGGGAAGTTTGAACGATTTAAGAGAATTGTGTTTTCATTGGGTTTTGCATATCTTTGCTCTGCGAAGTCCCCTTTTCATCGCATTAAAGAAAAGCCATGATGAAATGATGCCGTTCACTTGCATCGCTCGAGCAGTTTGTAGAGAAGCTGAATTTCATCTGGTTTGTGTTTGTTTGTTCCTGAGGATGGTACACTTACCTCAGTTTTCCTGCCATGGTACCCAGACCCCCCTTTGTCCTTGTTTACCCAAGGGGATGGGGGGGTTTTGGAACTTTGAAACCAATGTTTATTTCTTATCTGAGTGACAGAAGAATTTGAGTTATGCCAGAAATAAATCTGGGTTTGCAGAGGGGCTGCTACTCCAGGTGAAATACCTGGACAAAGCAAAGAGAGTTCCGGAAGAGTCAACACGTTGAGGCAGGAAGTACATTTGGACTTTGCTCTAACTCAGGTGGTAGCTGTATCTTTTTCCCATTGTTTTATTCAGTCTTATCCAGAGTCTGAAAATAGTTGGCATATAGGGAATGGAAGGAGGAGGAAGGAGTCGCTGCTCCTAGGAGAAAAGGGTTACTGCTTAGGTAGCAAAATCTTCGTCCAGAGCAGTGGGCCTCTGTGTAAACAAAGGTTTCACTGGGTGGGGATGGCTAAAAGTCTTACAAGGTGGGAGAGATAAAAATACTTTAATTCCTTGTCCTAAACACAATTTTTCTAGTATTTCATAGAAAAGACTCATATTTGATTTCTTATAGTTCTGTCTATGACTTGGAGGCAGGAAACAAACTGTTGGGATCCATTGCCACAGGGATCTGGGCTACCCACATGAGAAATCACTGTCCTTGGACTCTGGACACACCAGAATTGATGCGACCACTGTGGACTTCCTTGAGAGCTCTCCCAGCATTTTGGCCAAACTAGTATGATACAAAGTCTAGTTCAGGACCTGGGGCAGCTAATCTTCACAGTCAACCGACTGACTGGGTTTGGAGTCTGGCTGTGAGGGCATTTCCAGAGAGATTTAACTGGGCAGGGAAGACCTACCTCAACTACGGGTGGCACTGTCCCATACGCTGGGGTCCTAGACTGAATAAAAAGGAAAGGGAAGGAAATGAGCTGAGCTACAGCATTCGTCTCTTTCTTCTTCTTGAGTAAGCAGTTGTGATGTGACCAGTTGTCTCGGGTTTCTTGCTGTGACTTCTGCACAAGACTGACTGTATCCTTTTAAACCATCATCTAAAGCAAACCATTCTTCTTTATGTTGCTTCTGACAGGCGCTTTATCATAGCACTGACAAAAGAAATGAATATATTTGCTAACTAAGAACGTTGCTTTATGTAGTAATCTCATTTCCTTTTCCCTTATCACATGGGCCTCTCAATTTCTGTCTCAGGGCACCAACTAAACTAGTATATTGGGTGATGTGACTCCCTTCTGCCTGATAAATAGTAAACTCATTTTGTTTGCCTCTTTTGTTTTGTTTCCCAACTCTGGTGGTGGCTGTATTTTTATTTGGTAATACACATCATGGAGTATAGAAAAGCTTAAATGACTTTTTTGTACACACACACACACACACACACACACACACACACACACACACACACGATATATTGGGCAGGCTTAATAATAGAGTGCAGTAGCTGTAGGAACCAGACATCAGTATCAAGGCTGCAGCAGTTGCATGCTTCTGTCTTCTGCTCTGATTGCATCAATGGGAGCTGGGCCTCCATTTACTCTGATTACTCAGGTCCAGCACACAATTCTTGACATAAGAAAGAAATTGACTAGGACGGCTCTTCTAAATGGTACCTACTTCTACACAGGCACCTCACTGTTATTTAACAGATACTAATATCTGTTAAATATATTGAAGTACATGTTATATACTAAAATGTTAATATGCAATAGCAATATATTAAAATCCAAAGTATTATCAAGAGATGTAGTGGGCACATATCACACAGTCACCACTATACTCAGTGCACAGTAATAAAAGTGAGGCAGATCTCCTGATCTTGACTCTGGCTAGTGGAGAAAGAGAGCGATAGTTAACCTTCTCTGTGATGTGAAACACTCTCAGAGTAAGTGGTGTTGAATCTCAGGAGTCTGGGTGGGGGCTAAGGGGCTGGGGGTTGGGAGTAGTGAATAGAGTATAGGGTGGGGGGTTTTCCAGGGCTGAGGGCATGGGGGGGGTCTTCTCTGTAAGGCACTATTTCTATAGGTGTGTGCTATTCACATCCTACTCCTGTCACATTAATACTATGCTAAAATATGTCCTTTATTAGTTTCTAATTATGTGCATACATGTGTATCTATCTGTGTGTGGGTGGGTGCATATGAGTGCAGGGACACTCAGAGCCCAGAGACATTGGATTTCCTAGAATGGGAGTTTCAGATGGTTGGGAGCCACCATGTGGGTGCTGGGAATTAAACCTGGGTTCTCTGTAAGAGTGGCCATTGCTTTTAACTGCTGAGCCATCTCTCTAGCCCCCTACCCAATATATCATTTTAATATTGCTGTTACACTCTCCACAACCCCAAGAGGTAATTATTGTCTGCCTTTAAAGCCAAGGAAACTAAGACTTAGATTGTTGATAGGACATGGATCACAAAACAATCAGGAGGAAGATGAATGGTATGGAACTGTGATCTGCACCAGGGCAATAACAAAGTAAGAGTTTACCACACAGCTCACAAGGCAGCCATCTTGTGAGTCAAAATGGCGGACTATGAGTCCCAAGGGAAGAATGATAGAAACCCCAAATAAGCAGGCTGGCTTTGAGTCCCGGCCTGTGGCCACTGCCACTCACTCACCTAGAAGGCTGTAGAGAAGGACGAGAAGAGCCTGGACTGTCTCCGCTGTCATGTCTGTCTGAGAGCTGAGGAGCTACTAGGGTGCTGGGATGGCGATATACGGGGTGTAGGAGAAACCTCACTGAGATGGACTTATTGGCACCCGTGACTTTTGATGCATGGCTGGAAGGATGAGACATTCTGGGGATTGACCACCATCTTAGATGTTGGTTAAGACAATGTCCCCATTTCCTCCAAAGCTTGCATCCCAGTGGAAATGCAAGACAATGCAGTAGGGTGAGTGCTAAGGCTGGCATCATCCCTGAGATCAGCTGGGGCGGATATGGGCAATGGTACCCAAACAAGTGACAGGCAAAATCCTAGACAACAAAATGGCATTTGGCTCTAGGAAAGCAGAGTTTCAGGTGGGAAAGGCATGGAGGGGTGGAGGGGCTTTCCAGGCAGAAGGCACTACACAAATAAACAAGAACAGATGTCTCAAAGACACTGAGCTAACAATGAGTCTAGACTGCCATGCTAATGTGTTAGACTCGACCCAATGGAGGTTCAAACCCACAGCTGGAGGACCATACTACCTTCCTACTGAGTGCCAGGCAGCACTGCGGGGAGAGAAGCCAGCACTCCACAGTGTGAGGGAGGTGAGGCTGGCTGGGCAGTGGGGGCAGGGGGAGGACTATAGGTCAGGTTGATAACTCAGTGGTCTTTGTCAGGCAATCCCCAGAGGCTTAGAAAAGACAACTCAGTGACTTTGCAATGATGCTCGGGCTCCACACCTGCTTAATGAAGGGACTGTGTGGGTAGGAGGAAAAAGAGGAAGCACACTTCTGTAGAACAGGGGTAGCGGGTGGGAGGGCTACCAAACAGATGAACAGAGGGCCCATGCCACCAAGAAAACTTTTTTTTCTTTCTTACTCAAATCCACCAGTCTTTGAGTCAGGAAACTGTCATTTCCCATGAGGAAAATAGCAGTCAATTCATTTTTCAGTGAGAACTACATTAATTTCTCCAGTCCTGAGAGACCTCTTCTAACAGAACAACACCCAAGTTGGGGAGGGCCTACTGTGTGCCAGGCTGTTCATTAAGATCTTTGCATAAGGTTTGAAGCTGCAGCTATATAGAATTTGCCCAATACACGTATGACCCTGGGAACACAAGCAAAAAAGTGAGCAACTTTCTTTTCACCTGCCCAGCCCCTTTGTTGTGACATAAACCCTGTTAACTCCTCTTCAGAGGCCAGGCCCAGAGTGGTTGAGGACTGTATCCCATGCTCCGCATGGATAGAAGCTGGGTTCCCACCTGACTGCCAAACCAGCACAGCTCTGGCACGAGCCTTCCCTGAACTAGTACACACTCAGCTTTTGCTAGGATTCCGTTCAGCACCAGATGGCCTTGAAAGCACTTCACCAGGGAGTGCAGGAGCCATTTTTCCATAAGCTATATGGTTACAATTTATGAGCCCCCATTCACTCCTGTGGGGAGGCAATTGGGTTGATTCTTCTAGCCCAGAGCCCCTGGGGGTAGTACCAGCTGTGACAACCCTCAGCTCTTGGCTGCCAGCCCCAAGGAAAGCTTTTGTTGGCTATCTTTCCCCAGAGAAAGTCCACACTCAATTGCTCATTAGCATGATTGGGATAATTTTCTCAACAGCCCTCCAGTGGAGCAGCCAAAGAAGAGTGAAACAGCTCAGGCCCTTCTGATCCCTCAGCCTTGCCCTTTCCTGTTTACCCATAATGGGCAGGCTCAGTCTTTGCAGAAAGATGGGTGAGCATTTGGAGTCTGGTGAAGACATTGACTTGCCGGCAGTCTGCAGCTTCTTAGTTTCCCTCTCTTGGTCTCTCACTCCTCCTTGGTAGAATGAGACTATCACATTTAATGAGTTGTTTCAAGGACTAAGCCAGACAGTATGGAAGGAACGGCAGGAGGGAGCGGGCCAGCTGAGTTACTGAGTTCCTCCTGAGCTCCGGGAAACACACAGACACATTATTCAGTGAGATAAGGAACACCAGCCCCATTTTAAAGGCAGGAAAACTGAGTCAAAGATAGTTTAATTTTTTCATTTATTTATTTATTTATTTTAGCTAGTAGTTAAGTATGAGAGAGAAGAATTGAGCCAAGTCTGGCTTCTCATTTCCTTTTTCACTTCTCCTTCCGTCCCGGAAATTGAATCTATAGCGCGTGCGTTCTTGCCAAGTAATCTACCACTAAGCTGCATCCCCAGCCCTTTTTATTTTGAGACAGGAGCTCATTAAATTGCCCAGCTTGGCTTTGAACTTGTCATCTGCCTAAGTACCGGTCTTGAGCAGCTGGGGCGATAGTCTTCCATTCACATTTACGAATCCATTTTCTTTCATTCCTGGTCTCTCTTAGACCATGTTGTCTAAATCAGCATGTACAAAGGAGAAGACAGGGTACAGCCAGGTGGTAGGCCTGAGGATTGAGCTCTGACCTTTTATGTAAACTTTTTCAAAAGAAGGGAAACACACACACACACACACACACACACACACACACACACACACGCACCCGTGCACACATACGTACACACACAGACATATCTTAAGTTTCAGTTTCCTCAACTATATAATGGGCATCACAAATACATTCCCCAGGGTCCAAGTGAGGATTCAGCCCAGTAGATAGGGACAGCGCTCACTGCCCTGCCTGGCACACTACAAGAGTTGGGCAGTGCTAGATATTCTGCCACCATCAACCCAGCCACTGATTTCTAACCCCAGCCGCCTCAAAACTCTCCCCAGGAGTGACGGTCTTTCATAAACGCAAACACTCCCTTCTCTGTACTTTCCATGGTGAGCTGTCTCTTTCTAGCCACAGTTGTGTCAAGGAATACTTGTGAATCGACCATTAAGTGTAGGCAGCTACATGACTCTGGGGTTAGCCTGCAAGTGACTAATGTTTGAGAACCACCTTTGTGTCCTTCCCACTGCTGCAGCTCCCCTGGCTGTAATTCCTGCTGAGGGGCTCATTAAAGTGTCGGTATTAATATCTGCATGAATACTTTCAACAAAGCCTTTTGTTCTCTGAGTAGGGGGTGTGGGAGGTGATTACAGGAACTGTCTTGCTTTTCCAAATTTAATTGTCTAAATACAGAGCTGTCTCAGCAACACGGGGCATTTTTTTTCTTTCGTTCCCCACCCCACCCCCTTCCTCTTTATTTATACCAGAGCACTGCCAAAACCTTTCTTTGGCAATGAGAACTAGTTTGTGTGTCAGTGAACTTGTTGCGTGGCTGTGTTGGCCACTTCATCTCAACAGGAGCACAAGAGTTGACATGCACTCTCTAACCAGCCTGTGCCGCCCTGCTTTATAGGCACCAGTCTGAGGCTAAGACTGTGTGTGGGGGGGGGGGGGGCCAGAGTCCTAGTGAGGAACTGGAGGGCTCCTGGGCAAGTCACCTGACTTTCGGCAGATGCCTTGGCGGTGACTGTCCTGATCCCAGGCCTCCCTAAGAGGTGACCCTGCAGACTTTCAGAATCTACCAAATTAACTTGCAACCTGGTTCTGTGCTGTGCAAAGCTTCCTTAGATTAACCCTCATGGCACACGAAGTAACAACTTGTGCTAGAGTGATGGGATTTTCTTTGTTTTATCCGAGGGAAACTAAATCTCAGAGAAGTGAGAGATTTTTCTCAAGTTCACATAGCAATCAAGTGATGCTATCAGGCCCAGGTATATAGCTGACTGCAGTGTCTGAACTCTTCCATAATTTGTTGCTGTTTGTAACAGTGTAGGGGATCTTGTCTGCCCTAACCCCTCACCCCCCACCCCGGCTGCCTTCTCAGGATGGTACAGGACCATGCCATTTTATAACTATAGGGAACCCATAGAATGACCAAATGCCACTGTCTGCCCAGCAGTAAACTGGCTCCTGGGTTTGGGAACTTTCAGTTTTAAAACTGGACTGAGGGTAGGGAGTAGCTCAGTTTGCAGAGAGCTTGCTTGGGTTTCATCTCTAGTACTCCATAAACTGGGCCTGCTGCTCATGCCTGATATCCCAGGGCTCAGAAGATACGAGCAGGAGTATCAGGAGTTCAAGGTCACTATCTACTACACAAAGAGTTTGAAAGGCCAACCTGGAAAACAGAGCCCTGTCAAAAAAAAAAAAAAAAAAAAAAAAAAAAAAAAAAAAAGAAAGAAAGAAAGAATGAGCTAGTTCCTTAGTTTTCCTGTAAGCTATAAGGTTAATGAGATTCTCAAGATAAATAAAAAAGTATTTAATGTGATGTATTATTGCTTTGTTGCTTTTTAAGTTTATAGGCAGTGAAACTGAAGTTCATAGAAAGCAAATAACCTATTCACGACAGGCAGATCAAGAATTAGAAAACAAGCTTTGGGATTCTCATGCCAATTCTGTTTTCTGTATTTGAAGTTGCACCATTTAAGACACGGAGCACTCACTGAGCTCCTACTGTATACACGTACACAGCTGGCCATGGCTTAGCAGCAGTGCAGGTGAAGCCACGGGTACTAAGGTCACGACAGTCATCAGATCTCCACAGGATGAAATATTCTCGCTCAGTGCTGGCCCCACCCCAGTCACCAGCTTCTTGTAGCTACTGAGCACTTGCAGTGTGGCTAGTGTGCCTATGAAACTGAACGTTTTTGTTTTATTTAGTTCCTGATGTGGCCATACTGGGAAACACAGACCCAATGGCCTTGCTTAGTGTGCCAAAGCATTTCCTTTCCCTGAGAGAGCAGATTCTATAGTGTGCACAAATTTTTGAAAGAAAAAAAGTTTAAGGGAAGAAAACATGGGGGAAAAGATGTACAAGTCATAGATTACTGGGTAGCAGCATGGAAGTCAACGGGAGCTCACTTAGTTCTCCAAAGCTGTTCAGAGAGAATCACCTACCTAGGTTTTAGTCACAAGGAAAGAAATCCCAGAAGAATTCAGAAACTGTCTCAAGGTCGCCATTTGTCAATAGTAAGGCCTCAAATGTGAACCCAGGTCTGATTGTAAGCGATATCCCCTACATGATGAGACTCGGGCCTTAAAGTAGACGTGAACCACATGCTGCTCTCATTATTCTAACCCTGGAAGGTTGTGGGGAGGGTTTTGCCTTTCTAACAAAACTCCTAGGTAAGGTCAAGAAACTCCTAGGTAAGGTCAAGGCTAGAGGTACACAGGCTATACTTTAGAAGAACTCTCTCTTTCTCTTAAAGAAGCAAAATCCCCCCCTTTTCAACTGCTAAAGAACATCTGTAGTATCTACAGAAAACAAAAGAGGAAATTACAAGTTGTTCTTGTTACATTTTGTCGGCTCAACATCAGCTGGGGTGATCGGGGGAGCCGGCCTCTCACCTGAGAAAATGCCTTGATCAGATTGTCCTGTGGGCAAGTCTGTGGGGCAAGAGGGCCCAGAGCACTTTGGCAGTGCTGCACTACCCCTGAGCAGGTGTTGTGGCTTGGGAGGAGAAAGCAGGCTGAGCAAAGGACGAAGAGAAAACCAGTGAGCACCATTCCTTCCTGGCCTGAGCTCTAGTTCCTCCCTGCAGTTTCCTGCCTTGCACTCCTTGCCCTGATGGTGGGCTCCAGCCTGCAAACTAAATAAACCTCTTCCTTCCCAAGTTACTTTTGGCCTCCGTGTTTTTCACGGCAATGGAAAACAAACTAGGATATAAGTTGTAGAAGACCCAGCACTCGGGAGGCAGAGGCAGGCAGATCATTGTGAGTTCAAGGCCAGCCTGGTCTACAAAGCGAGTCCAGGACAGCCAAGACTAACACAGAGAGACCCTGTCTCAAACAAAACAAAACAAAACACAAACAAACAAACAAGTTGTAAAAGAATTGCTAATGTTCTGAGGAAAAAAAAAAACAACAAAACAACCCTTTTGTTTACTTGATAGACAGCAGGTCATCCCTGGAGCTGTGGGTTCTCTCTCTGCTGAGTGTCACCTACATCCAACACATCTTGGTTCATTAGATGCTAAAACCAACCAGGGAAGAGTTTAAATGAGGCTGAATTGAGGAAGAGCCCTGGGGCTGCGCTTTACAATGATATGACATTGTGTAACCACCATCATCCAAGAGTCTTGATGATAAAGATGTTAGGGGTGGAAAGGGTGTGACCTGGTTCATACGGGCAGCAGAAGCCAAGTGAGCAAGAGAATAAACAGCATAGCTTTAATACAATCCAAGTTTTATATGACACGGGATCCTTCAGGAATAGAAACCGAAAGACCAGGAAGTGTATTTTTAAAAAAGATTTATTTTATTTTATTTTATTTTGTGTGTGTGTGTGTGTGTGTGTGTGTGTGTGTGTGTAGTGTATATGATTGGCAGTTGGGCCTGTAGAGGCCAGGACAGGTATCAGATACTCTGATGCTAAAATAATAGGCAACTGTGAGCCAGCCAGTGTGAGCACTGAGAACTGAGCGTGGGTCATGAGGAAGAGCAACAAGGAGTTTTCATCACTGAGCCGTTTGTCCAGTCCCAAGCTGTCCATTTCTATGTTTCAGTTGGATAAGGAAAATGTAGCTTTGAAGAAATGTGATTGGACAAAAAGTGTGGTGATAGGCCAGGGTTACTAAGTCTCTCTGTTCAATACACCTTCCTCCGAAGGGTGTGGGGGACAACTTTGAAAAAAGGCGTGAGAAGGGAGAAAGCAATCCTCCTTAGAATTCTGGCTTGCTTTAGAGGAAGGGCATTCAAGTTCCCACAGCCTTGGGGAAGAGAAATTCTACTCCTGGGAGAAAAGACAGGCAGGTGTATCAGAGACTTTACTTCTGAGTACTCAGAGGCTCCTTCAGTTCAAAGTACTGGCATGTCAAAATGCTATACTTTTGGGGTGCTGTGTTCTGAGCCCTCATGAAACTGAGAGAAACCATGTGTAACATGCTTGACAGAACACACTTACCCAGTGGTGGCTCCCCCCATTTTTCTCGTTCTCCCCCACCCTTCCAGGTTCTCACCTCTTCTGAGGAATCTCCAAAAGCATCCTGAGTGATGGAATGAGGAAAGACCTAGTGAGACCCCTTGGTCCAAGACTGGACCTTCAGATGGTAGGAGCTTTTCAGGGTTAGGAGCCTCTTTCCTTTCATATTCTTATCCACGACCCACCACCCAAAACTCCTTCGGGCCCTGGTACCACTTTGTCTCTGCATCCCACGTCTGGATTAAAAGCAGAAAACACAGAGAGAAAGACCAGTGTGCTTTAAAAATATATATATATGATCTTGGGCTTTCGAGATGGCTCAGCAGATAAAAGCATTTGCCGTCAAGCTTGACCTGAGTTTGATCCCTAGATCCCACGTGGGGGAAGGAGAGTACTGACTCCCATAATTTGTTTTATGACCTCTATAGACACACTAACACACACACACACACACACACACACACACACACACACACACACACACCACAGCACAAACATTAAGTAAGATATAGTAACAACTGTGGTTTTGGAATAGTTTTAGAAGGCAAACTACAATGTTAGTCTACAAAGAATACAATTCTCTTTAGCAGCTAGTCCCCCCAAGGCAGGCAGCCTTTGACTCCCTTTCCTCTGTCTACCTCCTCCACCCACTTGGCCAGGATAGCCTCTCTTTAGGAGGGCTTTCTGGACACTGTCTCTACAGACGTGGGTGATCTGAAACTTCTTGGTTGGGGGCTACTCAGTTCAGGACCTGCTGAACCCTGAGTTTCTGGGTTAGCTTTGTGGGATTCAGCCCAAGGACAGTTTCTGGCATATACACGGAGTTCCTGATAACTAAGAAACATTCATTAAAGTCCACTGGCCTTTTCTATTTCTCTGCAGTAGAATGCAATATTGATTCCAGTATTTCAAGCTTAAGTCACTCCCCCTCATCTTTGCCACTGGTAAGCTTCCCCCATCGCCCTCTGCACACGTGTGGAGATAGGGGGAGAGGAGGAGAGTAAGAAGGAGGCGCCCTCTGCACACGTGTGGAGATAGGGGGAGAGGAGGAGAGTAAGAAGGAGGTGGTTAGGGAGGTTTTAGTGTTGTAGGTCTTGGGTGAGCACAGAAAATATCTAGACAGCAAAGCAAGTTAAAAAAAAAAAACTGCAAAGTATATATTCTTCATTTTAACACTGGGTGTAGAAATGGAATGAACGCTCCACTCTGAACTGAAATCACTTGTTCAAAGAAAACTGGGTTAAGGTAAAGGCTGGTGGGAGGCCACTCAGATGGCTAGCAGTTATAGATCAGCTTCTTGGAGCTTTGCAGCTTACACCGGATTCTCCTGCAGCTGCAGGGTGCCCAGCTGGATGCAGACAATCCTAGGGCTTGCAGGGTCCAGGGTCAGCCTGGGGGCCCAGACAAACCCAGCTCCTGTTGGTTCCCTGGCCTGCCTCCTGCCTCCTGCCTTCCTTCTTTCTTGGCAGAACCCGCATCCTGTTGCTCTGAGCAAGGCCTAAGAAAAAGGCCAACGCAAGTCATTGTGCTGCAGATGAGGACTAAAGAGTCTGGCTCTGCGGTGCTCCTGGCATCCTGTTGGAGGAAGCAAAGCACAATGCTTTGAGGGAGGGGGCTTTGCTCACCTCCTCCCTGGTAGCTTTCCCCTCCCCTTTCCGGTGCCTCCCCAAACCTTCCACTTCCTGAGGAATCCCTGGATGCCTGTTTTAGGTAGGAGGCTCCCGTGCCCAGGCAGATTCCTGCCCAGATCTCAGGAAGTGCAGCTCACAGAGCTTTGGCCCCAGACCCTGGAAAAGGCTGGAGCCTTGCCTGCTCCCTCTCTCTGCCTAGGTGGCCATGCCAGATGCTCACAAGGCCCACCAGGGCCTCTGAAATGCACTTACCAAAGTGGCTTCAGTGTGACAAAAACTGCCATCTACATTAGTGGTCTCTGAACACACCCATGAGTCAAAATTCACCAGAAATTTTCTATGATGAATCCAGTCCTGTGGAACACAAGCTATTTCTCTTTCTATCCCTGTTTACTACATTGATGGATAAGAGATAGGCGGGTTCATGGGTATAAGCAGCAGTATGAAGTGACCACGAGCCAGGTCCATCCCCAAATATGGGACCTGAGGCAGAACTTGGAGCCATCAGGTGATTTACTTTACTCATCTGCAAAATGGGAACAGCAATAATTGGGTGATTGAGCTGGTGGGCTTGAATGGTGTAATTACTATCCTAGAGGGTCTCAGGTAATGCTCAGGTAATACACTTTCCTGTATCTACTCTCAGAAAAACAAACAAACAAACCAAAGACAAACAAAACCACAATAAACAAAAACCACTGGTGAGTTAAGAATAGATAGGGCCAATGTCTCGCCTTCCCCACTGCGAGGTTATCAGATCTTGTCACATGTTGTAGTCTCCCAAGAAACAGACTCAAGTGTTACGCATGCAGGATGTCTGAGAGAGGACAGTGGAGTAAATTCCTGACAAGAGGCAGAAGGTGGAAGCAGGGCTGTGAGTGAGAAGACGGTCCACAGGGAGGGTTCCAAGTGGTGTTGCTTACCCCCACTTAGAGCCCTGTGACCTTCAGAGATCTGAAAAGTGTGGCTGAGACAGTCATTTGTCATAGTCTGTTCCAGAAAGGGGGTTGACCTGGCCTGTTAGCTGACATCTGGGATCAGAAGGCCTTGAAAGGGATCTGGGGAATGCCTCAAATACGTGAATTCTGATGAAGAGCCAGGGCTTCATCAGACAACTGACTCTGGGGTCACAGGTCACACCTGTCTTTTTATACGGGCGCTGAGTATCCAGACTCAGGTCCTCAAGCCCGTCCAGCCAGGGCTCTTGTACACTGAGCCATCGCCCCAGACCCTCCACTTGTTTTATGCAGACCAATCTCTGCCTCTTGTCATAAATTTATTATCTTCCCCCTGCCTCTTTGTCTATGCCCATTTTTTTCCCTTCACCAAAATCAAAGACCAATGCAAAACAACAACAACAACAACTCAGAACTCTTCCATTTGCCATAGAGAAAGAGGAGGAAGGAAGCTGGGGTCAGGAACATATTCAGAATTATTATTGGCAACCAATAAGTGAAGATGACCTTAGTCAGAATCGACTGGCCAAATATTTGGATGAGGGTGGGTAAACTGAATATGAGCAATGACTTAGCCATTGGGTTGCTGACCAGCAGGGAGGACTGGACGGTCCTAGAGGGGGTTCTTAGATGGCACAGGTAGTAGAAATTATAGTAAAGGGACTCAGAGAAGGCACATTCAAGAGTAGCCGCCATTTTCAAGTTAGTCTGAGAATATTTCAAGTTTCAGGAGATTCTGACAGATAAGTTGCAAACTCTCTCCAAAGTTGGATCAATCACCCCGATTCCCACATACCTTAAAAGGCATGCCAGGATCCTGGCTGGGGGAACCACAGCAACTTTGCTTTTCCTTCTGTCACAGGCGTTGCTGTATTCGGCAAACTTTCGGCTGTGAAGAAGTCCACAAAGCAGCTCAGCTTTGCCCCTCGGATGTGCTGAGGACACTGGTAAAAACCCTTACTGTTGCGAGAATTGAATTCCATCCATTGTTTAGTAGACCCAATACTATTGACCTTCTAGAACATAATGAAAAATAAATGTCACTATATCACTGAAAGGTATTTTAAATTGGCCTGGGATTTAGTGGTTGTTCAGCAAATGGCTTCCCAACACCTTCATTTCTATCTCTTTTACTTCCTGGTTCCTAATGCGCTCTTTTGGGTTCATGTTCTTAAACCATAACTGACCTCGATAAAATGGTGATGATGATGATGGTGATGATGACAACGATGATGATATAAGCCATTAAACAAGCCTTTAGATCTGTGGCAAACTACCAAGAGCTTTACCATTTCTAATCTAAACAAGTAGTTAGTTCCTTTTAAGAGAAGAGAATCGCCTGGTGTGTCCTTTCTGTCCAAGGACAGCAGACTGTCCCTCTTCCCCAGGAGTAGAGGGGGGCATCTGTCAGCACTAGGGTGAGGTAACTGATTTAGACAGATAACTGGGACAAGAGGGAACTGCTAAGCACCTACTATGAGGTCATCTGCACGTATCCACATCTGAGAAGACTCCATGGGGTCTTGCTCTTGAATCACTTGACAATAGAGTGACTGATATTTGAAAATTTGGAGATTTCCTCTCAAATATTGCTTAGTGGTCATCTGCATTAATCTGTGTCACGTCGCATACCAGTCAAGAAAGACAGTTGTTTTTAAAAATCAGATAGCTGTAGTGAGAATGCTGGAAATTTGGCTTCTTTAAAATACACAGAAATACTATAAGAACACGTTTTTGCTTTAATCCCAGGTGTGGGGTTGTGGGGCTGCTTCGCAGCAGCTATGTTTGCCTCCTGCTCTAGCACAGGCATGGTTTTGCCAGCTGCAGATAGTTTCTGCGATCGTCTGACATTTGGAATTCTGGGAACTTTTCAAAAGGTATATAAATGCTAGAGCCCCAATAGGCAGGGTGGGTGGTTGTTGGTCATTTAGGGGGGTTAGTTGCAGTTTGTCAATAGCCATGCTCAAGGAAGAAACAAGAAGAAAGATGTTTAGCCTTTCTTGTGTTCCTTTCTACATGTTGCACTGTGCCCACATGTACATTTATTTACATATATACATATATTATTGCCTAGATCCTGCACATGTGGGGTTTTCTTTCTGCCACTGGGGAACTTCTGTTAATGTTGTACATTCTAAGTCAGGCCATTTTCCCAGTCAAATTCAACTTTCTACTAAATATTCAAATAAATTTTACTCTTAAGGTTATTTTTTCCATTTCAAATTCTGAAAAAAAATCAGTTTAACACACACGAAGAGGCCACTCTACAGTGCTGCTTTGCTTTTGCATTTGTGATACACTATTGGTGACTTTTCTCTTTCAGCCAAGTATCTTTAACATAGAAGTCAGTTAGAAATCTGTTTTTCCTAAACAAGAATAAATGAAAACAATAATAGATTCTCCACTTCCTTGGTAGGTTTTCGCTTCAAGCTGTAGAACATCATCCATATGGGTGGGGGCAGAGTGAGACAGAGAAAGCCGTACTCAGTGGGACGTCTTCCCACTGTATGGGTCTTCCCACTGTATGGGTCTTCCCACTGTATGGGTCTTCCCACTGTATGGGTCTTTCCACTGTATGGGGCTCTCTAAACTTCTTGTTGACTCTTTGTGAATTTCGCATCCTGCACCCCATCACCACTCATCTCTCCGTTCCCTTATATCCACCCTCCACCCTGGCAACCTGTCCTCCATGAGAAAACAAAAAATAAAATTAAAATAAAAAATAATACAAAAATCAAAAGAGGAAACAACAACAAAACAAAAAGCAAACAAGAAAATTAAAAAAAAAAAAACCTGCTATGGAAGCTGCGGTATGCTACAGTGTACCCTTTTGTGCAAATACCGTATTTTTTGGACTGTAGATGCATCTGACTTAAGATGCACCTGACCATAAGACACACCCAGTTTTTAGAGCAGCAAAACAAGAAAAACAGTAAAAACAGCAATCCGACCATAAGTAGCACCCCGATCCCCCCCAACTTGGTATCTTTATTTACAAATGTTCATTGCAGTGAGTCATTGGTCTGGTTCAAAGTCTCTGGCTTCTTCCACACCATCAATACTGTATCCTGTATTTGCCCTGTGTCATGGAGATCCCGCAGCTTTGAGCCAACAGGACAGACCCTTTCACAGGCCCCAACTGTTTACACATGATGTAGATTTTGGGGTGGGCCAACTCAACGCTCCAGGTCTGGGCCTGGGTTGTAGGTGAGTTGGTCAGTCCTGCACCCACACCACCAGAGTTAACTCTCCAGGGTCCGCTCTCCAGCACCTCTCAACCCTGAGAGCTCAGCAGCTGGCAAGTGCCGGGCCTGCTTTCCTGTGCTGACACCCTCTCCTGTGCCCACTCCACCAGGGCCTGCTGTACTCTGCTGCACAGGTGAGGTGTAGAGCCCGCTCTGGAGAATGCTGTGGCCTTCGATGGGTGAGGCCAGCCTTTCGGTCCCAGGATCTTCCAGCCAGTTCTCCCACCTGCCACAGACTGCAAGGGCTAGTGTGCACTGTGTGCTTATTAGGAAGTCTGATTGGAGATGTGTGGCTGGATTAAGCTCTTGTAAAATATCGGTTGGCTAGCTGATGGAATCACTTTGGCTTGTGGACAAGGTTGTCTATGTTTAAGTGAGAAACTTGGTCTAGATCTAAGGAAGGAAGGAAGAGAATGTGGAAATGTGGCTGACGAAAAATAAGGTACTGTAGCCCACATAGTACAGAGATTAGCTAGTTTAGAGGCTGCACAGACACAAAGATTCAGTAGAAAGGTGTTAATGCATCCCCCCAAAAAAATCTCTTCCGTGTAGATGCTTTGTTTTGTTTTGCTTTTTGTTTTTCTGGAGAATGTATGTTGGTCTGCAAAGTCTGAAGTGAGGGTGGAGCTGCAAGTATGGTCTGTCTAGATGTAGGCATCTCAATTAAGTGGTAGAAACCTCACGGCTGAGTATTTACTAACGTAGGTCTTATCTCAGTCCACCTTCATTGCTACCACTCAGCTCAACTGATTATCGCTTTGGATATAAATGAGAAAGCTACAGTTCAGAGGGCTAGCCAGTTTGCCTGGGGAAATTCAGCAGTACACGGAAACGCCAGGCTGATAAAAGCATCTACATGGCTCCAGAGCGAGCCTGCTCTCCATCTTGTGCTGTGTCCTCAGGGGCAGAGGGATGCGGCTAGCATCCAGGTCATGCTTGGCTTTCCCAAGAAGCGCACAATATGTGGGACAGTCAGTGCACTGAGCACTTCTAACCTTGGTGTTCTTTGTGTCCCAGGAGTGCATGTTCATTTTCATCTTCCTTTCTTGTAGGGTACTTGGGAGGGTTGGGTAAACTGATACGCATTTAAAAATTCCTCAAGCAGTGCCTGGAATGAGAAGTGCCCAGTAACGTTTTCTACTTTTACCAGAGCCTCACGGTCATATTATCATTTGTTTTCTCAGGCCTGGGACGTGGAAACTGTTGCTCCTGTCTATCACTGATAAAACTGAGAATGCTGCATGATTTGCCCAAGCTCATACACCGAAGTAAATCTCATGAATCTAAGCCCCAAATTGAGAGATATAGACATTGTCACTACATCTGTGTTCCTTCAGTCTTGTCTTCAGTTTCCAAAGTTTCTGCAGTTGGGGACCATAAGCCTCAGGTCACTTCTCACCCCAAGGTTCACTGTGATTCAAGCATACATGTGATGGTCCCAGAGCATTAGCATCTCAGATTCTCCTTTGTTCCAAATGCGAGGAGCCAGAGGCTAAAGGCAGCAGTAAGCCCATCTCCCGTAACAGCCGGTCCTCTGCTTGTGTGTTGTCACGCAATGTTTAGTCTGTCCTTTGCTGTCAGCAGGGCTGGATTTCAAACACTGTACCAGAGGATTATGACTTAGGAATTCAGAGCGTATGGTGTTTTCAGAGCCCTCCCAGTCACATCTCTATGTTTGTGCTAAGTTGCTTTGTTGTATTGCCCATCTCTCAACTGGTACAACCAAACTATCTGTTATCTCTGCCCCTGGGCTTAAGTGGCAGCAAGTCTGAGCTGTTGTTCACATAGCCATGTGCATGTTCAGAACTTTGGTTGGCTGAACTGAGCATGGACTATCCAGTTCCAGTTGCTGTAAACACCCACAGGGGCGCTTGGAGGCAATAGTCTGGACTCTAGCCACACTGACTTTAGGGATAGCAGTCCCATGTCCCCCACTTAGTATTAGATGTGTGAACTACAGTAAATAATCTCTCCTGAGGTTAAGTTCCAACAGTCTCATTAACAAAAGAAAATGCTTGTATTATCATTCATCCAGCACCTGTGAGCTTTGATGAGTATTCCTGCAAAATGCTTAGACACGTGGCAGTAAGTCAGGATCGATAGTCTGTGTTATTAGCTCTCATCCCTCACGATTCTTCTGGGGGTTTAATGCTTTAGCAAATGTGATTTGTATAATGCTTGGGACAGAGTGAGTGCTCCATAAGGGCCTGTCACCAGTAGCATTGCTGTGCCCTTTATGTCACCATTGCTAAGCCTAGAGTCCTTTGCCTTCAGCTCACTCATTCTTTCATCCGTGAAGAGTGTCTCCTCTATGACAGACACACTGCATGGGAGTGACTCAGACACCATTGCTAATTTCAGAAAGTCCCTAAGTCATGTGGGAAGGCTGATCAAGGGAGAATGACCTTAGCTTCCTACTTGCAGGAAAGGATGGAATAAAGCCAGTCAGGGGAAGGGCGGTGGGACAGTACCTCTGGATTAGGTTGAGACTAAGAAAGCCCTCACTAAAGAGTGTGCTTAGCTGAAGTTTGAAGGGAGTATGGGTCAGCAGGTCAAGGCAAAGCCCAGTTTGGACAAGTGCAGAATGACCCTCAGTTTGGAGTCTCTGATTATTAGATTCAGTCTGCTCTGCTTTGGTATGGATACTACATAGTTGAGTCAGGAAACTACACAGAATGACGGGCTACTCTATCAATGAGGATGTTGAATTTGATTATCTAATGAATGGTTCCACCAGGCATCACTATTGTGGGGGTAGAACTATATAGCTTTGTGGTTGTCAGTAATCTTTGGGCTGGATGACGGTAGTGACATAAGAAGTCTAGTGAGGCCACGTCCTTCTCAGAACCACTGTTTTCCCACCAGTGTCCCTGTGGCAACTGGCATAGAAAACCGAAAAGCAGATGCATTTGTGGCAGTGACAGGAGTCTCAGGTGGGATCTGAATTGACAGTGGGCATATGTCGGAAAGCACGCCAGCCAGGAGCCAGGATCCTGAGATCTCAGACCTAGATCAGCCACTAGGTCCCCTCACACGCCCTCCTGTTCCCCTCCTCTGTCTAGTTCCCCCTGCTCTCATTCTTATATTGGGGAGGTAATATTTTCTTTCAGGATAAGCTAATCTGGGATCTGGAATCAAAGTTTTACTTTGCTCAGTTAGGAAATGAGAAAATCTGGCAAACGTCAGGGCTTAGTTTGCTAATTGCCTTTGCACTTGGCTTTGATACAGTGCTGCATGATCAGCCGCAAATGTCCACTAACCAGGGGTTTAATGAGGACAGGAATCCTGCTTGATTTTTCTCACTACTGTATCACCAGCAGTGAGCGCAGTCCCTGGTACATGGGAGAGCTAACTCCATCACAATAACTGACTATTGATTGACCTGCGTCATTGTCTTCCTAGATTATCATGAGAACTGGTTCTGCTCTTTTCCTCCCAAGAGGTGATTCAAGAGAGGGAAGCAGGAAACAGGGTTTACATACAACTTATGTTGTGCCTTATTTCATTTAGTTTCCATAACACTTCTTTGATTAAGAAATATACAATTATTTTTTTATAAATGACAAATCTTGGAATCAGAAAAATGAATGAGTTGTAATTCAAAAATTACATATTTAATTTTATTACATTTATTTATGTGTTTGTTATATGTGTATGGAGGTCACAGGACAGTTTGTGGGAGTCAGGTCTCTCCTTCCACCATGTGGGACTCAGGGATTGAATTCACATTATCAGGGTCAATGGCAAGTGGCATTCCGTATTAGGCAATTTAACCAGCCTAAATTTTGCATAGTTTTTGATGAGAAATATTTACAAAGTATATAAAGAAAACTCTGAAACATGCCCAACATATAGATGTGAACTTGCACAAATGAAGGAAACATATCTGCTCTAGATTCAGACATCTCACCAAAATATGAATTAACTTTAAACTAACTTACTAATTTACCGAAATTCTAATAAGTAAACCAGTAACCATTTTTTCCCAGAGCTACACAAGCTTATACCAAAATTCATACGCAATAATCAGGATGGACAAAGTAGATAGGAGCATACAAGGAAGGTCCTCCAGTTGAAGTGGTTTGGAGTTATTCCTAAATGCACAGACCCCCAGCAGGGCAGACAATTAGTTCAGCACTTGGGAAAAATTCTCATTCCAAAGAAAGAAAAAGAAAAAACAAGAAAAAGAATTCCTGACACACCAAAGAACAAAACGTGAAGTAATGTGCTACACAAGCAATGGAGGAGACCACGGCTGACTCCCTATAGTGGAGTAGAGAGTAATGGATCCTAGCTTGCATTCAGAACCAAGATGTGATAAAGAAACGATTGATACATCTGACTAATTAAAAACAAAACGGCTAAATGGAAAGTCACCACGAGAAAAAGCAAATAGCAAATGACAAATTGGGGAAAAATATTTGTGACATATTTCCTAAGGAAAGAAGCTTCACATCCAGGAGAAAACTATGTATAAAATCATGGATAGATAAAAAGCAAATACGCAGAAGAGGCCCACTCACACACCGAGAAGTGCTGTGGCACATGGCCCTTAAATGGCCCCCCCTTACATCACACTCCACTTGAGTGGGATCTAGAGCTATAGATACTATGAAAGTGACAGGATGTTTCTTCTGAGACTAGGGTACAAAAGAACGTGACTTCAGCCTTGGTACCTTCATGTTTTGTTTATGTGCTTGCTTTGAGAGAAGTTAGCAGTCATGTGCCATCTGCCCTCTGGAGAGACCCATTGAGTTAGGAGCCACTGTCTCTAGCTAGCAGCCAGCGAGGACCTGAGGCCTTTAATAGCCAGCGAGTGTGACTAAGGCCTTCAATAGCCAGCGAGTGTGGCTGAGGATGAGGTGTGCGCAGCCAGCGAGTATGGCTGAGGCCTTCCAATAGCCAGCGAGTGTGGCTGAGGACGAGGTGTGAGCAGCCAGCAAGTGTGGCTGAGGCCTTCCAGTAACCAGCGACTGTGGCTGAGGACGAGGTGTGCGCAGCCTCTGAAGACAACTTGGTCAGCTGTTCTGAAGAGCCCTGGGCTGGAAGCACCAGCCAAACTGTGCCTGCATCCTTGGCTCCGAAAAGCTGTAAAATAATAAATTATTGTTATAGGCTATTAAACAATTAGCTCTGCACTCTATCCTACTTCTGGGATTTTACCTTTGAAATATACCCCAATAATATAAAAGTAAATACACAAATCCATTTATTGGAGCATTATCTGTAGTTGCATATGTGGGACTGGGCATCCCCACAGTAGAATATATATAGAGTTACAGCCTTCCATTGGTTTGTAACAAATCACCTCAAAACTTAGCGCCTTAACTATCCCACAACCTATCCTTCGTCGTTCTGTGGTTCGCACGGGTGCATCTGCTTAGACAGAGTGTACCCTAAGGTCACCCAGCTGACCACATTCAACTAATGCTAAAAGGTCAAGCTGGTCTCGTACTTGCCAAGACCACTTGGCACATGGCCACGCACTGCCCGGCAGCATCCTTTGCACCTGTGGACGGCATGACGCTCCCTCCACGAGTGAGAAAGCAGAAGCCCACAGTTTGTCCTTCGCATGGAAGTCCAGACCATCATATGTGCCGCTTACTCTTGCCCAGAGCAATTTAGAAGGGGAAAGGAACAGCAAATAACTTATGGAAAATCTATCGTGAATATGCGAGAGTGAGAAAACAACAAGGACAGCTTCATGAACATTCGTGGACCACTGCCAAGAAAAACGCAAAGTGCGAGAGTGTCTATTAAGGGCTCTACATTTAACACAGGGGGGAAAAAAAGGATAAACAAGAAAGCCGAATCTATCTAGCTGCTTCTTTGTTTTAAATTTAAAAATAATCTAGGCATAATAAATCGGGAAACAAAATGGGCTAGCTGTTATGGGTTGTCCTTGGAGTAGAAAGGAGAAGGGAGAGAGAAAGTTTCTCTAAGCATGATTTATTTTTGTACATTTTGGCCTCGGAAATATGTTAATCTTTTTGTTCGAAAAATAAAATTATTCTAAAGAAGGGCGTGGAAAAGTACAAGAGACAGGGTGTGCAGCAAAAACACACCTCCTGGGTGTGACATAGCCATTGCACTCTTGAACTCACTATGGCTGTGGTGATCTGCGCAAGACTGGGCCCATTGGCCTTTCCTCCTGGATGAGAAGGGGCCCCAAGAGGCCCCACTCCTCCCTGGGGGGCCTACTGAAAAGTAAATGTTTCTTAGGGCAGGGATGTCTTCCCCAGCACCCCTCCCCAGTGATGATCTTGATAACCTCTCGCTATGATGCTAACCTCCTATGGTGCTCAGGCAAGTAAGGGATTAAACTCAGTGGGCCACACCCTAAAAGACAAGAAAGTAGGAGGGGGCTTGTTGAGAAGGCTTCCAGCCTCCAGCAAAAGAGAGAGAGAGAGAGAGAAGAGGAGGGACAGGAAAAGGCTAAAAGTTGTTATACAAGTGTATGAAACTGCCAGACAATAAAAACTAAAAATAAAATAAAATAAAGTCTAGAAAGAAAACCCTAAAAGGGAATACAAACTGAAGCAGATGTACTTAGGCTCATCAGGTACTGCAAGAAAATATGGTTTATAAAAATGTTATCAGTACAAATGAAAAGACGTAAACCATGTCCTAACGTATTTTATCGTCGTCAGATTACCTGAGATGTCTTGGAGGTTACATAAGAGACATCCTTGCTCTTAGAGGAACACATTAGTATACTGACTGCATCCTAAAGGGCATTCTGTGCTCATGACCTCTTCTCAAATGCTTCCAGAAAACACTATGATATATTAATGTTTCATAATATCTCAAAACTCTTGGTGTAATTTTAAATTCTAATAGCTTTTAAAGTAGAAATGTTACCAGTTTAGGTTCCTTTGAAACTGTCCTATTTCTTTTGTCTTAGCTCTGCGACTTTTGAATAATGTTTTGTAATTTAATTTATTTTTATTCCAGTGATCTATTCGTCATCTTCTGTGAAAGAAACTGAAACAAAAGAGGGAGGAGACAAACTGTTGTAAATGGGTGGATCTGGCCCAAAGGAACAAAGGAGGCTCCTGGACTGTTTTTGAAACTTTCTTTAAGTTTGAAGTTATTTCAACATAAACATCAGCCCAGCTGGCAGTGCCTGAGACGTCTGTGTCGTACCTCAGGTGTGCAATGCCCAAGTTCAAGTTTCTTCTGGGCCTTGGCTGGTGTCTATTCTGAATAGAGGAATGGGAAGCACTGTTTGACCTCTTTCTCCAACATGAGGACCCAACAGGTCACAGGCACCGTGAGGGGGTGGGGCATCACACAGTTTGGAGAAGTGGGCGGGGCCAGCAGCGCACAGTCTGGGGAGTGGAGGGAAGAAAAAGGCGCCCATTGCCCTTGCTTGGCCTTGAGGGGCCTTGCTCTCTAATCCACTGAGCTAACTAACTCCAGACTTTTCCCCGAAGAGAACCGTGTAATAGGCATGTCAAACGATGAAGGGGATTGCTTTGGAAACTTGTGTAAATAACTCTTTGGGCAGGGGAAGGATCGCCAACACCTGCTTTTTGTTTTCTGAAATTTATTAGAGCCACCCTGTGAGGGACGCTAAGCTTCCTGGATCTTATTCACTTATCTGAGTTCATTCTTGGTTCAGGGCCGGCATTTTGGGGGGCCTAGAAAAAAAGCTGTCAAGGATCAGAGAAGGGTCACCAACTGTAGGCTTTGGGGAAGTGAGGGCGATTCGTGAAAGCCTAACTGGAGAGTAGCAATCTTGCAGCCATTTGGTTTATTTGCTGTATTTTCCTACCCTGGTGCAAGGAACAATACAGCAGTGAGAGCTGCGATAGTCATACGTGGAGGGGCCTAATCCCGTCCGGGGAGAAGGAAATATTTGGAATCAAAGTTAAAAGAATTCTGAGAGTGGTGTCTCAGACAAAATAACAGCGTGGACAAAGACAGGGTCATCTAAACTCTTGCATCCTGAAAGTACACTTCCTGATCGGCAGAATCAACCTCAGCCAGAATGTACTAGAAACAGAGAAGCTTGGGCTGTACTCCAGGCCTAGTGCATCAGAGATAGATATTTATGAAGTCCCCAAGCAATCGCGCTGCGCAGACTCATCTGAGAGAAGCACTAATCCAAACTCCTTTTCGTAGAGAAGACACCACTGGGTGAGCAGCATCTCACTCCTGGCGGGAGCAGCTTCCTCGCAGCTGCATCAGCTGCTGACCTGAAGACTCAGCACAGGGCTCTATTCCCCCTCCAGACTGCACCAGCATCCTCAGGTCTCTATGCCCTCTGGGAAAATGCCAAGTCGCTCCTGCGGGAAGACTCAAGGGGTCTCGGCTTTTGGAGCTGTAACATTGTCTGTACTTTTTGGCCTAGGAATTCTACTTAGAAAGAAACAAATCCAAAATAAAATGGCCGTCTACGTTCAGATGTTGGATGTTTACAGATGTGATGTCTCTAATCATAAACAACCAAAGAGGAAACAATCCAAACGCTGGCAGTGGCCGAGGGGTAAGGCGGGGCACGTCGTTCCTAAGCACTCTTGGAAACAGCCAGTCTGCCGCTGGGGACTGGTGCTGGTGTTCTGGAAAGTGCCTTGGCTGGGCAGCCAGGAAACCTGGATCTTACTTTCATTCTCCAACCTGGATCCCTGTAAGAGATAGACTCAGGCCCTTTCCGGGGTCTTTTGTGACCCTTTATTATTCAAACATATATGCACTCATCCTGTGGCCTCCTTTTACAAAGACCCTGGGAGAGGCAGGACTGGTATAAAGAAAAATACTTTAAGTGGAGCTGACAGCAGCTGTGGGGGAGGGGGGGAGAGAGAGACAGAGACAGAGGGGGGGGGGGCTGGAATGCATGCTCTGTGCAGACTCTGGTATACAAATATCAGCTAATGTTTACTTAGGACTTGCTCTTGCCAGAGGCTGTTTTAAGTGCTTTTATATGAATTAACTCACTTAATCCTCCCATCAACACTATAAAATAGGAATTATTAGTCCCCTGTTTTTTACATATTGTTGAGAAAATAATTTGCTTAACGTCACTCCAATGGAAGGAACAGGGCCAAGAATAGTAAATACTCCTCCTCTCTGATGCCAGAACTCGCACTCTTAGCATCTTCTCAAGTCCTTACCATGTGGTCCCCAGACCACCATCAGCAGCAATCCTGAGCCTTTCTTTGAAAGCAATGCTCTCCAGACCCACCCAATCACAAGCACCGGGGAGCCTCAGGCACTCGGCTTCAGCAAGCTCTAGCCACCCAAGTGATTATGGTGCGTGACAAATTTCTAGAATTATTGCTGTGCCACTTGTTGCTTTTTATACTCATGGCGCACTAGGAGTGGAAGTTCTGAGGATTAATAGCACTGTATTGAAAAAGCAATTGAGAACTTGCTTTTTGATTAAACATCTAGAAAAAGAAAAAAAATAAAAGACCAAAGATGTGACCCTCGTGCACCGCGTCTGTCTTCAGTACCTCTGCAAAAGCCAGTTTAGTAAGAGGGAGGTGGGAAAAGGAGACACTCGCTAGTTATGGGAGGGAGGCAGGGCAAGGTTAGAGGTGGAAAATGGCTAAACTGTGAGAGAATTAGCTCAGTTGTTGTGCCCCTGGCAGGTTGAGGTGGCAGCGGGAGTGGTGGTGGCAGCTTAGTTTGACCTGGCTGGCTAACTTCTGTGTGCCAGGCTGCTGGTTTCTCTAGGCCCCATGCATTAGACCTATTTTTAGTTCAGCCTTGATGGGACATGCTTGCTGAGTATTGCCAGATCTCGGCAACAATCCTGCTCTGGCAGTAGGCAGACTTTGCTTGCCTCCCAGATCATGGAGGGCTGTCTGGGCATGTGCCCAGATTGTGGAGGGCTGTCTGGGCACACACGCAGCCTCCACCCAGATGCCAGTCCCACCTGGGCCAGCTCAGGGTGAAAGAAAGAGGTTCCAGGGGGAATCCAAAGGAATGCCGTGACAAATCTCCTCTCTGGTCTTACAACACACCTACTGAATGGCTCTCAAAATCCAGCGGGCTGTTGGGTCAGGGGACACACCTTGACTCCAGCCACTCAGCCAGTTCGTGGAACGGTGAAAGCCTGAACCATCTTCTGAGTGATGCCGATGATCTTAGCGTTCTCTAGGGCTTGTCGATTTGTGTCCTGTCTGCTTCTACTGACAACAAACGGCTGATGAGCATGGATCCCCCTTGTAACAGGTGCATCTTCCCAGGAGGCACTGCCTGTGGAGACAGAAAGCTGGAGACCCCGGGAGGTGGTGTTCCATGGGAGCAATAGTAACTCTGTGAAAATGGTTAAGGGAGTAAAACTTGAGACTCCTGTCACAACTGGAGGTCACACTTCAAATCTTCTGCAAGTGTTAAACATCTCTCTTTTGCCTAAGATTTTTTTTAATGCAATTTACCCAAAGGAGAAGAGAGACCTGAGGCACTTTATTACCAATAATAACAGAGATATTTGCAATGATAATGACTGCTATATTTGGTGTCAGAGTCCGTCTCACATTCCTTAACTCATTTAAACATCACAGCAGCCTCATGCAACAGAGATCAATATCATCTTACTAATAGAGAAATGAAATAGAGAATGCAAGTCACTATAGGCCATGCCAGCATATGTTACAGCCAAGTTTGACAAATCCAAGCTATGTGAGGGTGGTGGTTTGAGTAAGAATGGCCCCAATAGGCCTACAGATTGAGATGCTTGGTCACCAGGCAATTGCACTATTAAGAGATATGGCTTTGTTAAAGTAGATGTGGCCTTGGAGGAAGTGGAGCTGGGGCGGGGGAAGGGCTGGCTTTGGGGTTTCAACTGCTCAAGCCAGGCCCAGTAGTGTTCTCCCTCTCTCTCTCTCTCTCTCTCGCTCTCGCTCTCTCTCTGTCCCAGCTAGCTCCCCAGCCCCAAATCTGCCTGTGTGTCACCATGCTTCCTACCATGATGATAATGGCCTAAACCTCTGAACCTCTGGACCTAAAAACCAGCCCCAATTACATGTTTTTGTTTATAGAAGTTTCAGTATCTCTTCACAGCAACAGAACTTTGATTAAGACAGTGAGCTAATCCCATATGGTCCACCCAATCTAGAAGCAAGGCTAATAACCCGGAAGGCCACAAGCTGGTACAGATAGGTGAGGTCGGGAACTCCACCACTCAGCAACTGGGCTAGTTCATGTAACAAAGAGTCAGCGAGACCCATTTCCTACTCGGGGAGAGGCTACCACTATGTGGATATTACTCAGTGAGAGCAATGATGACTGTTGACTCACAGAGCGAGATTTCTGTGACTAGCTACCACCAGCACAAGAGATACAGGAACAGCAGTTAAAGGCAGATGTCCCCAGTGGAGAACGGGCGTCTGGACCAAGGGATGCCTGTGACCCCTTCCACGGTTGGTGGACATGTAAGAGTGGCGAGAGTAGATACCACATTCAGTATCTGTCCACCTCCCAAATACCCAGTTCAGACTCCCCTAGTCAGAATTCAACAAATGTCTGCTGGCCATGGCTGTACCAGCGACACAGCTGATTCCCTCTGCATGGCCCTAAGAAAGGAAAACTGAAAGTAGCATTTGTTCTCTTCGCCACATTAGCGGGTCTCAGTTCAGCCAAAATAAAGCTGTCATTCGCCAACCTACCTAGATGCTGGATATGGCCATTTGAAATGGTATGTCTGATGAATAGTGGGAGACCCAGAATGTGCAAACCCCAGGGATGTCCTTCAAGTGGAGACTGTGTGCCTGTCCCTGTTCCTCTTATGCCATCTGGGGCCTCACACGAACAATGACTAAAGCTTAAGCAGCAGGAAGGAGTATGTGAGAGCAGCAAGGCAGGAAGAGTCTGGATTTGACTCTTCAGCCAGCCACAGAGCTGTGCTGCACGGGGCAACACAAAGAGAAGCTTTTGTTGATTCCAGGAGAATCCAATTCAGTTCTTAGAGAGTTAAAAGCAAATCTGAACCAACTAACGGAGAAGGAGAAAGAGAAGGAGGAGGAAAAGGAGGGAGAACTTGTGGAGGAGAAGGAGCAAGAGGAGCTGGAATGAGAAAAACATGGTGGTGGTGGTAGTGGTGGGGAGTTGTGGGAATGGTAGGGGGTGGAGGTGATGATGGTGGTGGTGGTGATAGTGATGATGAAGATAATGTCTTTTTTTTTAAATCACCAGGACAAATTGCTGCTGATGCTTCATGTAAGAGGCATGCCTCTATTCCCCCACCATTGGTCTCTCACTTGAAGGATTGAGGCTGTTATCTTTTGGGATCTAAAGTCTCTACTTCCTTCTTGAGCTTTGCTGTGGACTATTGTCCAAACCCCCTATTTCACCCCTTTGCTTAAAATCTTTCTTTGTGTTTCACGGCTCTTCTCAATTCTCATTACTTCACCCAAAGTAATGCCATGACCCTTTAATACAGTTCCTCATGTTGTGGTGACCCCCCCCCCCCGATAAAATTATTTTGTTGCTACTTAATAACTAATTTTGCTACTGTTATGAATAGTAACATAAAGATATGATATGCAGGATATCTGATATTCAAACCTGGGTTCATGACTGACAGGCTGAGAACTGTTATTACAGAGGGTAGTAGAGTGCAGAGACTTCATGGAACTGCCCTTTAGACCCTACACCAAAGCCTTTCTATGGCAAGAAGACTCAAGGAAAGGAAGAGGAGGAGAAAGGGGCGTGGAGTGGGAGTCATTCTCTTTCTAGAAGCTCACGGCTGTCAGCAGCCTCTGCTCATCTCTTCCTAAGTCTTCTAGTGTCTCTTTGTCCAAACTCCTCAGGACAAGCATTCAAGTTGCTTTCATAGTATGATTTTTTTATTTCTCTGCATTCCCTTCAAGATGCCCCAGGCCAGGCAAGCTAACAACGGGCTCCAAGATTTCCTACCTATGCCATCTCTTCACCCTGACATCATCTCCACTTTCCAGAATCTTCCCCAACTCAGCCCATTTATTCAGCCTTTAAACATTCTCAGACATCATCGCCCTCTATTGAATAACCCTGGCTCACCAGATCATTAACTCTGTTCTTTCTTCTGTGGTACAGGTCTGAATTTTCACACTCAGTTTGCAATAAAGAGAGCTGAGCTTTACAATTAGTGTTGTCAGTGGACAAGATTTTGGAACTTCTCAGCCTCAGTTTTCCTACCTGTGAAACGAAGATGCCAATACCTATCTCAAGGATGGTATCACAAAGTTGGAAGAAGTAACCTTGTACTCAAAGCAAGGGTAGCCAAAAGACAGGGCAGACTGGAGAAGATTCCAGAAGGTGGAGGCAACTTGAAGAAGGACCAAGACTGTGTCATAAGTTTCACTGAGACGAGCTCTGAGAAGTTCAAACGGGGGAGACTTCTGGTGCTCCACATCCCTGGGACTGCAAGTACTTTGCAGACCAAACAAATCATAGCTATAGGAAATGAGAAGCTAAAATGACCTGTAAGGTTGTTCCTAGATTGTCATCTCTGTCATTCAGCATCTGGCAGTGGGTGGCCTGGGTTCTGCATCCAGCATGCTGGTCCAGAGGAGAATGGAGGGACCTCAAGGTCAAAGGTCCCAAGGTCCCTGTTTTTTTGTTCAGGGGCAGCATGGAGTGCTCTGGATGAGGCCAGAGGCTGGGGCACTAAGCCAGGTTCCTGGTTTCTCTGGGAGAAAAAGAGTTTCCACCGGAATTACAGTTTAGCCCTTTTAGCATGAGGCTGCAGGTCTCAGAAAGCAGTGGCAACTCGGGAGCACCACAAGCCTATGCTGACATCCAAAGTGTTACAGTTCCTTGTTTGAGCTGCTGTGCCTAGCAGAGCAGAGGAAGCAGCTGGACAAAACCTGCTGGGAGGCAGGTCTGGTGAGATGTAGGCCCAGCAGTGCTTCACTGGGGGTCAGCACTGAGCCAGCAGCGGTGATAGAAGGTCCCAGCAGCTGCAAAGGCAGCTCCACCACTGCTGTCTGAGCACCGGGTGTCCAGTAGTGGTTCCCCCTAGAATAAATGGAGTCTCAGATAGTTATGGTGAAGGAATGTCGAGCAAGAGAGCCCCCGAGCATGCCAGCCAACCTTTATTTATAAACCTTGGGCAGTGGGGAGGGGTATTGAGGGTGAATATGTCTGATTCACTAGGGGTAAGAGTGCCAGGATACTTAATCTACCTACAGTGGGACAGTACTTCTTCTAAACGCAGTAACATGGATGGGGGGTGGGAGGTGTCCTATCACAGGAAGGAGAAAACATTACTTTCTATGGGTAAGAGGATAACTTTTAAATCTGACTAAAGGTCATTTGCTGGAGGCTGGGAACTCCTCAGCGTAGGGTGAGGTACTTGCAGGAAGTCCTTGTGCTTGTTGAACAAGTTCTTTATCCGGAAAGGGTCTGGCCTGTAATCTTCCGTGGGAGCTACGTGACACTGCTCACAAGATCTTGGGCTACCAGATCAGGTGGAGTGGGAACCCTGATGAGGAAAGAGAGAGTACCAACATAGAACAACCACACATGGCTATCCAGAGAAGTCAGACCTCAACCGGATCCAGCAGAGTTCCTTCCACACTTCTCCCGGTCATAAATTAATCTATTTGTCATGGGAGAGGGGAATGTATAGAGCAGGGCAAGGTGCAAAGAGAAGTCCAGCATGGTAAGTATACACTTGCAGGCTTTGCAGCACACCAGACAGGTAGATGTCAGATGGTAGCAGCCTTTCTAGAAAAGACATACATCTGGGTTTGGGGCCCTGAAGTGATGACTCAGTGGTTAAGAGTTACTCTTCCAGGGAGCCTTAGTTTGCTTCCTGGCACCCACGTCCCGTGTTTCACAACTGTGTGTAACTCTAACTGAGGGATGCCCTCTTTAGACTCCACAGGCATGCCTACATATATAGCATATACCCACAATGGCACATACACATACAGAATATACTCATACAGGCCCCCTTACACATTTGGCACATGTCCATATGGGCACATACACATAAACAAAAATAACTATAAACTTACCTGGGAACGGTAGTGTATGCCTTGAATCCCAACACTCAGGACGCAGAGGCAGGAACGTCTCTCTGAGTTTAAGGCCAGCCTGATGTATGCTATGGTTGCATAGTGAGGCCCTGCCTCAACATTTGTGTGTGGGTGCGCGCGTGTGGGAGGAGTGGTGGTCTTAAATGAAATTACAAAGTTTAAAAAGATGTGCCAAGTAGTGTGGAAATGTGTTTGTCCTTCCAACACTATACAGACCAAATTAATTGTAGGTATAGGAAATAAGAGGACAAAATGGCCTCTGAGGTTTCACTTAGCTCATCTTCTCTGGCCATAAACTTGATGTTTGTTGGTGCAAATAAAAGATGCTAATTTCCCATGCCTTAGGAAACACACTTGGCTACATGTCTTGATGGCTGGCCATTACTGTGCCTATCAATTGAAAAAAAAGAGCTTGAGGATACATGGGCTTCATTTCAAGTTTCAGTTCCATGGCTTGGTACCCTTAGGACCTGGCACCGGTGGTTTTGCTGCTGCCATCAGGTTTCTCAGCATAACAGCAACAGTATCAGAATAGTAACTTTACAATGCAACACACTGCTTTAAGCAGCTTTAGTAGTAACTAGATTCCTTTGTCAATGGCTTGTAAGGTGAGAACGCCACTGTTACTTCCATTTTATAGATGAAGACACTGAGGCTCATATAAAGGAAACGTTCAAAGCATAAATAGGGAGTGGGGAGATGCGTGGACCATGTAGAGCCAGTGACCCCCCCCCCCAAGGCTTGACTCTTCTGGGAAGAATCTGAGAAAGAGGAAGACAATAGGAGTGAGACAGCGTTCTCAGGAGAAATAAGAAACCGGGGAAATCACTAAAACACAGAAAATCATTAGCCAGGGGAAAGGACACTCCCTGTGCACTGAAGGTGCGACAAGGCACATCATATATCACTGCGCCTTTCCTGGACTTGTCTTCATGCCCTCCTTCTCTCCTTGGCCTCTGCCTCTGTTAATACAAGAAGAATTCCTTCTGAATGAATGCTAGCCAAGCACCCTTTAGCCCCTCAAACCATGGCTTATGTCTCTCCCCCTTTCTGTCCCCAACCCGCCTCCCATGCCTTTCCTCAACATTTTTGTTTAATCCAAAGGACTATTTATCAGGTAAAAAAATCTACCATTAGGTAATGTTTTAAGAACATGTTTCCCATCAGATAGATGGATATTACGTAAACCCTAGAACCAGCCATGCCCTATGGTAAATATTACCCGAAAAAGGAAATTCGTGACTCATGATTCACTAAACAGCCAACTAAGAAGACAAGGAGTTCCCATTTATGAAAATTAGTATTGTCTGATTGGTTTTTAATCCACCCTTTGCCCGAGGGTCCTTTGAGTCATGCGTACATGTATAGCATGCAAACTGGCAGGGCCTGATTGGTTAGAGATGAAGTCAGGGTGACTTCAGAGCCTATATTTATAGTTTCTACGTATAAGGAAAAAAAATCTCCATTTGGTGCAATGACCTATAATCAGGACTTTCCTGGCAACACACACACAGGCACATACACACCAGATCCTGCAGCTTACCTGTCCCAGCAGGCTGAAAGTGGTGCTCCTCCCTTGTACTTCTCCGACTGTCTCCTGAGCTGCAGGGAGGTGCTCAGGCTTGGCAATTCTCAATGCCTACACTGCAGACTGAACTGCTACTTGTTTGCTTCACGACTGCAGGCAAGAAACAAGCCCTCGGAGCCTCGGTTTCCTCCCTCGTGGAGATGTTATGAGGATAAGAGCAGACGACGTCACTTTCATGTAGTACATCACTCACATTTTGACGCTGCTGAGGAGGACGGCAACATTGCACCTAGGGGTAGGGATAGGGATTCTGCACAAGACAATGGTGGCAATGATGTTGAGATTTTATGTGGGGAAACACTAGGCTCCAGATGGGCTGGAAACAGTGAGACTGTAGATCCAGCCCCCTGTCCTTGAGAAACTACAATTGGCTAGAGACTGAACATATAGATGCAGGAAGAGAGAAATGCCACAAAACTTACAGGCTGTCCAGTGATCAGTAAACTATGAAAAGAAATTCTGGGCCACTTCCATCCCATCTCTGGAAAGTAAGCTCTTCGTTTTGATAAGCTCCCAATCAATCCATATACATTTGGCAGCATCTAAGACTAGTTGCTCACTGAGTATCCTACCCTTTGTTTGATAAGTATTGATGGTATTCCTGAGCTGGGCCCAGAGCTGAAAGGTTTGTGCACATTGACCTATCAAGTCCTCTCAACTGATGTAGGCTGAAGTTGTGACTAACTTCACCCTTGCAGCCAGACCAAGGAAAGCATACACTTAACATGCATGAGTGTGAAAAGTGAAGGTACTGTCAATATGACTGCCTCATTAGGGAAAGGTTTTTATTGTGGGTAAGAGACAGAAACGATCCAGAGGCATCTGGAAGAGTCCAGATCAGAGAGATAGAGGAACAAACTGGATGTGTCCAGGGATAGGTACATGGCAGAGCAGGAGAGAATAGTGGAGATACCAAAATAGCAAGAGACAGAAAACAGCATATTGAGAAAGCAAGAGGAGAAGGGGTGGGGAGAGAAGAGGAGAGAAGAGGAGAGGAGAGAAGAGAAGAGGGGGGATATTGGGAGATACATAGTAGCAAGAGAAAACATGGCAAGAGTGCGACTAGTGATAGAGAGAATGGGATGGACGGACCATGAGGATTATGATGAGAAGTAACTGGGGGTAAGGAAGGGCAAGATGCTAGCATGGACTATGATATGTGTACCAGGTAGTTGTGATACTGAGGGAGCCTGGAGGCAGGCATGGGCTTTGATACTCTCACAGGTGCCACAGGTAGCCATATGTGCCTTCTGCCAGAGGTAAGAGAAATGACTCTTTTGGGCAGACAAAAACCAGCTTCACAAGTTGGCAAAATCCTGAAGAATACTGGCTTTTATCTAACCACCACAAATCCTTCTATAGCCCAGTGAGCTCATTTCTGAATCTTTGGATTGCCTGAAACCTAATATTCATGGTGATATTTGTTGATGATAAGGAGTAACAAGTTTCTTCTGCAACTGCTTCTCACTTAGGCAGGGTCATACTTAGAGGTAGGGAAGTCTAGAAAGGTGGGAATAGGGGTCAAAGTCAGGGACTGATATGACCAGGGACCCAAGGGAGACTAAAGGACAGCCTTGCAGTCAGTCCCTGGGAGCTGTAGTTCTCAAGCCAGCTCTCTTCCATTTGGCTGGATTGGTCCAGCAAGATCAGGGCTTCAGCAGGACCACCTGAGGCTAGCAAAGTGCAGGCCATTTTGGAGCAGTCTGCAGGAATCCAGTTGGTTTCAGCTGAGTGGAAATCTGCTGGCATAGATACAGACAGGACAGAGGTATTAGCATGACCACTGTCTGTAATCTGCACTGCAACCCTCATTGTGGAAAAGGAAGTTAATGAGTGTCTGTAAACAGCAAATTTCTGCCTCTGAGCCATGACAAAAACAAAGGCTGAAAAGCTATCAGCATAACAGAAGTGTAAACATTTATTTGTAACAAGTCAAAAATGTCTTCACAGGAAAGAGAACAAAGGAGGAGAAGATCTTGAGGAGACCGATATATATAGACTAGACAGAGATGTTTTTAGCACAATGAAAGGCACTTTTAAGTATATATTTAGAAAACAACCAAAGGAAATTTAAGTTTTTGGGCCAGTAACCACCATAACATAACAATTACCCAGACTAGATTAATAACTTAGTAGAACCCCACTGATTAATGTTAAGCATTGAACTTTGAACCCTAACATCATGTATCACCTTAAAGTCTCATTTTTTTTAACTTACTTTAAATCACTTCCTCAGACCTTCACAGCTTATATAAACATTAAACTTCCTCCTCCACCATAAATCTGGAAACATTCAATCATTTTCCATGAGACATAGTAGATTCTTGATTATTAAAATCAGGCACTGATAAGTAAGTTGTGTTTTAATAGAGGAATAGTAAAAAGTAAATTTTTAGTCAATAATAACAGCATGGTAGCTTGAGTTTGTCTTTCGTGAAAACTATTTTGTGAGTTTATCTTCTGTAGTATGAAGCCTGTCAGCAAGATAAACTTGTCTGTGAGTTTGCCTTTCTTAGCAGGAGACCTCATAGCTTTACGAAAAACAAAACATGTTTTTTACATATGAAATGGATTGACCAGGCAGATGCAGCTTTGGTGGAAGGAGCTGGGTGAGTCAGCTTGTTGTTGCTAAACTGTCTGATAAAGCTAGAGCTTGTCACCATTGCCATCACAGAAGTTTGAGAAAGATAAGGATGAGCAAAAAGTATTAGGGAAGTGGCCCCGGTATTAAGAATGACAGAGATGCCCTGTACCTCACCTGGAAAGCTGTGGAGCTGGACCCAAGGGCATGAGAGCAGGAGAGCTGGCCCTTTCCCTTGCTGATTGCAGGAGAGCTGGCCCTGCCCCTTGCTGGTTGCAGCATTAAGTAAACTAGATGGGACAGTGATGGATAGCTTGCACAGGTGGGGTAGGTGTGAGAAAGCTGGAGGGCTGACCAACTCAGCTACCACCCAGGCACAGGTCCAAAGCTTTGACTTGGCCCACCCAGCATCAACCTCATGTATACACTGCTGGAGCACCTGAAGTAGCTGGCTCTAGATATTCAAAGCTGCAGGATCTCCACAACACAGGGCAACAACAGGATGTCCAAGAGGAGGCTCAGTGAGGACCAAGTATAGATAGTATAGCTGAAGTCAGGGGCCCCAAACCAGACCAATGACTCACTGCAATGAACATTTGCAAGTAAAGAAATGAGAACAAAAGGATCCTGTGGCATACACTAAAGTTCCATGATGCTATTTGTTTTCATTTTTATTATCCTTTTTTTTTTTCCTTTTGGAGGGGGAGGGTGCAAGGACAGGAAGTGGATATGAAAGGATGGGGAGATGAGTAAGATTGGGGTACATGATGTGAAATTCACAAAGAATCAATAAATTGTTTTTTAAAAAGAATGACATAGACCTATTCCCTACCTTGACATCTAGTCTGGGATCTTCCAGGGTGATTTTGATGGCTTTATAGGGGACAGAAGTTGTCAGTCTTCTGCCACACAGAAGTTCTGAAAGCTGTGGAGGAAGATCTTTTGGGACTGGCCTACCTTGCTTGGTAAGTCAGAGTGGCAGTCTACCCAATGGTGTCCACAGTTTGGGCAGGGCATTGACGGCAAGACAGGCAAGGCACAAGGCAGTTCTTTGTCCAGTAGCCAATGTTGGCACACTCAAAGCAAGCTCCAGGTGGACTATTGCTGCCCATATGCTTTGCAGATAGGCTCAGCTGCTGCTATCAGAAGCTGGTATTTCTGTCTATCAGGGGAAGCCTTTTCATTAAACACCTTAAATGCCATATTCAACAGATGTCTCTGAGGAGTCTGAGAGCCATCATCTAACCAATTAAATATACCCGATTTTAAACAAATCTTACTTCTTTCAGTTACTTGGCTTTAGGCTTAACATTGACAACATATATAGAAGGATAAAGCTTATCCCAGTAGATGAATTTTACATTTGTACTTAGCATGACTACCAAGCATAGTTCTGAGGACATTAAAGAATTTTATCATTTATAAGTTGACTGACCATTGCCTTAATTATCTTTACCAGTTTACAACAAGTTAGTAGTTTTTAAAAGATCAAGATTTTACAACTTTATGTCTAATAAGTTTGAGTCTTCAAAATTTGAATTGAAGATTCAAATGAAGATCCTTTAGCATCTAGATAAAGCTTTAAACCATAAATACAGTTCACACAGAGACCGCTAGCCTTGTTTTCCAGTTCCTTTGTAGTGCACCATTACAGGTATTTTACAATTTTAGAATGATTCAGTTTATCCAAATACCTAAAATTTAACCAATCTAATAAAGACAATGAGGCTATGCATACATCTTCATGTCAGTGTTTTCCACCCTGAATAAACGTTTGCAACCTTAGGAATTTATAGATCTTAATCATCAAATCTATGTTCTATTTTCCACGAATAAGAATTAAATTCAAGGTACATTTATATAGTATGCCATAGAAAATCTATTGTAAGTGAAAGTTGAATCAAAGTTATATACAAGCATGCTGTACTAAATTAAGATTATTTATGTATAGGTTTAAAAACTCTTGATCACTTTTATTACAAATTTTAAGTTAACTTTTTGCTACCGATTTTACAGCTCTTTGAACCACACCCAGTAAACTTAAAAAAATTCTGAGATACAGAAAGTTTAAGCAATGGCTTTAAGAGGTTTTTGTTTGGTTGGCTTTTTCTGTTTGTTTGTTTTTGGGTTTTGTTATTTTTTTGAAAGCAGAGAGCAACAAAGTTTAGAGACACGAGAGTTTTTCAAGAGTTCAGAGTAGAGAAAGGCTAGAGATAAGATATATAGAGGATTGTTTGCTTACTCAGTGGCAGAAGTTGTTACTGTCTGTAAGGGTTTGGAAACTGGGTGTGTCCTGTTTTCAACCATTGAGCTGTACTGAGGCCAGAGTGTTTGCAGTAAGACAGCAAGGCTTTAATGAAATATGAGTCCATGGAACAGAAAGTAGAGGATGCAGGTGCGTAGTCTGGTAAGAGCCCATAGAGTCTAGGCTCCAGCTGGCAAGCAAGAGAGATAAAGCAAGTTTTAGAAGTGAACAGAGAGATAGAACCAGTGGGATGGAAGACATCTTTTAGAAGCAGAGAAAAAAGGAGATGGGAGAGGCTTGAGGAAAGGGCTTGCAAATAGCTCCACCAGAGGACCCTTCCAATAGGGGCAGACAGGTAAGTGCCCTAGTAGAGAGATACCCTGAGTCACAGTGGAGAAGCAAACAGCAAACTCCAGCAAGCTAACAAAGGCATGATGGGTACCCAGGAACATGTAGCAGGCTCCAGGAGCCAGAGACTGAGAGGACCCTTAGTGCCATGGGGAATGAAGCTGAGTGCTTAGAGCAGGTTTAGGAACAATGGCTGGAGGAGTGGAATTTAAGGTTGAATGTGGTGGCTAGAAGCCAGTAGAAACAAATGATGTGTCCTTTAGGAGAGTCAAATCAGCAGCTTGCTTCAGTTAGGAGAGGTTAGGCCCCTTGGAAAGGAGTTCATTCATTTCCCTCCCAGGGTTTAGCACCAGAAGTATTTGAGGAACACACTAAAGAAACCACATACATGGCCATTGTATTAGGGTAAAGGTTTTTATTGTAGGTAAGAGAGAGGGAAAAAATACCCAGAGGCATCTGGAAGAATCTAGAGCAGAGAGAAAGAGAAACAGACTGGGCATGAAAAGGGAGAGGGAAGTAGGAGAGCAGGAGAGAATAGTGCAGATAATGAGGTAGCCAGAGGGAGAGAACAGAGCATATTGAAAGAGCAAGAGATGATAGATAGACAGACAGATAGATAGATAGACAGACAGACAGACAGACAGAAACAGAGAGACAAAGATATAGAGAAGAGAGTTGAGGGGATAAGAGTAGCAAAAGAGAGTAGAAAGAGTGGGACAAGAGATGCAGAGAGTGGGGTGGACAAATCCTGTGGATTATAAAGAGAACTAGTGGCCTTGTGGAGAGGGACGGGAAGGGTGCTAGTGGAATAGATATAGATATCAGGTTCCTACCAAGGGAGCCTGGAGGCCAGCATGATCTTTGATCTGCTGATACATGCCAGAAGGCAAGGGAAATGATTCCTTTTGGCAACTGGGAACTGGTCTCACAAGTTTCTGAGGAATTCTGGCTTTTATTTAACCACTAGAAATCCTCCTTCAGTCCAACTTGAGTTCACTTCTGGATATCTGGGCTGCTTGAGACCCAACAATAATTATCTCGACAGAGGTGCAGCAAATATTTTCTGCATGTCCTAGGAAGGGAGACCAAGAGGGGTAGCAGCGTAAGGCAGACTCTACAGTGAGCCCATCCTAAAGCTGTTGCTGCGTGGTGATGCTCTGCATTCCTTAAGAGCTGGGCAAGTCACCACCTCACAAACAAGCTGGTAGCCAACAGGTGCCATGGCCACAGGGCTAGGAATGCTGAGGGTCCTCTGTGAGGAAGGACACAGATGTCAGTGTGCACCTTCAACATGAGTTGAGTCTCTAAGGTAGACATCAACACCTTAGTAAGGCTATCCTAGACACTTAGAATGAGGCCTTGACTTCTTTGTGTGTGTGTGTGTGTGTGTGTGTGTGTGTGTGTGTGTGAGTCTGAAGGGATGTGTAGCATTTAAAAGCAGCCACTTTATTTTAAATCACTGTAAGTCACTTTCTCTAAATGAAGCAAAGGCAGTGTTTGTTACCCCCAATCTGTGAACCTGACATCTATGAAGTAGGCAAGGGTTATATAAAAACAAGAACTGGGTTTGGGCAAGAGTGAGGTAAGATGGGCAATTCCTGGAGCTGATACGAATGTGAATCATCACACTCTCTCTGGAGGTGATTTAGCACTAGAAACCAAGAATTTGAACAAAATTTTATACTGCCAAGCTTTCTAATTGCCGTTCTGTGAAATGTGCATAGCATTATTTTTAAAGCCATTAAATCAGAAACACTTTAAAAGAGATTGGTTAAGGAAACTACCACAAATTCAAGTGGTAAATAGGAAGTGAGATGTGAGCTCTATGGGGCGGACTTTGTTCTTGAGTTCACTGCTGTCCTCAGAGCCTTGCCCAGTACCCAGCCCTTCACAGACACTCACTCACAAGTGTTTGCTGAGAAAGAACAGTGAGGCACAGGTATTTTGAGTTTGAACTTGTTGGCTCTCAGTCTAAGGTTGTGACAGCCAGTGTCTCAGTATTTCCATCTGGGAGACGAAGGTGCCTTCAACTCTCAGGGGACTTTGTTAAGGCTCAAATGCTTATATTCATAGGCAAGATGTATTAAACAAATATCAAGTGACTAGTGTACCTGGGAGTTTGAAGTGAACACTTCCACATTTACTGAAAACCAGCATACCTTTGATACTTGAGGAAATTGACAATTGAACAGAAACCTACACAGTCTTTGTATTTGTAACACTACAATGAAGCTTAGATGGACAATGCACCTGTGGACTGGTGACTACAGAAGGAGTTTAAAGTAGTTACACCTTCCTTTCTACATTCATACCATGGGAAGGAATTACAGAAAATACGCAGGTTCGTGGAGAGAAATAACTGGATCACATGGCAAGCAGTTGTCAGCAAAGACAAGCGCTCTGAAAGCTTTGCTTACTTCCGTCCTTATGCTTACTGCTGACCTTAGCTTGATGATCACAAAGGGATGTTCCAATGTGGTTGGTTCTAGGACAGTCCTTGAATTCATTGGAAACATCTGTGAGTCCAATGAGGAGCATTGTCACTCGCTGTTTCTAGGCTTTCCCTTAATCCTTTCTGTGGCTCTAGAGTCAGGGCATCTGCATAGACCACTTTGCCAAAGGTTCATCTAGCAGTCCAAACACTTGCAGAATAATTTTCAGGGGTATTCATAAAACTTGCCGGTGGCACGAGTAAGCCCATGGTAAGAAATCTGAGGCTAAAGGTAACAATCACTGTTAAGTTAGGTGCAGAATTTGTACTATAAGGAACTACAGACAAACCTTGCATATGGAAGACATAAGATGTTTTCTGGACCATCAGCCTTAAGCACAACCTGACAGATTGCTGACACCCAGTGTTCTGTGACTCCATGTCCAACCTCCCACTACAGTTATTTGCAGGCTGCTAGTCCAAGGGTGGGCAGTGCGGTCGGGATGGTGGTGATGGAGGCGGCAGTCAAGGTGGAGGTGGTAGTGGTACCGGTAGTGGTGAGAGTGGAGATGGTGATGGTGACAATAGTGGTGGTGATAGTCAGGACTGAAACAATTGTACCCTTCACACATTCAAATAGTAGCTTCTGAAATTAAAGGAGAGAGACTTTAAGCTTGAAGAACATCTCAATAGTACACCTGGAGGATTTATTAATCACACACACACACACACACACACACACACACACACACACACACACACACACACATCTTTTACTATTTTAAACTATGTAAGATTTCAAAGCCGAAATATTTTGTGCAGCAGGATATCATCAGAAATTCAGATGATTAGGTCACAAGCCAAGAAATTATTTTTCAAACATATTTTCACAATTTCATACATAATGTACTTTGACTGTGTTTGCCCCCATTATCTTCTTCTACCCAACAAGTCCTTCCCCTACTTTCATGCTTTGTTTCTTTCCTTGGGTTGCCCACTGCATTTAGTTAAGGTTGCTGCATGAGTGTGGGTTGGAGGGGGGAAGGTGATTACTTAGGGCATGGACTGCTTAACAGTGGCTACATTACTGAGAAATCTCTCTCCCTCCCCCACCCTCTCATCAAGAGGCATAAACCCCTCCCCCCATTCATAGCGAAATGCTGAAGGGCCCAGTCTTGCACAGGTAACCACCATTCCTAGCAGTTCATCGGTGCGACAGACAGGCCATGGTCAGGCACAGCACATCACACCACTCTTCCCCTCCTTCCCGCTTCTGTGTTCTTTTGGCTCTCCCTCCGGTGTTCCCTAAGCCTTGAAGGAAGTGATCTTAATATCATTTCCTAGGACTGATCACCCAACAGTTACTTATTCTCAACACTTAACCCATCTTAAGTCTCCACACTCAACATCTACTATTGCAAAAAGAAGCTTCTCTGACCAAGTCCAGGAACAGAGCCATGGGTGGATGTACACATGCATATTTAGAGCACATGCTGTCCATTTAGTGGAACATCAGCAGTAGGTTCCCCTGACCTTTTGGGCCAATGACTGATCAGCTCTGGGCTTTTGACAGGTTTACAAGACTTAGTATGGACTCCCTCTTGTAGAGTTGGTCTCAAACCCTGTCAGAAAGTAGTGACTCCCCCAACAATAATCATGCACGGGTGGGGGGGGGCGGGGCGGGAGGGGGTGGTATATCATACCTGGCAGGTCAGGATTGTAGCATTCTGGGTCCACAGTGAGGTGAGGCCATTGATAAATTTTCTTCCTCAGCAGCCTGAATAGAACTTTCTGGCACCATGAAAGCTCCTGATAAAATATCTATAAATATACTAACGTTGAGTAAATTTATACCTCCATTGAATACTGCTTTATTCTTGGTGACCTTTTTAATGCTTGAAATATTAATTACTCATAAATATTAGAATCTTTGTTTTGGGTATGTTCTGCCTTTTTATCCTGTCAGTTTTTGTATTGTGAACCTTCAGCTGAGGAGGTAGCAATTTAAGATTGCAATGTCCAGAAGAATTTTCCTCATTTCTACTGTGAAGCACAGGTCGTCATGCCTGGTCATAGTCTTCATCGCGAATTCCACTCAGCCACACAGGCTTTCATTTCATTGGTATTTTCACACTATCATTTCTCCACTTTTTAATTCTGACTTCATTAAGAGGTTACACTGTCACATCCTCTGCCTTTGAATCTGAATATTCCAACAACATTCACTTGCTTTTAGTGGTGCTGTGGTGTTCAGGCTTGCTGAGTTGGACAATACTGTGGTGCCTCAGCCTACCATCCTGTTGTTTGTTCTCTATTTATGCCACCTACCCATTGTTCTCACCATTTACATGAGTTATGAGTAGATCTTGGGTGGATGAGTTAGAAGGAAAATGCCGGATGAGAGAAGTAAAGGGCATTGGAAGAAAGTCACACATATAAAAAAGCTTATGTAGTTTCTTTAGGGAAATGAAGAGCCAGGAGAGAAAAAAAAAGGAATAGAATAAAATGAAGCATAACTGTCATGTAATATAAGGTCTTATTAACACTTTAGGATCATTGAGGAATTATTTGATATTTTTGGTGGATGACATGATCTTTTTAGAAAATTGCCATCATTTACAGTTTGGAAAATGGTCTCTATGAGGGAAATAATGGGCCCACATGAAACTACACTAATAAAAACCAAAAAAATTATTTGGGCTTGAATTGCAACATTGGACACTAGAATCACAAGACATAGATGAATATGGTGTTTTGAGTAAGACTAGCCTTCATTGGATAGTGTATTTGAAACCCAGGTTTTGCTTTGGTCAGATGGAATACTCTGTAAGGGTGGGCGTGGCTTGGTTTGCTTGGTTTGGCTGCATCATAACGTTGGATGTCTTCTTGGATCTGTTGCACTTGTCTCTATTCCTTTCTTTAAGCTTGAACATAGTGCCACCATATTTTTTTCTATGACTCATGAATAGCCGTGACCAAAACTCTATCAATCAATGAATGCATAAAGCTAGGTGGCACAGCTGAGTGTAATATATAGACTTAATACGCTCAAGACTCTGGTTCAGTCCCCAGCACTAAAATAATGCCCCCACCCCCTAATCTAGAGATCCCATTTTCTGCATTAGAACCATAGAATCCAGACTAAGATATTCCACTGAAGTTGTCTACAAAGACAAGCCTACCACGACAGAGAGGAGAAGAAGAGTAAGCAGACAGTCCGGAAATGGAGAGGAGAAATGTGGCATTGACACAGTTAGTCTTAGTCTTTAGACAATGGAATGTAAGCAGATATTGTATGTACAGTCTAGGGCTATGTTTCCAAGGGGGGAAGGTGCCTTTCCCCTACCTGTCAACCAGGGTGATAACATGTTGGATGGAATTTGCAAGGCCATTTGGTCCAACGAATGGAAGGCACTGATCAAACAGTACCATAGAAGGCACCTAGATGTCTAAGGGCCAGGGGACTAGCTCTAGTTGCCTACATTTAATGGAGAGAAACAAACATATTTTTAAGCCACTGTTACTGTAGACTTCCTTTTATTTGCAGTTGGTACAAACCCTGACCAATTCAAAAAACCAAACAGGAAATTCTTTAGGGACATAGACATATTGGTTATGGCATTTTTTAAAAAAAACCTATAAGCATCTATAATGGATTTTTGTCTAGCTTGAGCAAAGGGGAAATTTATTGGAAGGATGCTGTGGGTGTCTCAGAGAATCAAAGGAAGTGCTGAACTACCAAGATAGGAGGACCCAGGGCCACTCTGGTATCTCAACATTCTTCATGGCTCTTTTCCCTGGAGATCTGCCACAAATGTGACTCACTGCCCAGAACGCCCACTCTCTTCTGCAATCCATTCCAAAGATCATATTTCTATTCGAAATACTCTGGTTGGGTTGCCTTGTGTCAGACTCTGGTGTCTTTGGATCAGGGTCTCGGAGTATAAACAGGACCACAGGGGTTCACTTAAGTTCTAAAGGCCGTGAGGCAGTGTGAGTCAACCATCCTAGAGATAAGACTTTAAAAAGACCATGACTTCAACTCACACCGATCTCTAAGGGATGTTTGCAGGGGAGGTGTCTGGCCACAGTGAAGTCACGGCCCTTCAAGGACGCTCTTCATACTTATTCCGGAGGCAGAATAGACAATAAAGAATCCCTGGCTTCCAGCTGATACCTAATGTCTGTCTACACTGGACATTACGGGACTGGTGTCAGGGGAAGGGGAGGGCGTCAGAGCCTGTATTTTGTATAGCTAAGGTCATCAAACTTCTTAGCAGCTACCATTCTTTGGGTCATATATTTTAATTCAACTGACAAAAATCATTAAATTATTTTTAAATCCTACAGTCTGACAGGGATGAGAACACATAGATAAATCTTACCAGCCATATGCTACCAGAGAAGGGACTATATATCAAAAGAATAAGGGGAGATCCCAGGGAACTGCATAAGCACTGTTCGAGGGGGGTCCACTGGCTTAGCAGAGGGCTGGAAGCATAATTGGAGGAAGAGACTTCACAGCACAAGAAACTGCATGTGTAAAGCTAGGAAAGCAAAGTCAAGCACTCAGGCCTGTTCCAGGCAGGGGTGGGTAGACAGCTAACACCTCCTTGTAAATATGAGCTCCTGAGCACGGACTTGATGCTTTGGCAGCAATCCCCTGGGTATCCACTGTATGTGCTGAGTTACCAGAGAGTCAAAGCTGAAGGAGATGCCGTTCTCATCTCCAGTGGGAGAGGAAAACAGTACTTAGCAACCAGATGAGTTACACAGCAGGGACAAATCCCAACCTTGGGTGAGTTCCAGGAAGGGGGCTTTGCAAACTGAGACCAGAACTCTAGGCAGGAGCTGAGCTGAGGACTGCACTCCACGCTAAGGCCTCTGGGGTTTCTGCACTCTGGAGGTCATGACACTCTCTAAACTTTGCTAATGTGTTTGCCAATCAGCAAGACTCCTTTGCACATGCCTCTTCAAATCTCTAAGGAAGTAAGTTGCAGTTGCTTCACATTTGTTCCAGGTCCGGCACTAGTGATTTCAGCTGACATTGGCGCTCAGGTACAGACTGTGTGTCTAAGGTTGGAGAGGAGCAAGTCAGAGGAAAGGGAAGGAGTGCTCACTGGGATGGGATGGGTTGAGCAAGCAAATTCTGCTTTATGTAGAGCCTTAGTACAGAGCCTTGGATTCCTCTTTCTTAAAAGCTACTATCTTCTGGGTATGTGAGATGGGACAAAGCCTGGTTACTCCATCAGTCAGGAACACACAATCGGCTGAAACTTGCTGAAACTACTTTTCCTTGGACTTTATCTTCACCAAGGCCAAGTGAAGGCAAGCCAACAGCACGGCACACACCCGGACTCATCTGTCTTGTTAAGATGGCGGCTGCCTCCAAATCTCCCTTCCTCATTCCAAGAAGTGAGTAAAGGCTTTTACCAAGAAGGTTTGGCTGTCTTCTTCAGAACTGGCTACTTCATGTGGATGTGAGCTTACATCTCCCTGGTTAGATTGACATAGTGTGGCCACCCCTAGGTGCTGCTGGAAAGTGGAGGATTGTGTTGTTGTTGTTGTTGTTGTCCTTGTTGTTATTGATTTACATGTACATGTGTGTATGTCTATATATTTGCATGTGCTGAGGTGTTAGGCTTCCTCTGGAGCTGGAGGTAGAAGCAGTTGTGAGATGCTTGAAGTGGGCAGTGGGCATTGAACTCAGGTCCTCCGCAAGATCAACGCATGTTCTTACCCACTGAGCCACCTTTCCAGCCGCCAAAGTGAGCTATTTTAGCAGAATGCATTTTCACCACCTACATGTAAAGATGAGTCACTGTTGCTCAAGGGAGAAAGGAGAAGGAGAAGGAAATGGGTAACGGTCGACAAGTGTCACTTCATTCCATGTTTCCAGAGTTTTGAGAGGTGGCAGAGTGACCTGGAGTCTACTGACGGGGAAGTGTATTAGAAGAGGAAAATCAATTTTCCAAAGTCACCCAAGTAGTGAGTCACGAAATAAAGATTTTAAAACAGGTCCATATTATCCCAGCAGCAAAGGATTTTCTATATGATATCATCCCATCTCCCTTAGCCCTGTGACCTTGAGTAGTTGGCTAAGCTTGCCTAAGCCTCAGCTTGAAGCTCTGTATGAGAAGGAGAGCCAGCACGCAGGAGGGCTGGGAGGCAATGTGGAAGGCTTTGAATAGGTCCCGCTACTGCCTCTTGCTAGTATCCCACCCATAGTGGACTGGCAGCAATGTCTCTTTGAAGAACTTAGCTTGAACAGTGGCATTTGGACTTGGCACTGTAAATTATCTTCATCGGTTTTTCCAATTTAGGCTCCACCACGGTTTCCCAGGAATTTCCACAGGCTGGGTTTCCTTTGTGTATTTCAAGGTTGCCTAAGCACGTGGGTTTCTCTGGCATTCCTCAGCAGGGCAGAGCTGACAAACACCTTCCCCGCCGTTCCCACACTCTCTCTTCATGAGAGCCAACCTTGGGCTGTTTCTTAGATGGTGCTTCGTTCTCGCTCCATCCCAAGACAGGAAACCCCATCTAAGCATCTGGGTGTTTCCAGCTGCAGAACCCCAAGCAGCACCCCCCCCCATGGTATCACCTGGGCTTTGGTTCTTGCTGGTCTGAAGATTCTCTGATGCCAGTGTAGGCTCGCGTCCCCTCCCCCTGACCCTTCCACTACCTTCCAGGCTGGTTTCTTTGGTGATGTTTATTGCTTTCATTCCCCTCTGTATTAATATATGACTCCTTTGATATCTCTGCCACACCCAGACTGAACTAAGCCTCGACCCATAGAGCAGCGGTTCCCAACCTTCCTAACGCTGCAGCCCCTGCAGTACAGTTCCTCATGTTTTGGTGACCCCCCCCCCCAACCATAAATTTATTTTTGCTGCTATCTTATAACTGTAATTTTGTTACTGTTATGAATAATAATGTAAATGTCTGATATGGAGGATATCTGATATGCAACCCCTGTAAAAGGGTCATGTGACCCTTAAAGAAGGTATGAACCACAGGTTGACAACCACTGTCATAGAGTCTATTTTAGCCTTACTAGACACCAGAAATTTTAAAGCAAACAAAAATGTAGTATATATGTATGTCTGTACGAGTGTATGTGTGTGTGTGTGTGTGTGTGTGTGTGTGTGTGTGTGTGTATAAGATAGATAGATAGATAGATAGATAGATAGATAGATAGATAGATGAAATGCATTGCTATGGCCTGAGTATTAGCATCCTCTCCAAACTTATATTGAAGCCTTGGCCTCTAAGAAGATGGTATTAAAGGGGTCTTGATGTAATAATTAGGGCAGACACCATGCAGCAGAGATGGGTGCCCTGAGAAAACGAAGAGGCCTTCTGCTACATAAAGGCATAGTGAGAAAAATGCCATCAATGAGGAGGACGGCCATCACCAGGCACCAGATCTGCTGGGCTTTATCTTGGGCTTTCTGGCCTCTGCATGTGCAAGAGGTGAATATTTATTGCCTACGAGTCTTATGGTTTCTGTTATTTTTGTTATAGCAGCTATGTTCATTGTATCATAAAGGAAAGAAAGGAGGGAGGGAGGGAAGAGTCATGAGGGGATGCTTTCAACAATTCTAACCCCTCACCACCAACCTGGGCATGTGGATGACCAAGCATGGTCCCACTGGAGTGGACAAAGGGCTGAAGCAGTGCTTCATGGGGGCACCTGTGGAACCCAGGGTTCACTTTTTAGTGGACAGTAGTGTCTTTCCGTGTCAACAATGTATGTATTTTCATGGCCTTTTATCTCCTGGATGAGTATGCTATCTATTTTTCAAGCCATTTCTCTACTTTAGAAGCTCACCGATATGAATGACGCTGGAATGAAAAACGCTCCAGAACATAATTGTCGGACAGGTGGTGGTATTTCAGAGCGACAGAATCCAAGAGGAGAGATTTGGATGGATACTCCAAAGTTGCCCTTCTGCTCATGGGATATAAGTACAACCCCTTTCCCAGAGCCTCACTGAACCTGCATGTTGTAAACACCTCCCTCATCCCTGAGTTTGAATTCCTCGAAAGACTACAGAGTTGCCGTTTTCCTTCTGGCCTTTGACTATTAGCATCAGACTCTTGATTGAAAGATGTAGTGTTCTTGATTGTAATAGTCACTAGGTCTCACTCAGTCCTGAGACCCTGCTCTTACATTGCCTCCTGAGGTCCAATAATAACACTTAAGTTCTCAAAAAATCAAAAAGAAAAAGAAAGGAAGGAAGGAAAGAAAGACAGTACTCAGGAGTTAAGGCCCTCAAAAGATCATACTTTGAAGTTCACCCAGCATCTTTCCCCTATATTTTCTTTTTATTCTTTTTTCCCCTCTGTTATTTTTTCAGTTGTTGTCTGCGTCACTCTTGACTTTGCTTTGCCCCAGTCTGGCTGAGTATCTTCCATGTGAGATGATGTCTGTGTCTATAACATTCAAGTGAGCTAAGTCATCTTCTCAAGTCAGAGCCCTTGTTGGTGAAGACTCATTGTCTGTTGTCTCTGCAAAAGTCAATTTCATTTGATTTCAAATTCAAGGGGTGCCCACTCTGGGCTAAACTTTGGGAATACAAAACTGTGAACCATTCAGGCCCCATTTCAGGAATGTTTGAATTCTAGAGGAGTAGAAAGCCATGAAAGAATGCTGTGGTCCTCTCGTCAAGTCAAAAAGAGGGAGACCAGCATACTCTGGCAGACAGGGCAGCCCCTACTCACAGCTATGAAGATCAGGATATCTCTCTCTCTCTCTCTCTCTCTCTCTCTCTCTCTCTCTCTCTCTCTCTCTCTCTCTCTCTCTCTCCCTCCCTCCTTCCCTCCCTTCCCTTAAATCCATGTGTTGAAATCCTAGCACCAAGGCCAAGGTGACAGAGATGGAGAGCCATAGAGAGTTGAATATGCTGCGAGGACTACTCCCATTTGAATTGGTTGAATCCCATGAAATAGAGACCAAGAGAGATCCCCTCCACCTTTTTTTACCTTATGAGGTCACAGCAATATGACAGCCATTAATGAGGATGTAAGCTTCACCACCAAGTCTGCAGCCCATTGACCTTGGACTTCCCAGCCCATAGAACTACACACACAAGTGTACATTGTTTATAAGCCATCCAGTTTATGGTATTTTGTCATAGTGACTAGAACTAGCTGAGACACCAGCAATAAACAAGGACAGCTCACAAAACTCTGTGTGTTGTTTCTTCAGCTGTTAAGTACAGACAGCAGTGGGTCCCTGGAAGGGCAGTTATGAGGATTAAATAAAATTCTTGGGGTGTGTTATATAGTCATTTACCAAAAGGTGCCTTACTGACTTCATCATTTGTGTGTGTGCATTGTCAAAAGACAATTCTGTGGAGTCAATTCTTTTCTTCCCCTTTCATATGAACCCCAGGATCAAATGCAGGTCATCAGTTTTGCACAAGTATGTTTACCCTTTGCCTGCTTGATAAATGTTAGGTTTTTAATGCTATTATTATCACCATCATTATCTTAATTACTGTTAATTTTTTTAGAGCACCACGAAAGATGTCTAACTTAACCTAGTGGTCAACAGAGAAGTCAGTAGTAAGGTCAAGCAGAGGAAGCAGATGTGGCCTTGCTGCAGAAATGAGATATTCCATTTTGATTACATTTTGAGCAGTGACAGGGGCTGAACACAGCCTCCATGGTCCCATTTATACATCCAGACACTCAGGCACAGGGTTATGTGACGAGCAGGTGGCAGTATAAAGGCCTGAATGAAGCACAGAGAAGCATCAGGGCTTCCCTTTCTCTGCATCCTAAATGCACTTTTTTCTTCTACTACGCTAAGCTGCCCACCTGCAACACATACAAGGGTGTGGTCTCTCTGTGGCACCAGAAAAAAAAAAAACATTAGTCTTCTTTGTAATTTTGTTTTGGTTTGGTTTTCTGTTTGTTTTTCAGCACAACCTTTTCACGCCTTTCCCGACACACACTGCTTGTATTGAGGTCCTCAGAGCTTGTGACAAGTGGGCTTCCTCCGCAAGGTGCCTGGGTTTCTCTGAAGTTGGTAGACACAGTGGGATGGCACCCGTGGCATTTCCAAGGGCGAAGACAAGTGGAAACTTCCTGACATTTCAAGCAACAACAGCTGAAAGGAAGTGGAATTTTCCTGAAAAACAGGCAAGACAGCTCTGTCTCAAGTTATTGATCTGGTGCACACGTCTCGCATTTAATCTGGTGATTAATTTGGAGGAAGGCTGCATGAATACTGACTTTCATTTAGTGAGTTTAAAAGCATTCTGCTTCTATTTATTTTGTCTTTATTTATGCAGTGCTATTGGATTGGGAAGAGTTGGATGTTAGGCATCTGGCAGGCAGTAAAGACAGGTAAAATCCAAATAAGAAATATCAAATCTTTGAAGACACTCTATCTTTTGTGATTTATTAATCACACCCACTGGAGGATAGCTTGTCCTCTAGGAGCAGCTCAGAAAGAGGGACTGTTCAGCATGCAAAGGTTGCCAGACCTAGTCTTCCTTTGGAACAAGAAAACTAAGGCTCTCAAACAGGGAAGAACGTCCAAAGTCAAGCTATGAGTTAGCACTGAAAGTAACTCATAATTTGAGATACGTTAAGACTTCCCAATATGCCCCAAGTGTTTTAATAGCAAGTTGGCAGCTGAGATAAGTCGGCCAGACTCCTGCAGCTCAGGTGCAGGCCACACTAGTCAGAACAGGTAGATAACCTGCCCACCAGCTGAACTGCCCCACTCTCCAGACTAGCTTCCCACACCCAGTCTCCTCGCCTCCCCCTGCAGCCTCACTGCCAGCCCTACAGGTAGTCCCCTGCCTTTAATCCTGAAAGACTCCTGCTGCTCATGTGCAGGCCACACCAGCCAGGAGGACAAAGACACCCCCAATCCCCAGCCCCCCACCTCACTGCAGCACCAAAGGCCAAGGCAGCTGCCTGAAGTCCAGCGCCCAACCTGGCCAGAGACTCCATACCGAATTCTGATCATGCCAGCCACCAGAAATCCAGACCACAAAGACCAGATTACCGAAGAGCAAACACACTGAGCAACAAACCACCCATCTAACATAACAAACCCAGCACCTAACCCTGAAGTCATCCAAACCCAGGTGCCCATGTAAGAGCACAATCAACACCAGCCAGGGCTACACGTCATCACCAGAGCTCAGCCACACTAACACAAGACCTGAATAAGCCAGTGCAGCTGAGACTCAGTAGTATGACCTTAAACCCAACTTTATGAAGATGATAGGTGTCCTTAAAAAAAAAAACAACCTGAAAAATAAAAAATCCTTAAAGGAATCGAGGAGATCAGTCTGCCCTAGTTCCCTCTTGCCCTAAGAACAGATGTTATGGGCTAGCCTTCACTAACCTGGCAAACTCCACCTCACATGTATTCACCTCCATTCTTCTGAGACAAGTTTATCTTTTCACGAACAGGCTATATATGGTCTTCTTACTGCTGGTTGATGCGAATGCTCACCACCTGTCTGAAACACTTCTCCACAGAAGGAGGGAGGGAGGAAGGACCTGAACCGGGATTCCCAGTTCATCTCATTGGGAGGCTCCCTTCTCTGGATTAATGCCCACAGCAGCAATTCAAATTACCTCCGACACACAAATTTTTCAGCTTTTTGTCTGCAACTTTGTCCGTGGCCTGAGACTGTCCTATTGCAAATGTTGGCACCAAAATAACGGTTTATTTAGAAGAGTTGCCTTAACTTCTCTTTGGATAAGTCCCCCACCTCCTGCAAACCTAAGAGTCTATTTTCATGCCTGTAGTGGGCTGGGAACCTTCACTAGGCAGCGTGTGGAACTAGGAAAGCAAGCTGGCATTTACATGCACGGGTCCAGAGGGGGAATTTCACAGAGTAATGTAGACAATAGCATCTTAAAGGGCAACACACACTCAAATGGCACTCTCTGCAAGAACTGAGAGTCATACAGAACTGATACAAACACTGTGCTTATGAAGGAGTAGGCGGGGTTGCATTAGGATGGGGATGTGGGAACTTGGCTTAGACTCTGCTGTCTACATGGAAAAGATGAAAACCAAGATGGGTGGAGGAGTGGGGTGCTAGCAGAAGGCAAATTGGTCACTGCATTCCTACCGAATACCTACTGCTATAGCTCCATTCTAAACAGCCAGGGTTCAGCTAAGACGGAAATGTGATGATTAGAGAGAGACACAGAGAGAGAGAGACAGAGGGAGAGAGAGAGAGACAGAGAGGAGAGGACAGAGAGACCAGAGAGACAGAGACAGACACGAGAGAGAGAGGAGAGAGAGAGAGAGGAGAGAGAGAGAGGAGAGAGGAGGAGGAGGAGAGAGAGAGACAGAGAGACAGAGACAGAGACACAGAGAGAGAGAGACACACAGAGAGAGAGAGAGGGAGAGAGGGAGAGAGACAGAGACAGAGACACAGAGGGACAGAAACAGAGACAGAGACAGAGAGATTGGAATTCACCTGCAAACTCAGCCAGGAACTCATTTTGTTGTTTGTTTTTGTTTACTCATGTACATAATGCGCACTCTCTTTAATATTTATCATTTGGCTTCAATGTTACTGTGCCAGCATTAGCCAAGGAAACAACATCTTCCAGACACAAGAGGACTGATGCACAGGGTCATACAGGTGAGAGTCAAATGGGGTCCCAGTGCCGAGAGAGGGAAGTGGGCATGGACTCCATTTCTGACCAAAAGTGATCATGATTGAGCCCTGCTTGCAAAGAGAAAAATGATTTTCTCCAGTGCAATCTTACTGGGCATATCATTCACACTGCAATGTATACCCCATGCCCAAGAGCAGCTGGCCAACATACAACAAAAAAGGATTTTTGCAGACTTTTTGTCTCAAATTGCTCTGGGCTTCCTTTCTTTTCCTTATTTGTCTTTTGCCGGTATATTTTGGTTTCTGTTTTTGTGGCATGTGTGTTTGTATATGTGTGTGTATGAGTCTGGTGTTTGGTTGGTTGGTTTATTTGTTGTTTCTTTAGAAGGGGGTTTGGAGTTTGGTGGGTGGAACAATGGGGAGATATTGGGGGAGGGAAAAAAACATGATCAGAATATATTTTTTGAAAAAAAGTCTCTATTAAAAAAAAGTTGCACAGGCTTAGCAGAGAACAGTGTCCCAGGATTTCAGGGTTCATATTTTGTTGCATATGAAATAATCCCAGACTGGCAACTACAGAAAGGACTGTTCTGGGGTAGCTTGCCTTATGGAGACACAGAAGAGCAAAGAGCATGTCCCCAGGCTTGCTGGGATGGCAGACTGTACAGCAGCACATCAGTGGAAGCAGGAAGGACCACTGGGGCAAGAGAACCTGCCGAGAACTTGACCCTACAATGAATACTAGCTAGACATCCCATGGAAGAAAAGGCCATGTGCTGATTGAGCTTTGGAGTCTTTGGAGTCTTAAACCCAGTGTTGTGTTTGGCCCAGCATTCTCATGGCTCATTTGAAAGAGATGAGCAGGAACATGCCTCCCATGTGAATATTCTGATGATTCTATGGAATAACTAGTGCTTTAATGACTGGAAATTAGTACAACTATTGGCCAAGCTCGGCCATCAGATACTGGTCATTAACTGGGAGAGCAACATTTCTTCTCAGCAATGAACTGTATTTATAGCCCCAATGGCCAAATGGCCTTGCCTCTCTAGTACTTACTCTACAGGGAATATGAGCTTAGAATGAGGGATCCAGGCTCCATGAACACAGGAACTGGTTAACCTTACCCTTTGTTGTGCCTCTAAATAAATAATCCCTGCTTCTAGTAGGACCGCATTAAATGCTAAGGGAATGAATACGTTGTAGGAAGGGGGGAGAAAGAGAGAGAGAGAGAGAGAGAGAGAGAGAGAGAGAAATAAAGATGTATGCTTGAACAGAGGCCAGGGTGGTGAAGAGGCCTAACACCACAACGTGTTAAGAACATTGCTGGGACCATGGCAGTGCAAGAGGAGGCATACTGGTGCATAAAAGGTTTCTGGTGAGTGGGTTCATCAGTCAGAGCTTAGCCAGCAAGGCAGAACTGTTGTGAGAAGAATTATTAGTCAGGTCTCTGTTTCAGTATCTATCCTAGTGAGTCTCCCTGATGCCTTCTCCCCAACCCATCAGCCTATCTAGCTACTGCTGCCTACTGTAAAACCAACCTATAGACTTCTACCTGGATACACACTACCAGCTACCGCACACAGGTCCCTTTTGGGCCAAACCCAAGCTCTCCAACACGCTAGATCTCCCACATCCTTCTCCAAGGTCTATCCTGGTGAGTGTCGCTGACCCTTCCCATCCATGTACATCCCTTCTCACAACCAGCAGCATGTAGCTTGGGATCCACGTGCAGAGCCCCAGCCTAGCCTGGCCTCCTCTGCCTGTGCCACGACTGACCTCTAGGCTTCTCTCAGGACTCTCCCAACCCATTCCCCATCCAACAGCTGACTCCCACACCACACTCAACCTTTCCACCTAGCCAGGTCTACCCCCACATACCAACCTTGCACCAGGAGCCACATTATATACACCAGCGCAGTCTCCTCTCTTCACGTGACTTCATTCTACTCAATCCTGGATTTCCAAGCTCAAGGTCCAACCCACACACATGTTCCTTTTTCTGCCTCAATCTGCTCCGTTCATACCAGACTTATAACTAATAAGTTCACATGCTAAGACCTCATAGCAACTAAGACCAACATTATGAAGCTAATTTATTTTTTCCTGAACTTACCATTACTGTAGAATGCTTGCCAATGAGGATTACCTAGATGAGCCCCAAGACATAGAATTTAAAATAATTTAGCATTTAAAGAAGATACAAAGAAACAGCTCAAGGAAATCAAGGAGAAAGAGTTTAAGGAGGATAAACGCCTAAGTGATGCCCAAGAAAACATAAACTAGGCTGATAGAAATGGTGAAGACAATTCAGGGCTTGAGAACAGAATTCAGTAAGGAGATAGAAGCATTGAAGAGAACTGAAGCTGAAATGAAGATAGAATTGAAAACCCCAATAACTTACCTAGAAAACTCAAAGGTAAATGTGGTTTCACTTATCCCAGGAGCCCTAGACACCATGCAGTTGGCAGTGTCCGCTTCTCGCACTGACTTCCCGACAGAAAAGGGTGAAACACTGGGTCAAAGGTTTCGTCTTTCTCGGGAACCTCGGTGTCTGGGCTGAGAAGGGTGAAACACAGAGCCAACATCCGGGCAAGAAGATCTCCAGTTCAGTTGGAGGTAAGGGAGAAAAGATTCTGTGCATAAGTGTTACTGTTCTTTTAACTGGGCTGCCAGGACCAGGCCGGACAGCAGTGGCGGGAACTCAGAGCTCTGAAACCCAAGCCAGGTGGCAACAAGGGCCCAGCCTGACCCCAGCAAGTTGGTGTCTGCTTAGCGACCAGCTGGTGATGGAGCCTTCTAGCTCTGATACCATGAAGCAGTGGTGGGAGCCCGGTTAGATCAGACAAACAGAATAGCTTCTTCAGGAACAGCAGGCTGCTCAGCTTCACAGATACGCACTCTGGAGGGCTGAGCAGCGCCAGAAAGATGGTGCCATTCATCGTCTCTGACTCGCTGGTGCGGGAAGACAGCTCATCGTGGCCTCAGCGCGCCGTTGCCTGACCAAAAGCCAAACCCAGGGGCCCAGTGATGAATCCTTCGGGGTGAAGGGGAGCCCTTCTTTCCCTAGAATAAATGATGAGCCTCAGACCTCAGAGCCTCATGATGGAGGAATGGAGTGAGAGAGTGTTTATTTTGTGAGTCAGGGACATTATAAACCTTGGGCAGTGGGAGGGGTTTTGAGGGTGAATGTATTTGATTCACTGGGGCCGGGAGTGCCAGGATTAAATTCATTTACATGCAGTAGCACAGTCCTATATAAGAAACGGAATGCAACACTTAATTATCCTGGGGGTGGGGTGGGGTAGGGGGGATGGGGAAGGGGAATACAAGAACTCCAGGTAAGGTTAGAGGTACAGAAAAAGGTCAATGGCTGAAAGCTTAGGTACCAAGACATCTCATTTTAGCATGGGGAGGGTATTTCCAAATCCCCAGGGGCACACTTCATGGGTTTCTTATGGGTGGGTGGGGGGCGGGGAGGCTTGGTCCTGTAATCTCCCTGAGGGCTATGTGACATTCCTTAGAGGATCTGGGGTTTCCCCAGATCAGGTAGAAAGGAGGAAGGGATCTGTCACTTACCACTGGGCTCAGGGGCTTTCCAGTAATGCCAGACTTCAGCCTAAACAACAGGGGCCGATAGGGAAACTTTACAAGTAGAATGAATCAAGCAAAAGACAGAATATCAGGAGTAGAAGAATAAGTAGAGGATCTAGAACAAATAAGCAAGGCGGGGAAACCCTCAGGAGAAGGGACCAGGAAATGCCAGACCCCATGGGGGGAAAAACAAACAAACCTGTAAACTATAGGCATAGAGGAAGAAGAATCCCAACTCCATGGCATTCACCAAGGTCACAGAAGAAAACTTCCCTCAACTAAGGAAAGACATACACATACCAAAAATGCACATGAAAACCAAATAGATAAGACTAGAAAAGAAAATAGCTATGGCATAGCATAGTTATATACTAAATATGCAGAGCAAAGAACATGTACTAAAAGCTGCAAGAGAGTCCAGAGTTGGGGGAACTGAAACTGCAAGTCACATATAAAGGGAAATAAATGAGACTAACAGCAAATTCTCAATGGAAAATTTGAGAGTCAGGAAACCCAATATGTCTCAAAAGATGTCCATTATCCTTGGCAATTAGGATATGCAGCCAGAACAATTTTGAGTTTTCACCTTTGCCAGTCAGAGTGGTAAAGGTCAACAGAACAACCAATGACAAAATCTGCAAGGAGGGTCAGGAAAAAGAACCCCTCGCCACTGTGGGTGGTACTAAAAAATGGTGCAGCTATCAAGGAGATAGATGTGTACAGTTTTCAAGAAGCTAAGGCAAATCTGGCATATGACCCAGCTATTCCACTCTTTGGTATAGAGGTGTAGGTCCTGAAGAGTTTACTTGGGGGAGAGTGGAGTTGGACCTGAAACCGTTTTTTTCTTCTGAGGGTCATCTTCCTGGGACTTGCCCTGTAGACTTGGGGTTTGTTTTGGCTACTTCCTCAATTGCAAAGTATAAATTATTACTAACTTAAAAAGTAATTGTTATACATTTAAAATTATCTTTAATAAAATCCTTACGTATCAATACATCCAACAATGGACTTAGAGAATGACGAAGTGGTTGCTCACCTTCTAAGAAGCGGTTTCATCTTCTAAAAGGTTTCTTTCTTTTATTTTTGAGAATACAATATAAATTACAATATTTCCTTTGCAGTCTCTTTTTCATTAACTGATATTACAAACACATATGTATATAAATACTTATTCCTAAATGTAACCTGCTCACTCCATAGAACGTTACTCAGATGGATATGTTCAGGGATGACCATTTGGTAGTGGATAACTAGTCGATGGACTCTACTGTGGAAAAGACCATTTCTATAGCTCTGAGCACTCTTCAGTTGCCTCTAGTTCTTTGTGTACGAGTGAGGCCTCGTGGGTGTTCCCTACCCTCTTTGGCATGTCTGTTGGTGTGGTCCTCGTTCTGTTCATGCTTTGGCGGCCATGTTGGTTAGACTTTACAGTGGGATGCTAAATCCTGTCCTTTTGATACTCCAATAACGGAAGTACTCTCGTTGCGTGGGCTTTTGAGATTGTCTGGATGCAGCCAAAGGAGAAGCTTCGTAATAGGTATGAAATGGGTGGTGGGAAGGAGTGTAAAGAGCTGGCAGCCAAGTCCCTGTTGCCTGTGGGGAGACAGGGAGGGAGACCTGTAAAGTTCCTCCCTTTGCCGGGGATTCTATGGTCCCACCAGTTAGGAATGCTGATAGATACTGCTGTGGCCCCTGGTGCACCAGGGCAGTTCTTGCCACTGTGAGACCACATAATGACTCACTTCTGTTTTAATTAGTAATAAGCCTGTAGGAATTTTAAAGGCCCGCCCACGCTCTCAAAAGGAGACCTTCGCAAAACTATGACAGTTAAAACCACACATGCCAATTTGAGAGGTTGCTGATTAGTGGGTCACATGACCCAGGAAAAGAGATTGAATCTCACTTCCTGGGCAAAGACGCAGGCAAGTGGTTTGCATGTGCCGGTCTGCAGGGGACACCAATCCCTGAGCTCCGCATAAGGACACGGAATCTCTTCAAACTTCCCAATAGTATATATCCTTTTTGCATTGGTCCAGCCCTTTGCTTCCATCAACTACTAGCTGTTCCAATGCCGTGTAGCAAATACCTCCAAAGTAGTGATCTGAATGCACCAAAACAGGAACTGGAGAGACAACACAATGGGTGAGAGTACTTGGTGTGAAAGCATAAGAGCCTAGATGCAAATGGCCAGAGCCTGTTATCATGATCATGCGGGGTTCCTTAAAGGCACCAGAAAGAGTCAAGCAAAAGCACATGACCTATTAGTAACACAGCCTCCTAAGAAACACTCATCGTTTTTTCCACATCTGCTGGGTGGAATTAGCCAAATACCCTGATCTATGTTCAGGGACAGGAAAGACATGGGATAGGAGATATATCTTTAAACATCTCTATTCAGAAAACGTGTGCCTCATCTGTTCTTTTTTAACCAAAGAACATTTCCTAAGCCTTCTGGCAAGACCCAGCTCAAACCTCAACTACTCTGACCAAGTCATGTCCTCTACGGAGCTCTAACTCAGCCAGTTTCCTTCCCTCGCAGGACTTAGCATCATATGACCATGTTTTCTGTCCCCCAGAGATGGAACAATGAGTTCTGCAAGGTCTATGGTGGTATCTCCCGAGCTGTCACTACCAGGTTCCTGTGCTCCCTTAGATAAAGGTAGACCGAAGCTTCTCCATGTCCCACACGAGTTATGTCAGGATGCCTGGTACTTTTCCAAACACAGACTCTTATGATTTAAACCTCTTAAGATTGGCTCCCAGGGCATGGGCTTGATAATATGTATTTCAATAAATTATCTAGGTGATCCTAAAGTTCAACAGTTTGAACATGAACCATCGTGCCCCTCATCCCTTCATTGGCCTCTTCGCCCTCACTGCAGCTCATGTGCTGGTCTCAAGCCAGCAGTGATATTTTGGGTAATTCTAAAAGCTCTAGCAGGTAGAACCTGCTTGAACAAAGTCGGTCACCATAGGCATATTGTACAGGTTATTTTTTCTGTCATTGTGACAGAACACCCTGACAGAAAGCAATTGAGAGGAAAAGGGGGTTTATTTTAGCTTACAGTTCCAGAGCAATAGTATACATCATGATGGAGAAGGCTGACAACAATTAGCGGAATCATGGAGACAGAAGCAGAATGCTGGCTAATCATAATTTCATCTACATACAAGAAGGAAGAGGGAAGGATACATGCAGGAAGTAGGGTGAGGCCATAAGACCTCAAAGTCTGTTCCCAATAAAGTACTTCCTCCAGCAAGGTCCCACTTTATAAAAGTTCTATAACCTTTCCAATAGCACCACCAAATGGGGCCAAGTATTCAAATCCATGAACGCATGAGGAGAATTTCTCATTCAAACCACTACATGGACTCAAGGCTATCCCATAACGCAAAATGCATTTAGTCCAACTTCAGAAGTCCTACTGTCTATAACAGTCCTAACATCATTAAAAAATCCAAAGTCCCTTTTGAGTTTCAAGGCAATTCTTTGACTGTATAGAACCCCATGTTTAAAAACAAGTTACATTCTTCCAACATACAATGGTGGAGAATATATATCTCCATTCCAAAGGGAAGAGATGGAGGCATAGCGAGGAAAGACTGGACCACAACCCAGCAGCTAGATGAATCCTGTGTCTCCACATCAAGCACCTGGGGCTTAGGTAGCCCGGCCCCTCCAGCATTGCTGTCTGCAACATACGTTTCTCCCCTTGGCTGACCTTGGTCCCCGTATGCAGCATTCCTCAGCCAATTGTCCCGCACCCAGTGCTGGCATCTTCAACATCTTGAGGTCTGTATCACATCCTGGCTTCCCATGATGGCCTCTGCAGGCTTCATCACTGTGACTCCAACCCTGCCACACATTGCCCAATTTCAGCAGCTCTCTGAAAACTTGGAAGAAAGAATCCGTGACACCTCCCCTTCAATCTTGAGTCTTTCCTGTCTCTAAAACCAGTGGCATGAGGACGACACTGCCAAGGGTGACTGACAGTTTGCGATGAAGCCCCATATGCCCCTTGGACCACAGTTACAGCCATTCCATGTACACGGAAGCTGATGAAAAACCTCACTAGACCAATGCTTTAGGCAGTAGTTCTCAGCCTGTGGGCTGCAACCCATTTGACAAACATCTATCTCCAAAAAAAGATTTATTATGATTCATAATAGTAGCAAAATTACAGCTATGAAATGGCAAAAAAATTATGGTCGGGAGTCACTATAACATAAGGAGCTGTATTAAAGGGTGGCAGCATTAGGAAAGTTGAGGACCACTGATGTAGAGGGACAAACAGTCCCTTAGGCTCTCTCTCACAGGATGGAGACTTAGCTGAGTGAGGTCTTCAAGGCACAGTTCCTATTGTTTCGGAGCAGGGCAGGGAGTTTCTTCAAAACAGCACCAATCTTTGTAACAATTACAGCTGTTTCTCAGTGCATGAGTTGACTTCAATATTATACTCCTGAGCTTTCTTTCCTCTCCAATCTGCACAGTTTTCATTTCTTTCTGGCCTATTTAGTGCTCTTATTTATTATAGACCTATATAAGAATAATCATATGCCAAAGACCCAGTGCTATGCTCTTTTAAAATTTCCTCTGCCTCCAAATTAGTCCATTATTTTAAAGTTCAGCTTCATGCAAGTTCTCAGGAAACAGACAGAATGAAGCCTGATTCGTTACCAAGGTGTTATACAAATGCTCTACAATCCGGTTGCTAATAGAATCTTGGTTCTCCTCTGAAATCTCATAGGCTGGGCTCCACTATCACGATCTGCACTTCTCTCAGTATTGTTGTAACTGAGGCTTCCACAAGAACAGCTTGCAAAGCATTGTTTACAGCATTCAAAGGCTTTTCCAACCCAAAGATCAAAGTCTGCCACACAATAGTCCAAAGGCAAAAAGAGTCACATGGTCAAGTTTATCATGGCAACACCCAACTCCTGGTATCAATCTCTATAATAGTTAGTTTTCTGTTGTTCTGATAAAATAGCTCAGCCAAAAATCAACCTAGGGAAGAAAGGATTTATTTCAGCTTATAGTTTCAGAGAGATAGAGCCCCTCATAGCAGGGAAGACATGGCAGATATCAGGAAAGGCATGGTGGCAGGCACTGGAAGCTGGCTGATCATGTTTTCATCCACATATAAGGAGAGAGGGAGGAAGGGAGGGAGGGAGTAAAAAAGAGAAGTAAAGGGAAGGAGGAAGAGAGAAAGAAAGAGGGGGAGAGAGAGACACAGAGACAAAGAGAGAGACAGAGGCATAGACAGAGACATAACATGCAGAGGAAGTAGGCAAAGCTACACCCTCCAAAGCCCATCTCCAATGACCTACTTTCTGCAGCAATTCTCCACCTCCTAAGGGTTCAATAACCATCTAAAGAGCACCACCAAATGAGGAGCACAGAGACAGATACACAAGCCTGTGGGGGACATCTCTTATTCAAACCCTGACATATGCTTTTGAAGGCTTTACTTTGTCCAAAGCCCTTTCTGCACTCTCCATGCGTCCGTTCTTTCATGAAGTGAACAGCCTTCTCTCTGAAATGTGACCATAGACATGATACCTACCCTCACAGTAGGCCCATAATCTTAAAGTCAAAGTTCATGGGATGCAAGTTCTAAACCCATAAGCTAAACGAATATTCTCTCCATTTAGGTTGTTTTTCCTCATGAAAAGCTAATGCACAGGGGCCTTTGTAAGCTACTGCATGCATCCTCAGTGCCTCCTGCAACACCACTAATATGCTGTGTACTAGTTGAACAGATGAGATAATATCTCGGAGTGTGGATTTGCCCTTTAGCCCCATGTGATGTTCATCTCTGGCTCCAGAGTCACATAAGCGTAAATCCTTTTAGGTTGCTTAGGTGAGGCTCACTGACCACTTGACTTCCTGGATTGGTCCAGGACATGAAAGAGGAGGATGGGATGGTAGAAAATAATCTGGGCAGCTGAAAAGCTGGTACACTGCCTCACCCTTCATCAGAAGGTTCCTTTACCACCACCCCCACCCCAACTCCCTACCCCCAAGCATCCTGTCGCATCCCATATCAGAGCCATTCTGGAAGCAGTGTTTGCTCGTCTGACATTTCGAAATAGCGTCAACAAGGCTAAAGATAGCTGAGTGACTAGGGACGTTAAACATCTTGTCAAACAACACTGAGTACACTGGGCCCACTTCATGTTGGTCAAAAGACTACATGGGTGTTTTTCCTCAATGAAGAGCAGAACACATAGGGTGGAGGAAGGGGTTAAGCCAAGGCTCAACACAAGAGCATCAGTCTAGTTCCAGGAATGGTAAAGGAGCTGTGAGTTTAGAGGTCTCACTAAATGGACTTTGTTTCTCTGGTTGTCTAAGACAAGAGCCTTCACAGTTGGAAACCCTTCCTTCTGGGATAAGGGCATAATGCTAATCTGGATTTCAGACGGAGAAACAAAACACAGCCAGAGATAATCCAAGCTGTGGGAGCGGTTTGTGCGTTAAAAGAAAAGAAAAGAAAAAGCCAATGATCTTTTAGTTCCTTTGCCTTTCTCAGTGCCCCAGTTAAACCTTCCAGAGTGACGTGGATATGACTGTGGATTAGGCATCTGAGAGCCAGACCTTTGTGCTAGGTTTCGGGCAAGGCACAGTTTTCTCCAGGGAGCGAGGGTGTCCTAAGAAGTCACTATGTGCTTTTCTGATGCTGTAGACTTGTGGCCAAGCACTTTGCTGAGCATTTGATATACACTTCCTCATTTGATCTCACAGCAGGGTTAGAGGTAGGTAGCATCGTTTCCTTGGGAGAAGACAAACTGCAGGCCACAGAGGCTCACCTGTCTGCCCCCAACACCTGCTGTCTTCATAGCCACAATCCATCTTCCTTTCTACGGATGGACAAGGCACAGTGTCACGTGCCCAGCTCAGACAGAAGGCGTTCCGAGAATCAATGGTTTCAGAGAGGAAGGAGGCATTCCTAGAGAGGGCAGGCCCCAATGGATGGCCTCAAAGCCAAGGAGACTGACAGTGTTGAGCCCTGACTCAGCAGACCAGCCTGTATCTGACCCCTCACTGCCCTATCACAGACATCTGATGAAAGGGCTATTCCTGCTTGCACCCAGCAGGGTGACTAACAACTAAAGTCTCCAAGGAGAGACTAAATGTCAGAGTTGAAGGGAGTCCCTTTATTTCACTTTCTGCAAATGTGATTATAGCTGCCCACATGGTGATGGCTATGATGTCACAGCCAGGACTCCCTGACGGGGAGGTAACAAGGGAGCTGTGGCATCAGGATCACCATTGCTCTGATAAGATGCAGTAGGCTGGATAAGGTGGTCTAATTCCTACAGCTTTACTTCCATGTCATTTTCAGCTAAGAGTGGAGGAAGACACCCTTAAAGCTTCCACTGAAGCCTTCTAAGTTCGCAAGCAGAGTTTCTGTGATGTGGGGTACAAGTGAGTTCACTGGGAACCCTTCCGGATGGGCAGATCTCGGGTCTCCTGGGTAGGGTCTAGAGTCTGTGAAAACAGACAATCAAAGATGTAGCCTGCCCACAGCTTGCAGCCCTTGGAAGAGTAAAGACTTCCTGAGGCCTTACAATAGAGTGAAGAGGACTGTGGGCAGGACAGAAGCCTGGGTATCGTGCAGTGCATCTGGACTTGGAGACCAAGAGACTCAGTCTAAGACGGTGCTCACTGGAGAAGGTAGAGGGGTGGAAAACAGAGAACATAGCACATGCAAAGAGCCAGGGAAGGAGGTAGTGCTCACAGGGGTGGGGCAGAGCAAGGTTAAGGACAAAGGGCCAGATTGTAAAGAAAGAACAGGAGAGCTGAGCAGGTGGCAGGAATGCCAGGTCTGAAATCTAGCCTGAAAGCAACCCTCTTAGAAGTACCAGTCTGTGAGCAGAGGCTACAGGTCTAGGTATCCTTAGGAGCTCAATGGAGAGGAGGCACAGGTTAGGCCAGTAAAGGGGTTAAAACAACAATTTATATAGTCCCTAATGCTGAAAAACATTTTCACTGAAAAATAAATTTATCCCAGACTTCTGTGACTGAGAGACTGTCTTGTAGATAGGTCACTGTTTCTTTGACAGTCTCAGGGCTTACCAGGGGTCTGAGTTCATTCATGCAGGGAAGGAGTCATAGTATGCTAGGCAATATTAAGGTGTGCCTGGGTGAGCAGCTAAACTGGACCCAAGCTTTCTTGGATTCCAGAAATTTCCAAATGTGGAGAGTCTGTCCAGTCAGCAAAGTCTGTTGTTCCTGGCAATTTTGGGGTGAGTTGTCCCCTCACAGTTCAATTGGAACAAGAATTTACCCTCATCAGGCAGAATTGTAGCTGAGAAGGCCTTGGTATTGGGGCAGAGTGGAGGTGTGATGGGGCACCTTTTGCCAACAGATTGAGCTACAAGAACTTGGGAGTGACTGCTCAGGGCCAGCATGCTCCTGAGGCCTGCTATGATGACGCTGAGGGTGAGGTCCAGCACTTGCTGACCTTCTTAGCTACTTGCTCCCCCCACAGGGGAGTTGTTGGAAATTTAATATTATCAGTTCCTCAGCCTTGTAGCATCGTTTCACTATTCTCCAAGCAAAAGAGCTACATCTTCCTATTTGGTGTATGGCGTTTTGCAGGGATGCAGAGACCATGGGCCCCAGTGACCTGTGTTCAAATCCTTACCCTTCCCTCCCCTGTGACTGTGGGCTGGTCTGCCTTGCCTTCCCTCTCTAGAAAATAGAAGTAGTTGTTTTGAAAGGTTGCTGTAAACATTAGACGAGATGGTACCACTTAGCCCAGGACCCAAAAACGGTTAATTTCTCTGCTGTGCTTTTTGCCCCTTCCCGTATTGCAAACAAGGAGCTATCCAAATGTGGGAAACCAGAAGTGGTGTCCAGTGCATAAAGGATCTGAAATAAACATTACCTTCTCTTTTCTCTTCTTAAGGCCAGAGAGTCCCAGGCTTCTCCTTACCTAGCCTTAAAAGAACCTCCTGGGGAACCGTTTTGATAATGTCATGAGAGCCATAGAGCATTTCCTATAAAAGATGTAGATGTGGGGGAGGGGTGTCTATGAATTTTTTCTCATACTATTCCACTTATAATTTTGAGGAGTTCTGCTCACAGATTCCATGAAGCTCATCCACGGACTTTAATTTCAGAAGGCGTGATAATACCATATGACAAGCTGCTTTCTGCAACAAACTGTATTTCTTCAGTTAACTAATTTCCCCTGCTAGATGGAGAGCTATGTGAAGTTGAAAACTTCTTTTCCTGCAAGTCTGTGTTCCATTACTAGAAAGTTAAGCTAGTCAGTGAATATTAACTGGATTCCTGGGTGGGTATGCATATGAATAGGTGAGTAAGGATAGGGGATGGATGAATGTGTGGGGGAGAAGATAAAAAGGTGATAGATAGATACATAGATACATACATAGATACATAGATAGATAGATAGATAGATACATGCATAGATAGATACATACATAGATACATAGATAGATAGAGAGAGAGAGAGATAGATGGATACATAGATAGATAGATAGATAGATAGATAGATAGACAGATAGATACATAGATAGATAGATAAAAGGTAGATAAAGAGGTGAATGAGGAAGCCAGTGATTTGTGTGGGCAGGCGGATAGGCTGATGGGTAAATGGATGGAAGGAATGATGGAGAGCTGGCCAATAGAAAGATGAAGACAAGTCATCTGTTGTTCTCATGGGTTAGGCGAGCAGTGAAATGACAACTGTGTGGCTCTGGAGCTGAAATTCTGAAGGACCTTAATACCTTGGTGGAATACCGATGACTTAGTTCAGCAGGAAATTTGGGATCTGGAGAGATCAAGTCAAACATTGCCGGGGAAAGCAACATTAAAGCAGGCTGGATGTAGAGAATGCCACCTGCAAAGTGGGGCAGTGAGAACATGAGTCAGGAAGAAGGCTAGGAAACAGGAATCCAGCAGAGGATGATGGGAAACTCCTCATGGGGAACATCCCTGCTACTCAATGGAAAGCAGAAGCTACTAGGCCAATTTTGAAGGAAAAATGAAGACTAACCAATGGGAACAGATGCGGATCCTGGGGTCAGGGAAGAGCCTAAGTAGTCCTGAAATCCATGGTATGTGTGAGCTGCTGAATCACTCATTCAACAATACTCTGTTGGGACTCTTCCTGTGTGACAAGGCTGTTTAGGGACAAAACATAAGATTTAGCTTTTTCCAGAACTAATAAAGATAGAAAGTTAATAAAAAGTAAAAGTAAGAAGTGCTTCAGTATACCAGGTACTATTTAAAACATTCAGTGTATCTTGAACAACAGCCATATGAAAATTATCCATTTTTATTATTATTTAAATGGATGAAGAAACTAAGACAGAGAGGGTGCAACTAGCATCAAGGCCAAAATTTGAACCCAGAGACAGCAGAGCAGTCTAGGAGCTTAGAAGTTGTTCTGGGCAGACTCTTTTTGCAAAGCTAGGATCCTGGAGATGAGTTGCATTTGCATAGGTGTATGAAGATTTAGAAAGGCCAGGAAGATGGCCCAGGATGGGAGGGTGCTTGTCATCAAGCCTGAATCTGAATTTGGTCCTTGGTACCAACACAGTGGAAGAAGAGAATTGACTCCTGCTAACAACATTGCCCTGGCCTCAGTACACACACACACACACACACACACACACACACACACACACGGGGGGGGGGGGGGGAATGTAATGCAAAATTACAAAATATTTATGGTTTTTAATAATTTTGAATACACCCAACAGGCAAAGAAATCAACTGTTAAGACTATTCTTATACAAAGGATAAGAAAACAGATTGGTAATGCTGAAGTCACCACAAACTCTGGTCACAGGGCATGGAAAAATCGAGTTGCTACTGACCAAGAAGATTCTCAGAAGGCGCTGTGCCTACTGAAGGGGCAGGGAGAGCGTCATCAACAGTCTTACCTAGCTGTGAACCCTGCAAACTACAGTGATGAGGACCATGGCAAACTATGTTGGCAGTAGTGGCACAAGAGTTATGGGGATGACCAACTGCTTTCTCACTGTTTTAAAGGTCCACTCCACAGGAGGATGCATATATGGACTGCACTCTGGCCAATGACCTAGCGACTTGAGGCACTCACAGCCCAGGGGCACACCTACTGTTTCCATTTGGCTAAATGTCAAACTGACTTGTAAATACCCAAATGACCTAAATGTCAAAATGAACTGTAAATGTCAAAACAACCTAAATGTCGAAATGAACTGTAGTTGAGGTAGAAATGTCAGGCAACAGCTAACCTGTGGGCACCGGGTAGGATTTGCATTTTAAATGTGTCTCTCTATAAATCAGACAAAGGAAAGCACCCTTCTCCATATTTTACATATTGGTCTTTTTCATTTAATTGGCATTTCATTATGGCATTTCCATATATAATTTGTTTTTGTTGATCCTTTCCTTCTCCACTTTCCTGCTTTTGTACCTTTCCCGCCCAGCATTTCTCTTCCCACTTGCTTTTCCTGCTTTCCATGGCTACCCCATCTCTGTTTTCTTATGGTCCCTGTTCTAGTTTTATGACATGTACCCATATTCAAGTTCACACATGTAAGAGTTAAAAGCTAGTGTCTGTATACCAGACAGCACATGCAGTATTTGTCTCTCCGAATGTAGGTACCCTGCCTTAATAGTTTTCAGATCCTGCAAAGCTCACAATTTCATTTTTCTTTAGTACTGAATAAAATTCTATTGTGTATATGTATCACATTTTCACGATCCCATCAACTTTTGATGGACATTTATGCTCTTCCTATTTCCTCTCTACTATGAACAGAGTGGCAGTAAACATGGATCCGCAAGCATCTCTTTGGTACACTATAGAGGCTTTTAATAATGCAGTAGAGCCTTCCCTTAGCTATTAAAAAGTAAAAAAAAAAAAAAAATGTAAATTTAAAGAGAAGAAAGGAAATGCTGAGAGGGAAGGGACAAGAACAGGGACTTTCCCCAGAAGGCAGGGCCTATTGTTTCTTTGCCTAGTGTCCTCAAGGACTCAACATAGGCACATGGTCAGTACTCCTGGACAAAACTAAGAACAAAGGAAAAGGAGGACAGGGATACGGAGAATGAAATGAGAAACATTCCAAGGTTAGAGCTGAGACACAGTGCAATGGAGAGGCCAGGCCAGGGAGAGAAAGGGCCCACAGACCTGCTGTTCTGGCTTCTGCAAGGGTGTGGCACCAAGGGGGCTGGTCCTGGTCATTTGCCCTAGCCACAGCCCATGGAAGTCAGCCCCCACTGCATGTGCCCCCCCCCCCGATTGCTGGTACATTCCCTGGGTTCCTGGGACATAGGGAAGAAGCTCCCTAAGCTTCACATAGACATTGCCCTGCCAAGTACTCACTTGTAGGGTGACTTGCAAGGCTCTAACCGCTCCCTGGTGCAAACAGGTCTCCGGAATCTCACCGAGATCCATGAAGCCCAGTTGCCCAGCCCCTTCCTCATGTCTGATCCAGTTGGATTGGAGTGAGGTCTGAGAACAGCTTCTAGATGATGGTGACATGTCCACCGTGAAGACCATTCGTTGTGATTCCTGCCTTCCAGGTCGCTCTCTCGATCATTTTCTTCCTCAACTCTCCAAGTATTTATTCAGCTTCCCCTGGAACCGTCGTCCCTTAGAGTCTGGGAGCTGCATGTGAGCAGAGCTGAACCGGCGCCTTGAGCACCCAGCTGCCACTCTGGGGTGTTTTTCTCACAGCAGCTGCCCCCTTACTTCTCTAAGGAGGCCTTGGTGTGGGTTTCAGAAGGAAGATGAGCCAGCGCTGTAGAAGCTAAGTGGTCTCCCACATGAGACACTCAAGCCTTGCTACGGAAAGGGGACAGTGTTCTGTCCCCATTTGAGAATTCCTGTCAGCTAAACCTGTCCTGGGGTTGGAAATAATGCAAGGAACAAGACTGAGACTCTTGTCTTTGGAGAGCACAGATGGGAAAATCAAGAGTAAGGTAATAAAATATTTACAGGTTGAGTTTAAAGGTAATAAAAGCCATGTGGGAAGACAGGGACAAAAGCATGGAGAAGAAGATCTCAGTAGGAGTTGCACTTCTAAATATAGCCAGGTTGGCCACTTGATAAAGGGGCGTGGAACCCAGTTAAGGTAGTTGCCTACCTGAAGCTGCAGCAGGAAGCATTCCAGAAAGCATGAACAGTCGCCGCACAGGTCCCCAGAGGAGAATGTCACACTGTTGAGGTTCCCAGAAAGGTGGTGAGTGTGACTGAGCGAAGGGAGGGGGATGGAGATGATTGAGAGGTAAGGTAAGTGAAGGAAGGGGACAATGGGACTAACTCAGAGGACTGGAGGAGACTTTCCAGAAAGGCTTGGATTTTACCCTAACGTCTCTCCATATTTCTTTTTCTCCCTGTTGAATCTTGCCTTATCCATCTTTAAACCATGACTTTGGAGGTCTGTTGGAGGCCCCTAATCACAGCTGCAACAGCTGTTGACTAGACACAAGTCAACAGGCCTAGATGGCTGAGATTTGGGCATAGTTGCAGATATCCTTTCTGGCCATAAGAGAAGACTGAGAGGCCAGTGTGCCCCAAGTGCCTTCTTTCTGTCCCCATCTTCTTCTCTCCACCTCCTCACACAAGGTAGCCCACCTTCCAGACGAGTATCAGCTTGTACACATGAGCCATGTGTCTGATTTAAAATTGTCTCATACCACAAAGTAATGGGTAAAATTAACTTCAGCAACGTGTTGGATTGATCCTAATATATTCTAACTCTCATTTCACCATGTAACCAATGTAAAAACAATGAGGGATTTTACATTACTTTCTCTGTGCTAATTCTTTAGAGTCCAGTATGAACCTTGGAGCATATGCTAATTTGGTTACAATTCAATTGAGTACCACCCTTGTGTGGCTAAGGTCCCCTCAGACAGTTCAGGCATAGTGCTCCTTGCTCTTGCTTTCAGATAGGTATCTGCATTGAATTATGATTTTCTTATGAGAATTCAGTGAGTTAATTTACCAAGAGTGACTAGTATGGTTTCTAGTATACAGTAAATTACAGAGAAGCATCAGTGCCCATGATAACAGCACTTAATTGTGATTATAGTAAATGGGTTGACTGTCACCCCAAAACACTGTGAAGAGATAGGACCCTCCTCACTCCCCTCTTCCACTGCTCTGCACGTGGGAACCTGTACCAACTATTATACAACATTTAACATGAAATAATGGATGAGTAAATGCATAAGGAAGCCTGTTAAGGCTGATAGTAAACATTTTAATTGAAGTTGCAAGGGGGTTAAGATAATAATCGTGTACGGCAGTGGTGTTACACTAAGGAGGAATGAAATTTGTTTTCAGAATAGAGTAAAACCAGAGTGGTGTGTTGAAAAGGGTCTAGGTTTTGAATTCAGATACATCTTGGTCTGAAGTCCTGTTTTCCTCACTTACTACACAGATGAGGTTTGGAAAAGCTACTTAACTTTTCCAGTCTTCCATTAGTCCGTCTGTAAACTGGGACATGGACATCTGTTTACATTATCTATCTAAACTAAACGCAGTCAGTTGCTAAGGTCAAAAAGCATGTCCCCGCTGCGTCCTAGCCACACCCACCCTAGGCCTACTGTCACTCCTGTGCACTGCTTCCTAGCCACACCCACCCTAGGCCTACTGTCACTACTGTGCACTGCGTCCTAGCCACACCCACCCTAGGCCTACTGTCACTACTGTGCACCTGCATCCTAGCCACACCCACCCTAGGCCTACTGTCACTACTGTGCACTGCTTCCTAGCCACACCCACCCTAGGCCTACTGTCACTACTGTGCACCTGCATCCTAGCCACACCCACCCTAGGCCTACTGTCACTACTGTGCACCTGCGTCCTAACCACACCCACCCTAGGCCTACTGTCACTCCTGTGCACCTGCGTCCTAGCCACACCCACCCTAGGCCTACTGTCACTACTGTGCACTGCGTCCTAGCCACACCCACCCTAGGCCTACTGTCACTACTGTGCACTGCGTCCCAGCCACACCCACCCTAGGCCTACTGTCACTACTGTGCACTGCGTCCTAGCCACACCCACCCTAGGCCTACTGTCACTACTGTGCACTGCATCCTAGCCACACCCACCCTAGGCCTACTGTCACCACTGTGTACCTGCATCCTAGCCACACCCACCCTAGGCCTACTGTCACTACTGTGCACCTGCGTCCTAGCCACACCCACCCTAGGCCTACTGTCACTACTGTGTACCTGCATCCTAGCCACACCCACCCTAGGCCTACTGTCACTACTGTGCACTGCGTCCTAGCCACACCCACCCTAGGCCTACTGTCACTACTGTGCACCTGCATCCTAGCCACACCCACCCTAGGCCTACTGTCACTACTGTGCACTGCGTCCTAGCCACACCCACCCTAGGCCTACTGTCACCACTGTGCACCTGCGTCCTAGCCACACCCACCCTAGGCCTACTGTCACTCCTATGCACCTGCATGCACACATGTTCTTCTAGATTCCATCAAGATAAAATGAAGGCTGGGCAGGATAGAAGGGAGGTGTCGATGTTAGCTTTTGTCTTGAATTTTTACCTTTCTTTTCTCCCCTTCCCTTTTCCTGCTGAAATGAAGGAGGAAGCTCAGCGAATTTACTATTCAGGACACAGTATTACCAGAATGATGGCGCATAGCAGGTTCAAGCTTTAAAACAAAAGCCTCAATGAGCCTTGCTACTTATGACACTTAATATTGCCAACTTGACAGCATCCAGAACAGCGGTTCCTCAGGGGTTGCATGTCAGATATTTATATTATTGTTTCATAACAAAAGCAAAATGACATTTATAAAGTAGCAATGAAATAAGTTTATGATGGGGGGAGGTCACCATAACACGAAGAACTGTATTAAAGGGTCGCAGCATTAGGAAGGTTGTCCACATCTGGGAGGGAATGTCTCGAGTAGAGTCAGCGAGGTGGAAAGACATATGGGGGCAGCAGCATTTTATGGGCCACGGATTTGGATAACATAAGCAGAGGAAAGCTAGCTGAGCAGACGCACCCATGTTCCTTTTCTTCCTGACTGCAGATACAATGGAACAAGAACCCCGTTTCTGCCACCTTCCCATTTCTGTCTGCTGCCACGTCTTGCCTGGCATGATGGGCTGTGTCTCTTCAAACTGCAAGCCACCCAAACCCTTTCTCCCTTAAGTTGTTTCTTGTCAAGGATTTGGTCACAGCAAAGAGAAAACCCTTTTTGCCTCTTTTGGCCGGCTCTGTTCCTCTGAGAAAGCCTCGCTGTGCCATGCAGGCTGCTGGCATTTCCTTTCTTTTCTGAGCCCTCCTAGCTCAGTGTCCACACATTCTCTGCAACTAGCTTCTCGATTCAGGGTACTGCCAGGCACACAGGTCGACACCAGCACTGACTGTTCTCAGAGGTCCCTGGTATTCTGTACCTGTGCATTTTCCATGGCTTTCTAAATGTCTGTTCATCTGCAGGGTGTGGTGCCTCACACCTTTAATCCCATTACTCATCACTGGGGAGGCAGAGACAGGCAGATCTTTCTGAGGTCAGCCTGGTTTACAGAGTGGGTACAGGCAACCAGGGCTATTACCCAGAGAAACTTATCTCAAAATACTTAATAAAGAAAAAAAAGAAAGAAAGAAAGAAAAGAAAAGAAAAGAAAGAAAGAAAAATGTATTTCCCCCCACCAAGCCCATGAATAGTATGGGCAGATCTAGCCTATACCTTTCCAGATCCAAACCCTTAGCAACCATCAGACATCAGTGAGTGCATAGTGTCCTAGTGACTGTATCTGCTTGCTTTGTCTCTAGAGTGTACCAGAGACTGACAGGTGTGTTTAGCCCAGCCAGAAGCTATAATGGCCAAAGGAGAAGGAGGAGCATGGGGGAGGAGGAGGGTGAGGAAGAGAAAGGGGATGGAGGAGGAAGAGCATGGGGGATGGGGGAAGAGGAGGGTGAGGAAAAGGAGGGGGATGGGGAGGAGGAGGAGAGTGGGGAAGGAGGAGGCTGGCAGTTTGTTGAGAAATGAAACTGAATGCTGAGAGCGCCCTCCGGGGATCCCTGCAGACTCCTCTGGGGAGGCAGAGGCAGTGGAGAGGAGAGCTAGGAGCCCAGGAGGGCTGACAAGGTGCCCTCTTGAGCACTGAGTCAGCAACAGCCGCCAGTGAACAGGAGAAAGCCCTGCCTGCAGGGGCTGAGTCACACAAATAACTGGAATAGTTGTTTAGATCATAATGAATGCCCAGAAGCCTTCTGATCTGACCAGCAGGCTCAGACACTTTCCCTATCTTCAGTGTGTGCCAGCTTTTTATGAGTTTAGCCGAAGGGAGGAAACCAGACCTGGGCTGCGGGGGAGGGAGGGCCAGGGTACGAGCATCCTCATTGTCTTGTATCCATCACCAGACTCTGAAGGCTGTTTGTTTCTTGTCCTATCTGTGTTCTCTAGAAGGTGTAGAAAGCATACAAACAGACAGACAGACAACAACAGCAACAAAACAAAACAAAACCAAAACACTGGCATCACAGGCACAGACTACACAGTGGCCATGTCAGCTAGATGAGGTATGAGCCAGGGTTTCACCTCAGAGAAGTGAGGGTGCTTAGGGAGAGAGTGGCTACTGATTGGCCTGGGAACCCAGGCAACTTATTCGCTCCTGAAAAGTCTTAAGCAATCTGCACATAACAAGATATCTAACATCTTGCACTGAAGGAGACTCTACGGACAAGAAGGAGCTGGCCTAGAAAGCATTACAGGCTTGGTAGACTCAGTCCAGTGTCTCTCCATAACGCTGGGTCCTAGCCCCAGTGGATCCTTCAGTGACTTTCTTATCTAAAACATCAGGTCAACTCAAAGCTGCCTCCCAGTGTTTCTTTTCCAAAGATCTAATCCTTCCGAGACTTTGTCTCTCTTCTTGACATGACATCCACTGCGGATGCCTCACCACGGCCTGTGACTAGACATTAGCCCTTGTTTATTTTTGCTTCTGTTCTAAGCAGTGGTTAGAAGCCTGAGCGCACAGGAATCACTGGAACTCTTAGGACAGATCTCTGGGCACTAGCCCCAGAGTTTCCGTGGTGAGGCCTAGAAATTGAGATCCTTAGGGACCTCAGAGGTTCTGATGTTACTGCCTCAGGCCATGCTGTGGGAACCGCTGTTCTAAGGCAAGGTTCTGAGATCTATTCTTGGACCAGGGATCCAATGGAGACTCTGTTAGAAGGTCTTGCCACTGCCTCCCTGCGTGGCAAGCGTATGCCAGGAAGGCACAGAAACTTGCTATGGTTTCAGGGTTCATTGGACCTGAGTAAACTCATCCATGAACTTCTTGGCTAAAAAACTTCCTGACTCTGCTTCAAACCAGAATTTCAAAGTGGAGAGAGATTTACAAGGTTAGAAATAATGCAGATTTCACAGCAAACTAGCTGAGCAGCTGCTTCATAAAGCCAGATCTACTTGTTTCAAATCCTGTCAGTACTCTTCAGCACATGAGGACTAGGACTAATAACACAGCACACGGCGGCAGAACACAGGGTAGAGAAGGGCACGTGGCATCCACACAGAAGGAGCTCCCGGTTGCCTTAGGCCAGCTGACTCACTCACCTTCCTGGCGTATTTCAAGCCTCTGCTTTGCATCCCAATATCCATAGTCATTGTGTGGGTCCTAGTTATGTCTAGTTTATTATACTGACATTTCCTCCCGACTACTCTTCATGCCAGTCTCTCCTCATTCCAATGGATATCCTGAAAGTGTTCAGAGTGATTTTTTTTTTTCTGGATCAGTCCACTATGTTTTGCTAGAACAAAACATCCAAGGCTGGGAACTTTATAAGAAAAAAAAGAAAGAAAAAGAAATGTTTATAATTCACAGTTCTCCAGATTCAAGAACCTGGTTGTAGCATTTGTTCTCCTCTGGTGAGTGCCTGATGCCTGCATCACAATAGGATAGATGACACCATAACGGAAGAATATATGAGAGGAACAGAATACACAGCTAGGCCAGAGACCAGAGAAAAGCAGGAGCCAGACTGGTTCTTTTTATAACAAACCTACGAGCCAGGATTCCAAGAGAACAGGTTAATCATCCCTGAGGGTGTCATGCCCAGTGTCTTAGTCACTTTTAGTAGCCTTTACTTCTTAAAGTTTCTGCTATCTCAGCTCATGAACCGTTGGATACACAAACCATATCAAAGCACAGAACTCCCCAAGGCAGCTCCTCCTGGTCCCTGTCCCCCACGCTTTCCACCTTCTGAAGAGTCCTTCTACCACCGTAGAGAAAGTCAGAACTCTTAGATGGGTTCTTATAACAAAGCCTGTTTCATTCTGGGCCCTTCTTTCTCCTAGACTTCCTTGCTCACACCTTTTTTCATTCTCTGTGTTCCCCAGAAGGAAGAAAGGAATGCTGAATCTGCCTTATCGTGCTTGCTTGCCTTTGCTACAAATTGCACTCTGTAATATGCCCTCCAGGCATTTTTAAGGAAGGCTTATATAGATAGCCTTCAGACCTTGTAGGAGCATCTTCTCCACACTGTGTCCTGTGAGGGGTTTCCCATTTTTTGCACCTTACTTGCTCTCATGCTTCTTGGATCACTTCAGTGGACATCTGTGGTCACAGGTCTGTGTCCAGCAAGGGTGGGTCCAGTTCAGCCTTAGCATCTGATGCATACCAGCTATAGGCATTGGCAGTGCATGAGATATGGATTGCTAGGGTGAGGAAATGGTCCTTGTGAAAAAAAAGTGGGTATAGTGAGGGACTCATACATTTTAGAAATTATATGGATTCATTCAAATTTTAGGTTTGTCTGCTAATCACTATGAGACCTGAAATAATTCCTTCAGACTCTGTGCTTTCTGTTCCTACTTGTAATCTTTGTTAAACCCACAAATGTGAGAAAAAGGATCCCTAACCCAAATCATGGGTAAATTAATCCAAGCAAGCAACTTTCCATTTGTTCATATGGGTTTCCACCCACTAATGTGATCACTGGACATGGGAAATACAAGGTTTTTATAGCTCAGGGGTGGGAAGTTTCCAAATGGAACAGGTAGTGCAGAGTCATTTGTAGGTAAGCTTATAGGTAGGGCATAGCCCAACCCCTAAGAAACATTTAATCACAAACATGAATGAATCTAGTTTTTCTTTACTATACGATGGCTTTTAAACAAAGATGGAGGCAGGCTGGCTCATTAAAGTTATTACTTATTCCAAAGGACCGCGATGGACTGTAAAGGGAAGACAGGAACAATAAAGGCCCTGGGCTGTCTTTCCATAGATCCTTTTCGGCCCTCGCTCTGTGAATGTGCTCTAAACTACCCAGTGTTCCTTCTGGCATGGATGCTGTCACTCTGAAGGACTAATTGGTCACTCATCTTCCTCTGAAAGTGAATCACTGAGGCGTCCATGACGTCTGACTTTTCAAACCATTTGTCTGGACAGCCTTGAGGCAGGAAGGAAGGTTCCCCGAGGTTGTTAAGGCAGAGAGAATAGGAGGTAGGAAGGAGCCATGGCGGGACGGTTGCTCCTGCCAGCTAAGGAGAGAATGGATAGTTTGGCTTTGTTTCTCTGTGTAATCATGCTGTTTGTCCTCATCAGCCAGGCTGTTAGCCTTTGAGTCTAAGCCAGTCTTTCTGCAGAACTCCCAGCCTAATGCAACCTGCCCCTCCGCATGCCCTTGTTAGGAATTTCTCCGGAAAAAGGAGTAGAGGTTTCCCCTTGCCAGCCGTCCTGGATATATTGATATTGCTATCTTTCATCAGAGGCGAGAAGGGCAAAGGTGTTCAATCTGAAAGGTCTACTCAATGATAGGAAAGCACATACCTAAATTTTTACTTCAAAATTTAAAAAAATGATACAGCACAAGATGGCCTTGAATTTGTGATCTCCCTGCCTCAATATCTTCTGCACCACCTACCACAACTGGCCATGAATACTTCTAGAAAGTTTGCCTGTAAATGGGCCCTTAGCAGTTTCCCCTAAGCCAGCTATTGAGTTCACCCAGATCAGAGGACTGAGGGGTACAGGAGTTAAAAGGCCAGAAGAATTAGCTCCTGGGAGGTTAGTAATGACAACTCATTGACAGGAGCCTCAGTGTCATCAGTCATAGGAACACTTGCAGAGATGTCCCCCAGCACTTGGAGTGAAAGTCAGAGCAAAAATGTAAAAACTGCTCTGGCTGGGCCATGTGTACTGTTTACTGCCATGTGAGCTGGGCATGAAACAGTTAAACTATTCAATCTGAACTCCTGCAGCCAGTGGGAACAGTTGATGTTCTGCCCAGGAAGCTTATCCCAGAGTGAATAATTCCCTCACAGCAGGGGAGCCTTTTCTCAGGTTGAACTCTGTCTGGAAGCTGCTCTCTCTTCTTGTCTCTGTCTGGAAGTTGCTCTCTTCTTGTCAGGGAGCCAGGAGCAGTCTCAACCGCCCCATCCTTACCCAGGCTAAGAGCAGAGAAAGGGCAGCCTGACTCCCAGCCTGCCTCTCAGATCGCAGCAGAGGTGCTGAGAGACAGCTTTTGCCTTCTGCACAAGGCAGGAAAACCAACCTCCTTATCAGCTGCTGAAGCCCACCTAGACCTATACCCCACTGCACAGGGTCCAGGGTGCTCCACTCAAGAGACTCTAAGAATTCTTACAATGCAAGTTCTCTCAAGAATCCCTCTTAGCGCACTCAGCAGCAGTCCTTGGGCTTGCTCATTTCTCAGGGAAACACTAGGGAAGCTGTTTACCTGGTCCAGCTACAAAGTGAGGGAGGGGGACGGTTACTGAGTTGCTCAGAATGATGTTACTTACCATGTACCGAGCCATGCAGCATTCCCACCCCCACCCCCCACCCTCGTGAATCCCCAACCTTTGCTCCAACCTTTAAAATGCACACAGCACATTCTTTCTTGAGCTCTAGTTTTCAGACTTTCCCCACACAGCACAGAAGCCACTCCTGAGGGGAAGGGCTAAGACCTACAACAACAGCAATACAGTCAAGCAACCCAATAAAAATCAAAAGGACAAAAATCTTTGAACCATCCCTTCAACAACAACGAAAATGCAGATAGCAAATCAGCACATGAAAAGATGGCCAATGTTATTTTTGTTTTAGGAAAATACCAGTTAAAACTACAACAACAGTAAAAGGCTCAGCGGTCAAGTGCTTGGTGCACCAGCTTGAGGACCTGATTTTGGTGCCCAGGCCTGACGCCATGTTTTGCATCCCAACACTGACAGCCAGAGACAGGTGGGTCCCAGGGCTGGCTGCCGAGGCCTGCCTGACTAGCCTAGTTGAAAACGAATAAACAGCTTCTCAAGAGGAGCATCAACAAGGGGGCCCTCTGGCTTCTGTGTGTACTTGCACTCTTGTGAGTAAGTGTGCCCTCTTCCCCAATAGCTCCACATGCCCCCTTATGACTACCATCACTGCAGACAAGGAACAACTGAGGCTTCCAAACACAGCCAGTGAGAATGTGCTAGAACAACCACTTTGGAAAGGGATGCGGCAGTTTCTTGTAGATACCATCACCCAGCCATCACACTTCTAGCTATTGGTCCAAGTTAACATGCAGAGCCGAAACCCACATGCATATGAGCACTCATGCTACCTTGTTTGAACTTCTACGTGCACTGCGTGTTATGGTTTGACTGTGAGGTGTTTCTCTCGGCATGCATGCTGCATGTTCGGACATAGTATTTGGAAAGGCTGTGAAACTTTTAGGAGCGGGGTCTAATTTGTACAGGCAGGTCGTCAAGGGTTCATATCTGTGAGATATTCCAAGCCATTGGTTCCTGTCCCACCCCTCTTGTTTACCACAGCAATGTGAACAGCCTCTACCACCCAATGCCTTCTGCCATGAACGAGTTGCTCCTTTATGCTTGCCCCACTATGGTGGACCGAAACTCTCCGAATCTGGAGCCAAATAACTCTTTCCTCCCTTAAGTTATTTCTAAAATCCAGTGGCCACAGTGACACCAAAGTGGCTGGGTACATTGCCACACAAAGGCATATTCACATAAGATGACAATAGACTTAAATAAAAGGAAATGAATTGTTGACACGCTCAACACCCTGGACGGCTCTCAGAGTGCCGGTGCTGAGTGAGAGGGAAGATGGCAAGGAGCACATGTCACACACATGGATGTAAATTCTCAGGAGCGCAAAGTGCAGGAGAGAGGGAATCAGGAGTCTAAAGAATGGAGGGGGGTCAGGAAAGGGCCTAGATGCCAAAGACAATTGAAGAAAACTGCAGGAGAAGATGGTGTGCTGCTATGACCAAATGCTTGAGAAAATAAGCCTAAGGACAACAAGAATGTGTTTTCATCACATTTTTAGGTTTGGTCTGTGGCTGCTGAACACATGGGCTTGGCAGCGGCAGATGGCAATGGAAGCCATTCTTGACAGTGGACAACAAGCCCGACCAGGAATGACTGGGGATATCTCAAAGAGACGTATCTTTCTCCAGTGATCCCTGCTTCCTAACATTCCACATTCCCCCAAAATAGTGTGATGGTCAACACCAAGCACAGACGGTGAGCCTGCCATGTGCACCTCACAGCCAGGGTGGATAAGTTCCTTATCTGAACGTTGGTGATGCTCTCATGACTATAGATGGATTTCAAAACTTACATTTTTATTGTTGGTTGCTTGTCACCTGCACCCCAAAACAAAAACCACAGCTGGAGTAGATAGAAGAACTAAAACAAACTCCAACCAGTTAAGTGACCAAAAATGAGTACTGTAGGGTGGTTAATAACCCAGACCAGGGATGCTCACTGCATAGTCATTAAGGTGATTGCAAAGGGCTTGCTGTGTAAGTATGAAAATCTCAGTGTGAACCCCCAGCATCAGCATCTTGTAAAGTAGGAGGGCAACACAGCATGCGTGTCTAAAACCCTAGTGTTGGGCGTGGGAGGAGGGTAGACACGAGCAGATCCCTAGAGCTCAGCAGGCAGCCTAGCAAGTCAGTGAGCTCCAATTTCAGCAAAAGAACCTGCATCAAAAATATTGTGGAGCTATTGAGGAGAACCCCGGATGTCGACCTCTGACCTCCACATGGACATATAGCCTTATGCACACGTGTATCGTGCACATATGCATGCACACACACAGACAGATACACACACACACACACACACACACACACACACATAGTTTCAAATCTTAGTTAAATTTAGGCAGGGCCCTTTATTTCCTTTGTAAAATGTAAATAATACTTCCAACTAATAAATATATGAATACAGAGAATTTAGGAAGTAAATAGATGTGTCTGTTGTCTTTTTGCTTTTGTTTACAATCCTTTCTTTTACTTTTGATATTATAATTTTGTCAGAACATCCCTCTCTTCCCTTTGATCTCTCAAAATCCTCCTACATACCCCTTCCCACTCTACCTCCTCATGACCTCTTTTTCAGTAATCACTATTGCACGCATGCATGTATGTGTATGTATATATATGTGTGTGTGTGTGTGTGTGTGTGTGTGTGTGTGTGTGTGTACATCTCTCTAAATATAGCCTGTTATATATAATGTTGACTGTATGTATGTTTTCAGTACTTTTTGGCACAGGACAACCAATTAGTGTGTTCTTCCTGGGGAAGACCACCTATCCCACTGCCAGTTTTCCTCCACTGTTCACAGTTTTTGTGTACGGGCTTGAGGCATACCATGAGCTTTTCTCTGTCTATGTTGGCATGCCTGTTGGTGTTGTGCTTATTACTGCCTATTATCTTAATCCATCCTGGCAGCTGTAACAAAACACTTTAGACAGTGTAATTTATAAACCATAGACATTCAATGTTTGCCATCTTAGAGATTAGGAAATCCGAAGTCAAGGCAGATTTGCTGTGAAACCAACCAGTGAGGCTGGTTTCCTGGTGGGACTGTCTTCCAAGTCATTCATCCTTTCATGGGGGCAGAGCCATGTGACTTAATCAGCTCCACCAAAACCCACCTCTTCATTCCTTGGCTTTGGGAGAAGGTTTCAGCAGATGTGTCAAGGGCAGCACAGGCTCTTGGAGCACAGCATCTGTCCAGATAGAAAGGGAAGTGCCTTTCTGCCCAGCAATTTTATTACATTATGTTTTATTAAAAATCCATTAGATTTCTTCAGAGGCCCAAGGAAGAACAAAAAGAGGTGTTTCACTCTAAGCTAAGTGAGTTGAATCAGATACAAAAATAATATAATGTCTTTCATTTTCACCACCAATAGACACCTATTAGGCCTGGCTAGTGAAGAAAGTGGCTAACCAATCATAGGAATTGTTGACAGTTCACAGGCTCTTTAAGCACCACAATTTTCACTGCCTCTCCAGCCCTGACAAGTATGGCATGTTAGACAGAAATGGTTCTTGCTGCAAATGGCTGATAAAAGCCCAAGACATGGAGAAATTTACTTTCCTGGTCTACTTGGGTGGGAGGCAGGTAGCTCTCAGATTTAACCCAAATACCAACATAATCACCAAACTCTTTGGCATGCTGGTTTTCCATGTGGGTGCCTTTGGTCCCAGAAGTTGACTTTAGCTCATGGCATCCTCAACAACAGCAGCAGCAGCAGCAGCAGCAGCAGCAGCAGCAGCAGCAGCATTCACAGTTGGCCTGAGAGGCTCTGCTTGATTCCTGCTCATGGCAGCTTTGAGCTTCCCTGGCCAGTGTCCTTCTGGATGGCATATTCAAGGAGCTAGGACATAATGGGAAGGGGCCAGCATGCAGGGAGAAGACAGGAGTTAGAATCAGAGCCTTTGTCTTGTTGACTCACTGTCTAACCTTGGATTAGACACTGATGCGTCCTGCGTATCAGCATCGTGGCTTGGAAATGAAAGCAGCTGCCACTGGCAGGTGTAAAAGTAAATGATATACTATATATAAACACAGTTTGAACCTCCATGTTCTTTAAAGAGGAGGGAATAGCTTTCTCCTGCTTCCATCCTATAGCCTAGCACCCCTAATAGAGAAAGTAACAGGCCTACACCAAATACAAAACAAAACTCTAAAAAATCATGGGCTTTAGAATTAGGTTCTGTTTCATTACTAGACTCATTTATTACGAATCTAAGGCATTTTCCCACTTTCCTCGTTCACAAGTATTTACTGTGTTCCTACTGTGGACCAGGCAATGTACTTCCTGCTAAGGACACAGAAATAAAGTAAGAAAGACCATGCATATTCTTATGTTCTAGCTCAGTGGTCCTCAACCTTCCTAGTGCTGCGACCCTTTAATACAGCTCCTCATGGTGTGGTGACCCCCAACCATGAAATTATTTTTGTTGCTCCTTCATAACTGTAATTCTGCTATTGTTATGAATCATGATGTAAACCCCTGTGTTTTCTGATGGTCTTAGGTGACCCCTATGATAGGGTTGTTTGAACCCTCTCAAAGGGGGTCATGACCTGCATGTTGAGAGCCACTGCTCTAATTCATCCATTTGTAAATTAAGAATAGTAATAACTTATAGTCTATGTCTACAATCACTTAATAAAACAATTCATGAAAAATGTCTATGAGTAAGGAAAGCTGAGTGAATGTTCATCCCATTTCTTTCCCTCTCTCAGCGTTGTGGGTGTTGGAAAAACGCTGGTGTGGGCTCCAGGCACACATTCTCAGCCCTGCCGTTAGCTGGCTATGTGATCTCAAGCAAAGATCACGGCATCTCTGATCTCAGTTTTTCCCTTCAGTAAAACAGGGATCTACTTATATGGATGACATTTTGTATTTCTCAAAATGAGTAATCAATTAATTGATAATTAGTTGATATTGTGGAAAAGTGGGTCTATTAGACTTTGCTTTGATTTTTAAAATAAATGTAAAACAAAGGTTTATCAATGCATTACTAGATTCAAGCCCTGTACTAAATCACTGTGTACACAGTAATAACTTAATCCTTCACCTCTATGCAGTGGTCCACACTTCATATGAAGAAGCTAAATCACAGATGAGTGAACGTGGCCAAAGTCGTCAACCCAGACATTGAGAAATACGGTGCTGACACCCAGGTCTGATTATAAAAGCCGTTTTCTCGTCCTCTGCTGCCCGGTGGCTGTTTAGAGCTTGTAAGGCCAAATGGTTGCAGGTAGATTTCCTGCCCATTAAACAGTACCTCATACAAAGCGTCGTTCATCCAGGCTTTACAAAGGGAAGCTGCAGATGGTAAGTAAGCCTTGCCTTCCACAGTGCCTCTGCTGCCTCTCCTGCCTCCATCTCTGAGAATATCTCCTTGTGATTGATGGAGAACTAAACATTATTGTTCATGAGTGATTTTTTTTTCCAAATTAGACATCTGCTGCTTGTTTTTCTGGGAGTTTGGCAACTTTTCCAGTTCACTGTGGTGGTCAGATCTAGAGGAAATAATTAGGTGGCCATGGTAACTAGCAGCATCCCAGGCATATCACCATGATGCTTAGGGGCAAGCCTTACACAGAGTCCAAATATCCCCTCTGCCCTCAAAGCTCTGGCCTCAGGCTCCTCAGCAGAGTCTCCATTAGGTCTAAAGTTGCCTGAAAATGATAGAAAAGATACCCGGAAAGGCGTAATGGAGATGAAAACTCATACATAGTAACCAATCAAAGAAAGGCTAAAGAGAGGAAAGGGAGGACAGAAATGAAGCATACTGTGTGGCCTGAAGCTATGTGCTTGGAGAGGCGAAGTGGTCCGCTCATGATGATCACACAGGTAAAGAAAGAGGTGGGTGAAGTTCCACTCTGTGCCCGCACTAAGAGTTCTTCAAGACCTTCCCCAAGAACACTGCTGAACCCAGTGCCCAGTGCCTCTTCCCAGTCGCCCACCTTGTTAGGAATCTGTCCTTTCTGGTAGTTCCTAAGCTGTTCTAGCACACACTACCCCACTGGTCCTTGCCTTTGTCGGGCCAAGCCTCTTTTTTCTCAGAAACATTTCTGCTGTGTCCCAGACAATGTCTTGTTGTTGCATCTGAAACCAACACTCTTTTTATTTATTTTTATTTTTATTTTTGCTGTATTGAAAAGATGGTCACATTTGCACGTATTCTCCAATCCCTGGAGTATGTTTTTCTGGGCTCTGATGCAGATGTTGAACTTGCTGTTACCTTATAGATGCCTGGAAATTATTGTTCTTTATAGGCAGGTTCGGAAAAGTCTCAGTCTTAGCGATTTCCTTTTTCTCTCCCACCCCATATTCCTGCAAAGTGTCTGAAGCCTCATGACATTATTATTTTTCTTCGGTGACAGAAAGACGCTCAGCATTTTGTGCCTACTATATTCACATCTTCCTTCTAAAAACCAAAATTCAAATTATATTTAAAAGCTTGCGTTGTCCAATCTGCTCCTCATTCGGAATGGGTGCCTTCGCCTTTCACCTTGATACAAACTTGGCGGTGTTGTCCCACCCCACAACTTCTCTGGTTTCTGAGCAGGTACTTAGAGAGTTTGAAGAACACACATTTTTTTTTTTCTCTGTCTCCTGGTGAGCAGAATTCTGGTTGAAGGTCGAACAGAGATGTCGATGATGCCCTTGAAGAAGGTAAACATGTGAAAGACGCTGTGAGCCCTGCCTGAGTCATGCTCCTGCTGCTGTTACAAGATCACATTATGCTTTGGCCACAGCGGATGATGAGGTAAGAGGAAGGGCACACAGCTTGCCTTTGCTCTGTCACTTAAGTAGCTGCATGATCTCGGGCCAGTCACTCATCCTCCACAAGAGTCGGTGTCACTTTCTCTTGAACACTAGAACCTCGGTTGTTCTGAGGATCAAAGATGAGGGAGACTAAACAATGGGGCAATCAAGTCTAGAGATATAAATCTATACAGAAACAGGCAAAGTCATATAATTTCTAAGATCTACTCAAAGTTGATGGAGGTCAACTGGTTTTTAATAAGGGAGTCCAAACAATTTAAAATTTTTTAGTATTTAAAAAATTGATGCTTAAGCAAGTGGATATTCACCTGTGACAGAATGAGGTGGTAAGGGTTGGAGAACACTATGGAAAAGGGGATGGAAAAACTGTATGAGCCAGAGGACCAGGGAGTTTGCTTTGATATTGTGTCCCCTAGTAACATCAGAAGCTGTACCTGTAAAGTCTCACCAGCTGCCTAGCTATGAGCTGCTCAAGAACACCACCAATAGCCATGCAAAAGTGATGGGGAAAACCCCCCTGTCCCCAAGATACCAAAGAGCGGTAGTCAGCAAAGGGACGCTGAGGGAAAGGTAGGGGGGGAGGGGGAGGGAGGGAAGAGAGGAAGGAGGGAGAGAGGGGGGGGAGAGGGAGAGAGAGAGAGAGAGAGAGGGACAGGGAGAGAGGGGGAGAGAGGGGGGAGAGAGAGAGAGAGAGGGAGAGAGAGAGAGAGAGAGAGAGAGAGAGAGAGAGAGAGAGAGAGAGAGTCATCCCCAGGGAAGAGCACACCAATTGGTTGTCCTATACCAAATGGTCAGCCCTGAAAATATACGTATAGGTAACATTATATGGACTGAGCCGGCTCTGTGTGTGTGTGTGTGTGTGTGTGTGTGTTTGCTCACTCATGCACGTGTATACATATAATAACAATTACTGAAAAAAGAGGCCCTGAATTTGATAGACAGCAGGGAGGGGTGTATATGGGAAGGCATGGAGGGAGGAAAGGGAATGGAGAAATGTGATTATTCTCAAAAATTAAAATAAAAAGGAATGAGTTAAAAAAAAAAAAAAAGGAATGAGTTGGGACTCCCAACTTTATATTAGGTTAATCAAGAATGGATTAAAGCCTAAGTGTAAAAACCAAGATTATAAAAATACATAACAAATCCGTAAGCATATATCTTTATGACAGATCAGCAGCTATTGCTTAACTATGACACCATAAATATTAGTAACAAAATAAAAAATAGAAACTTAGATTTTGTCTGAGTGAAAATCAGTTTTGATTTAAAGTACATTATGCAAGAAAGAAAAAAGAGTTATGCATGGTAGTAACACTTGTAACCTAAGCATCTGAGAGGCTGGGGTACGGGGACCTGGGAGTTGGAGACCAGCCTGAGATACAAAGTGAGAACTTGTGAAGGGGGTGAGAGAAGAGAGAGAAAAAGACTCATAACTTAGAAGAAACATTCATTCATGTATATCTATAACAATATTTTATATGTGCAATATACAAACAATTGTTATATCTTAATAACAAAAAGACAAACAACTCAGTTTAAAAATGGAAAAATTATCTGAAAAGATATTTCTGCAAAAATTATAAGAAAATGAACAATAAAAGCCAGGAAATCTGCTCTAGATCATTAGTCATCATAGAAAAATAAGTAAAAACCACAAGGAGATGACTCTCCCATCGTTATGAGAGCCATAACGTAAAGGACAGTAATAAGTGTTGAAGGCAATATAGAGACATTGGAACATTCACACTTGGGTAGTAGAACATACGATGGCACAGTCTCTATGGAAATTGGTCTGACAGTTCCTCAAATAGTTCAAAGAGAGTTACCAGATGACTCAACAAATCTTTTCTGGGACACTTACCCAAGAGCAATGAAAACATATCCACTCTTATATATGAATATTCTTGTGCATAAATGTTCATAGAAGCCTTATTCATAAAACCTCCAAAGTAGAACTAATGCAAATCTGCCAGCTGGTGCTTGGATAAAGCCAGCATGATTCAGGAGGCAGGGGAATGATGCTCACAATCCCCCCCCCCCGCCACACACACACACACAGGGAGCTGCAGATTCTCAAGCCTGAGACAAGCCTGGGCTATATGATGACCTTGGCTTAGGCAAACACAATGAAACAGGCAGTTTCTCTACACAGTGCAATACTATTTCTACCAGTAAAACAAAATGAAGTGCTGGTGTATGCTACAGTGTGGATAAGCCTCAGAAATACTGAGTCGGGGAAAGCCAGGTATAAAAGATTACATATTTCTTGATTCTATCTCCACGAGGTGTTCATGGAGATAGCATTTGAGCACAGGAAGCAGAGGAGTAATTGCCTGGGGCTGAAAGCGGAAGTTATCATATGTGACAGGTGTAAGGTGCAGGTTTCCTCTTCTTGTTGAGAGTGAAATATAATAATGTTTCTCTCCTAACCCTTTCTTCCCTCCAAGCCCTCTCATTGCCTCATGTGTGTGTGTGTGTGTGTGTGTGTGTGTGTGTGTGTACATGTTTGTGCATATGTATATGCATATATTCCTAAAGATAACCAGTACAGGATTTATTTGGGGGTGATGGTATATCCTAAAATTGTGGTGATGGTCACACAACTCTGAATATTCTAAAAAAAATTCTGCTCTAAAAAATGGCTCTGCTTGTCTTTAATCGTAAAATCTTAATTTCTCCACTTTGATTCCTGTCATCTGGTGCAGCTTCTGAATCTTTGTTTTTTACTACTTCCTGTGCTCACTGCTCTGACCTGCAGCACCTTCACCCACCATGTCCTTCCACATAATCCAAGGTTGGGAGCTCTTGATTAGGCTTACCCAACCATGTCATTTCATTTTTCTTTCCAGCGGTAGATTTGAAATGAGCATACACTGAAACTCTTGACATAATGCCTAAGAGGAGATCTCTTGGGTGAAGCCCCCAATGTGGACATTGCTAGAAAAAGCCAATATGGAGGCTTCGTGAATTAGGCACACTTTAAGCCCTATGTTTCTTGAACTTGAGCGTATGTCAGAATAAAATAGAGGGCTTGTTAAGGAAGGGATTACCGAACTCCACCTAAGTGTTCCGGCTTCCTTCTATGGTAGTGTAAGCTGAACAAACCCTTTCCTCCCCGGTCTGCTTTGTGATCATGTGCTTCATCATGCCAATGGGAACCCTAACTTAGCGTACATTGTCACTGTAGACACTATTATTCCCCCTTTTGTATATATTTGAAATTTCCTAACATAATGTAAAGAGACATAAACAGTAAAGGAGCACTACCGATGCAGGTGCATCTCAGAGCCAAGCACCAGATTTAGAAACCAATACAAGCACTTCTGAGTCTCGTTTCCTTTCAGTTCTGCTAAATTCTCTCCATAGATGTTGATGCATTTTTTCCATCCTAATCCCAGAGGGGAACAGGGACAACTGGACACACACCTGAGGAGAAGTAGCCTCTGACTTGTGCTCTCTTTATCTCTTCATGACACTTCAGAGACTTACTCTGAATAACTTTCCACGTAAAAGATTTATCTTCGTCCATTCTTCTTACATACGATGCTTGTCAAGACCGAAATTTTGGCAAACTCTGCTAAACTGACCATCACCCACATCATCCCTTTCTCCTGCACCCAGTGGCCATCTCTCCAGCCAGGAAATGTTGTTGCCTAGAGAGTCAGACAGAGGGTGGGTGGGTGGCAGCGGTTTGGAAGACTGGGCAAAAATGCCCTGTTCCTTAATATCTGTCTTACTTAGGAATTTATTGCTGTGAAGAGACACCATGACCAAGGCAACGCTTAGAAAGGTGAACATTTCACTGGGGCTGGCTCACAGTTTCAGACGTTAAGTTCATTCGCGTCGTGTGAAGCACGGCAGGCTGCTGGATGACGTGGCGCTGGAAGAGCCAAGAGTTCTACATCTTGGTCCAAAGGCAGCCAGGAGGGGGCTTGTTCCACATTGGTTGGAGCTGGAGCACTAGGAGCCATCAAGCCCACCCCCACAGTGACACACTTCCTCCAACAAGGCAACACCCACCTCGATAAGGCCACACCTAATAGTGCCACCAGCCATGGGCCAAGTATTTTAATAGGTGAGTCAATGGGGTCTAAATCTATTCAAACCTCCAGATTATTTGACTATAAAATGGACAAGAGTGCACTCAGGGCTTGCAAAGCATAAGCACGTTGCTGGAGGTTCAGTGTTCCCTGGTGCTTGGCACAGATGTCTCGCTCAGGGCTTTAGCTGTTCTGAAGTTCAGGGCTTAGTTTGCCCAAGTTCTCTGTGTACAGGTGCCCTCTTGCTACCTTTGGGGCCCTAGTGGGACAGCATTTCCCAGACAAAAAGAACCAGAGGAACTGCCTATTGGGAGTAATTACCAGGTGTCTGTGGAAGACCGGCAGGGGTGCTTTGCTGGGATTATTGAGAGGCGTCTGAAATGTTGCAAGGCTGCAGGGCCATTGCCTGTCAGCCCTCCGTTAAAGTGGGTTGGACCGTGTCTCCCAATTATCTGAGTGATTTAAGGAGGTGAGACCTTAAGCAAAGATGGAGGCAGGAAGAACCCTGGCTGGCTTTAAAACAAGAGAGGCAATGAAAAATTAGTTATTAAGTAAATGAAGTCCAGGAAGTGATCCAACATCATGGGAGTGGTTAATCACGGATGGGGAATGGGAGGGGGAGGGGGCGCTTCTAACCTTGTGGAAACAAAGAAAGTCAGAGCCATTCGGACAGCACCGTTTTATGGCTAGGTAGAGGCATGGCAGGGGATTATCAGAAGGCTAAAAACAAAGACTTTTCTACATTCTCCAGGAGTTCCTTTCTTAAAATGCCCCAGTCTTACTGTTTGCCTGTTTTTATTTGTTTGTTTTTGTTTCTAATTCTCGACTACAAAGAAGAGTTTCCTTTGCTGACATTGTCTGTTATAAACATAGACCTTTGTCAATTCCTATATATGCAGTAAACACATGATTTTATTTAGTCCTTAATTGAGTCTATAGTGCAGTGTTGATTTTAGACCTATCATAGATGATGAGGCAGGATCAGCATTGAAAAGCAGGTAGGCCCAAAAGTAAGTAGAAGTGATGTCGGCCTGAATTTAAGTGGTGTGTTTACTTTCTAAATGATCTGTATCTCTATTGTTTTCATGTTGTTGTCCTCTGAGCTTCAGGTGAGTGTTAGCATCCAAGTTTCACAGCTACGGAATTATAGACGGACACACAGCATGGGTGACAATGGCCAGAGGAACTTGGTTGAGGGTCAGCCTTAGGACTTGCTTCCTCTCCACCACCAGCACTTACTGCTGCTGGAAATCACCGAGGACTGTGCTTGGAGGTAATTTGTATTATAAACATGCTTCTTGTCAGCCAACAAGAAGCCGATAAGTTTCTGATGTCATTCTCACCTGTTTCTTACAGACCGTTCTTTTCCCCTCTCTCTGTTTCTACTTCTCCACTTACGGTCCCTTCCATTTTCAAGGGAAGTTTGACCTCTTGCCAGCTGGTCCCTCCTGAGACTCCTCTGCCCAGCGCTGCTCCAGAGAACATGAGAGTCTAGGGATGAAACACTCTTCCTCCTTCTGTGACAGGCTTATTTCATCTAGCATAATGCCCTCAAGATTCACCTATCAGCCTGTGTCTTAGAAAAACCATGACGACAGTAACCCTTATAAAGGACAATATTTAATTGAGGCTGGTTTACAGGTTCAGAGGTTTATCATGATGGCGGCATGCAGGCAGACATGGTGCTGCAGAGGTCGTTCAGAGTTCTACATCTAGATCAGCAGGCAGTAGCAAGGGAAAGAGAGACACTGGGCCTGGCTTGGGTATTGGAAACCCCACAACCCCCAGTGACACACTTCCTCCATCAAGGCCACACCCACTCCAACAAGGCCACACCTCCTAATGCCACGCATGACAGTCTCTTAACGGTAATCCCTTGTACGATCAAAACTTTAAAAATGTAGATTACATGCTTCCAACATTCAATAGCACAGGATATAAGTCGCCATTCCAAAAGGGAGGAAATAGAGCATAGTGAGGAAATACTGGACCAAAGCAAGACCGAAAACTATCTGGGCAAACTCCAAACTCTGCATCTCCATGTCTGATGTCACAGCACTGCTCGGATCTCCAACTCCTCCCATCTTTGTTGACTGCAACACTGTCTTTCTCTCGGACTGCTTCCACTCCCTGTTAGCAACTTTCCTCAGCAGGTATTGCTTCTCCAATAACTTTGGGCTTCCAAGGCACTCCAGGCTTCACCCCCACAGCTTCACTCTGTGACCTCTCTGTGCCTCTATTCAGGGACACCCCTGACACATGCCTGGCCTCAGAGGCTTTCCTTCATTTTGGAGGGAGATTTCACAACTTCCTTCTTGTAGTGTGGACTCTAAAGCCAGACCACATGGCCAAGGCTGCCACATTCTGTTGCTTGCTGCAGATGGAGCTTAGTACCCTGGTTCCATTACACTTGCGTTGACTTTCTGCTTTTGATGGTTTCCTTTACCATCCAAGCTTGGCTGTTCTGGAACTCACTCTGTAGAGTGTAGACTGGCTCAAAGTTTCACCTGCCTCTGAATCTCAAGCGCTAGGATTAAAGGCGTGTGCCACCACCTTTTTAATTCCTTTTCACAAGTTGGAAGTTTCCCTGAGTGGGGTCTTGCCCTGAGATCACCACTCCCTTAGGAGCAGGCTTTTCCTTAAACTTTTTTTCCCCTGGTGCCCCTTTTCTCCTCAAACTGTACGCTCTATATTTTCCCTTGCTCATCTTGCTTCTTTTTCTTTAGAGATCTGCATAATCCTGGCCACCAATAACCACAAGCCACAATGAATAAATACTATGCTGTCTGAAAATTTCCTCTGCCAGTGCCATTATTCGAAAACTCTTCAATTTAGCCTCTGCAGACTTTTCAGACAAGGCCTAAAAGCAGCCACATTCTTCACCAAAATGTCACAGGAATGGTCTCTAGGCCACATACTAATATTTTTTTCCCTCTGAAACCTCTTGAGTCAGGGCCCCACAGTTCAAAAAACCTCTTCATTGTTCCTATAGGATGGCTCATTAATCCTTGCTTAAAGCTTTCACAGCTTTCCTAATCCAAAGCCCCAAAGTCCACACTCCTGCAAACAAAGGCACAGTCAGGCCTAGCACAGCAATATGGGAGTCCCTGTTATCAACTTCTGTCTTAGTTAGGGTTTCTCTTACTGTGAACAGACACCATGACCCCAGCAACACTCATAAAGGAAAACGTTTCGTTGGGCCTGGCTTATAGTTCAGAGGTTTAGTCCATTATCATTAGGGCAGGAAACATGGCAGCATTAGGGCAGGAAACATGGCTGCATGAGGGAGACAGAAAAGAGAAGGAAACAGTGAGTCTGACTCGGGTATTTGAAACCCCAAAGTGACACACTCCTTCAACAAGGACACACCTCTGAACGCCACTCTCTGGACATTCAAATATATTAGTCTATGGGCACCGTTCTTATTCAAACCTCCACAGCATGTGTCAGAATTTCTTTCCTTTGAAGGCTGAATAATATTCCATTTTATAAAACCACATTTTGCATATGTAACACACACACACACACACTAGCTACTAGGTATGCCAGAGTATAAGTATCTATTGGAGGCCTACTTTCAATTCTTTCACATATGTGAGATTATCCCTAATTCTGTTTATTATTTAAAAAATTATCCATCAGACTGTTGTGACAGCAGCTCCATCATTTCCTTTCTTACCAGTGCTCTAATGTTTCCAAATTGTCACCAAAGTTTTTTCTATTTGTTTATTTGATCAGTTGGCTAGTTGTTTAAAGATTTTATATTTTTTTGACTGTCCCAGCTTTTACACTGATATCAGCAGTTCATTCTGAGTTAACTCTGTGCATGCTGTAAAGGGGAGGCCTAACTAAATTTTTGTGCATGTATACAGCCAGTTTCCTCAATGGTACTTACTGAACATCCTGCGCCATCTCCCACTGAGTCATCTTAGTAGCTGTGGTGGTTTGAATGGGATGTCTCCCATAGAGTGAGCCATTTGAACACTTGGCTCCATGTTGAATGGGATGTCTCCTACAGTGTCAGCCATTTGAACACTTGGCTCCATGTTGAATGGGATGTCTCCTACAGTGTCAGCCATTTGAACACTTGGCTCCATGTTGAAAGGGATGTCTCCCACAGGATCAGCCATGTGAACACGTGGCTCCATGTTGAATGGGATGTCTCCCATAGAGTGAGCCATTTGAACACTTGGCTCCATGTTGAATGGGATGTCTCCTACAGTGTCAGATATTTGAACACGTGGCTCCATGTTGAATGGGATGTCTCCCACAATGTCAGCCATTTGAACACTTGGCTCCATGTGGGAAGCACAGAGATTCTGGTGCTGGAGAAGCACTAGAGGAATCAGCTATGTTATAGACACAGGGTTGTCTTTTCAAGGAGAGAGATGTATAGCCTGTTCTTCATCCAGAATGCTAAGAGTGGATGTGGTTAACACAGCCTGGCGACCTTTGCCCTATCTGTATAGCTGAGACAACACCAGATCCTCCATAATTGTATGCTTTTTCCCCCTCAATCTATAGAACGTATCTGTATGAAAGATGTCACATGTATTTTACAAAGAGGTTTTTTTTTATGTTGTCATGTCTTAAGATTTGTTCTGCACACAGGATTGAATTAATTATCAATTGGAAAAATTTCACCAAATTGTGTTGTGATTAAGTATGCCCAAAATAAACCACTCAGGGTTAGGCTTCTGAAGTTTGAACCTACAAGAGCTTCTAAGATGTGTTGAACCAAACTGCCTTCTTGCTTCCCAGAGACTATGGCAGTCTCCAGTTAGTGGTGTTGTCTGGGAAGACTTAGTAGACAACGCTTGGTGGAGGAAGAATGTCACCATAGTCAGGCTCTAAGGGGAAAAGCCTCACCTACTGCTAGTGTGCTTTCCCGGCTTTGATGTGAGCCCTCAGCTTCTGATCCAGCCACCAGGCTTCTCCCAACTGCCTCCACTCCACCATGATGGATGCTGACACTCTGGAGACATAAGTCCAAACAGACCCTTCATTTCTAAGGTGCCTCAGTCATAGTGTCTTTTCCCAGCAACAGAAGAGGCACTAGTACAGAACCCTTCTCAAAAATCCTTTGACTATATGTGTGTGTGTGTGTGTGTGTGTGTGTGTGTCTGTGTCTGTGTGTCTATGTGTGTGTGCATACACAAGTGTAATATAAGGCTCTCTCCTCTGCCTGACTCCTCCTTTGTGTTTGTCTTTACACCCTGCCTCAGTGCTCTGCGTGTCTACTCATTTATGTTTGTGATTGAATCCAGGGCCTTATGTAGACCAGAAAAGTGCTTTGTTACTGAAGCTGTTTCGTTATTTTTGCAGCCTTTCATTGACTTACCCACACATATGAGTTTGATCGCCACTCTATAGAAACTGACTTCCTGACTTCATTGTTAGAGTCGCTGTCACGCTACTCCAAGTTCTAAGTCAAGTAGCTGAGATATTAAATCCTGTCCTTTGCAAGTTTTTGTTATCAAGTTGGGTTCCTTGAGATGCCGTAGAAATTGTTTAAATTATTTTATTTTTGTACATATACATTTATATTATTACACATATTATATACAATAGATTACCTACGGCAAGAAGAAAGGTATTTGACAGCCTTGAAGAAGGCATCTTTCTTAACTTGCTGCATCTAAATTTTTGAATGTAAATCAATCTCCTTCACATATTGTCACTATAAATCTAGAACACCTATCTAGACCTAAAGACATCTTAACCTCTAAAACAATTAAGTTTCATTTTAAAATTAAGCTTTTATCACAAAAATATACATCTTAGGTAGAACAGATAGATATGACTCTAAGGTCTTCAAAAACCCAGAGACATACAGAATATGGAATTTAAAAATGTTTTTTATTACTTTAAAGATTCATTGACAATGAGACAGATTAACTCCTGGCAACACCCAGCCTACCAAAGAAGAGGATGAGCACCAAAGAGCCTCCTTACAGAGATGGCTTCAAATGAGGCAAGCTAGCCACTTGGCAAGAAGGCCTCAATTCTACCACAGACAGAATTCTGCCTAAAAAAGGGGCAAGCTTAGATACAGGCAGAGTTGACTGCCAAACTCTGCCAAGACAGGGTAAACAAGTCCTCAATAGTTCCTGCCTCACAAATATGTCTGTCAGATATATTGGGCCAGAAGGCTGAAGAAGATGCTCCAACGTTATAAAGAATTTTGGGTGACTATTCAGGCAGAAAACTATCTCTGTCATCTTTTCACTTGGAAAACTACTAGCCTGCACTCCTGGCATACTCAGATAATCAAGTTTACTCCTTCTCAAGTCTCTGAGGGAGTTGAAGGCCATAGGAATTTTAAGATGGAATTCTAAAGAAAACATTTTTAATTCTGAAAAAACTTAGTAATCTTTTTAATAGAAATTATATGGGAGCCGGGCATGGTGGTGGGGAGAACCTTTAATCCGAGCAGATGGATCATTGTGAGTTCGAGGTGTACCTGGTCTACAAAGGGAGTCCAGGACAGCTAAGCCTGCACAGAGAAACCCTGTCCCAAAAAACCGGAAAGAAATTATTTGGGTTCTTTAGGTTGCTTAGGGTAATATCCATTCTTGCCCAGTATTAAGTCTTCTCATTCAGCAAAACAGGACGGCAGCCCACTGATTCGTATGTTCTTTATAACCATTTGCATTGTATTACTTAGTGTTTGTTTGTTTCTTTGCTGTATGCGTGCGTGCATGAGTGAGTGAGGTGTGTGTGTATGTGTGTGAGTGTGTGAATGTATGTGTGTGAGTGTGTGTGTGAGTGTATGTGTGTTTGAGTGTATGTGTATGTGAGTGTGTGAGTGTATGTGTGTGTGCATGTATGTGTGTGTGTCCATGAGTCAAGGGACAATATACAAAAGTCAGTTGTCTCCTGCCCTCTTGGTTCTAGTAATTGAATTTAGGTGCTTAGCTTGGTGACAATCTCCTTTGCCTTCTGGGCCATCCTGCTAACCTTATTTGTTTCTTCTTTAACTTCTTTCAAGAGCATTTTATAGTTTTAATTGCACAAGTACAACTTATTTTATTTATTCAAATAGCTAATTAATTTTGGATATGGGGTCTTATTATGTATCCCTGGCTGCCCTGGAATGTGCTATGTTGACCAGGCTGACCTTGAACTCACAGAGATCCATCTGTTTCTGTCTCCTAAGTGCTGGAATTAAAGAAAGGTCTACACTACCACCCCCAGACCAGTACACCTGACTTTTATGTATTGATTTTGTACTGGGCAACTTTGCTCACTCATTGATTGGCTCTAGCAGTTTGTGGATGGCATCACTGGAATTTTCTGCATATAAACAATGCCACCTTCACACAGATTTCATTTTACTTCTTACAATCCACGTTTTTGTTTTATTTTTTTCCCCATTTGACTAAGAATCACAATATCATATCAATTAGAAAAAGTAAAGGCAGCACCCTTCCCTCACCTGTTACTCCAAAGGGAAAGCTTTCGGTTTCTTTTCAGCACTAGGTCAGCTGTGAGCTTTTAATATATGACCTTAACTATATCAAGTTGGTTTCCTTCTATTTCTAGCCGTTTCACTGTGGAATTTTACTTTTAAAAACAATATATTGACTTCTAAGTGTAGAATGAGTTAGATTAAAATGAGCTAATAGCAGAGAGGCCCATTTTGGAAACTGTCATGATGTCTTAAGTGAAAGACATGGCTCTGCGTGTGGGTATTGTAAATAAGAATAGAGAAGATGCAATAGTAAGGAATTCTAGAAAGAACCATAGATTTTTAGAAATGTAGGAGTCATTCGGATAAGAGCCTGTCCCCTGAAAGCCCTAACAAGACAGATTCACCCACCTGCCCTCAGTAAGTCAGTTTCTTGAACGAGTATTTGCAGAAAAATGAGACTGATTCAATGTATCGGCACTGGCAAGATCCACTGAGGCCCCAAGTCATCTTCGGTGTCCAACATAAGCTTTAGGTTTATACAGAAGGCAAAGGGTGAGTAGCAATCTAGTCAAGGAGTGGTTTCCAGGCCACCATTGCCTTAGCTCCATCTATCCTGCAAGGTCATCTGACAGGTTGTTCATCCAGGAGACAGGTTCCATTCTGGCTTCAGTGCCCCCCTTTTTTTCCTACCACAAGATTTCTGGGGAAATTCCAATTAGTTGGTCTCATAACTAAAAGGAGGGAAACATGTGTCTCTTGAGCTGTGTCTCTCAGCCTGTGCGTTATGACCCTTTGGAACGGGGAGGAATTAAACAATCCTTTCACAGGGCTCACATAATACTATCAGAAAACACAGATATTCACGTTATGATTCATAAGAGTAGCAACATTACAGTTATGAATTAGCAATGAAAATAATCTTCTGGTTGGGGGTCACCACAACACGAGGAGCTACGGTATTAGGAAGGTTGGAGGAGGCACTGCTATAGAATCCTGTCAGGATGGTACAGTGACAGAATGAATCTTCTAGAATGGGAAAGATTGGAAATGCTTCCAGGTTTCAGACTTAGGAAAACAGAGGCAGGGAATCCTGGAGGGAGATACTTCCATGAGAAGTGCTAGTGGGCTTGTTGAGATGAGACGCCGGGGACCACATTACTAGAAGAACCATAAGCTTGGCGAGAAAGGCGTGGACTGGAAGTAGACGTCTGGAAGTATTTCTATCCACGTGACTGATCAAAAATCAAACCGGTGAGTCAAGAAAAGTTAAACAGTAATGAACGTCCAGAGAGCGGAGGCAGGTAGGAAGCACAGTGAATGGCGCCTGATGCAGTTTTTGAAGGGAACACTGGGCCTTCGCAGAGTGAAGTCAAACAAGACTGTTGGTTTGTCTCCTAACTCTCCCCCACTCCTTTTTCTCCTATAAACCTATGTAGTAGGTTTATAATCTCAGTGCAGTTTCCAAGGGCTTGTTAGATCAGTGGGTAGGTAATTGGAGACAGGACAGGCCCCCTCTCAGAACATAGCTGACATCACTCTACAAAGCAGATGTGGCTCCAGCTGTGGTTGATTCTATTCTTTGCTCTTGTTCCTTAGCAGCTTGCTCAGTGCAGCTTAGTCCAGGAGTTAAAGTCTGGGAGCCTGGGGCCCCCCACTATGGAAGAGCCAAGAGATCCCAAAGCCAAGACCAGTAGGCCTGGCTCCTGCATCCAGGCCTAGAAGCACAGCCTTTCAACACATTAATGACCTGCTGAAGGCTTGGCTTTCTATGCATGGGACATTTGGAAGGAAACTGTGATTTTTGTTGTTTTTACTACCTAAATAATACAATCTGACTTTTTAGCACTGTAGAGATCTCTGGGCAGATGGACTAAGAAGACCCCCCAATGGGATGAATTTCAGAAGCCATTTCTCACATGAACCTGAAATTCCAGGAGTTTTTGGGCCTGAGAATGCAGAGGTCAGCTTTTCAGTTGCTGTTTTTCCAGTGACTAGCAGGCCAATTAGGGCAATTGGACATATTAACTCTCATGAGTTGGGGCTATTTGTCTGCCTTGCCCTATTAAATAAATTTAGCCATCTTGTGATCCTGCCCTTTTACTGGTTTTATAGATCAGGTAAAAGATTATAGGAAGTGCATTCCAGCGTCACAAACAATTGGCTTCATTAAGCAACAAGCAAGAAAGTATTCAAATTCATCAAAGCCTGGCTCAGACGTCACAGAAAGTGTCCAAACCTTTGTCTACCTCTTTCCTTTGGGTCTTTAAAATGTTTACTTCTGTTATGTATCTGACGGGATCATACTTTGAGCTTCTCAAAGGCAAAGTGAGTGGCACCCAGATTCTACCTGGCTTAGGGCCAAAGCAGTTGTCACATATACTTTGTGTTTGAATAAATTATTGCAAACTTTAATTCTTTAATTAATGCAATGCCTTCACACAATGCTCTTATTGACTTTGTATACATTTCCTGGGGCTTCCCTAACAATGTATCACAAACTAAATCTTAAACAGTAGGAAATTGTATATAGTGCTGATGTCAGTAAATCTGAGATAAAGATCCATAAAGTTGATTTCTTCTGACCGATCCTAGTTTTTGGTGGTTCTGGGCAATCCTTGGATTCTGTGTCCTGAGATGCAATGTCCTCCTTTGTCTTCACACTTAGATGGGGATGCCCTGTGTGCACGTTGGAAATGTCTCTTTTACTAAGGACGTCGAGCTACCGGTCTGGGACACATTTTAACCCAGCATGTTCTCATGAGCTCATTGCGTCTTCACTGGCCTTACTTCCTAACAAGATAAATTCTGAGGTATGGGTTAGGACCTGCCGTCATGAGACTGAAGAGGGGATGGCTCCTCTCCTGACAGCTCAGTTTTATACTTAATAATTTCTGTGGTGATCTTCATTTATCTCATAAGAGTTTTTCAGACCAGAGATAGTATTCTGTCCTGCCTACATGCATAGTTTAGAAAGGGCTCTGCTCCACTAAAAAGAGTCTTTCATAATTCCTGAGCTCAGATCTCTCAGACACAATCTGAGACGCTAGAGTAAATAGCCTATAATGCATCTCTTAGCTCTGAGGCTCTTGGAAAGTTCTGGGAACCAATACCTCTAGGCTTGCTCTTTTCCAGGATTTCTATAACCTCTCGTTGACAGCAGGCATGACCATTAAGGCAACTTTTCTCTCCTTTTTTGCTAACGTCAGCTCCCTTACTTTGAATTTCACATTGCCTAACATTTCTCAATGTAGTTAATGACTTTATACCCATTGTCATTGCCACTGATGGTTGTGTTACCTTTCTGTCTCTATGACAGAATATCTGAAGCAAGGGCTTCTAAAAAGGAAAGATTTATTTTGACTCACAGCCAGGCTCAGTATGTGGCCCACTCTAGGCCGTGCACAGCAAGGCCTAACCTCACAGCCAGAAACATTTAGTAGAGTGAAGCGCTTACCTCATGGTGACTAGAAAGCAAAGAGAGAAGACCAGATTGAGATCCCAATATCCCTTTGAAAGGAACAAGCTGACGACTTCATTTCCTCCAACTGTCTGCCCCCTTTAATGGCCCCACCATTTCTTTCCCAATAGTGACCAAGCTTTAACACATGAGCTTTTAAGAGGCATCTATGATCAAATCCTAACAAGGATATTTCTCATCTGTTGTTCAAATATTTTTTTACTCTACTTTTTTTTTTTTTTTTTTTTTTTTTTTGGCTATGTCAAAGTGCTCTCATTACTTAGTTTTGAATGACATTGAGGAGGAAATTACGTAAACATACTGAAAACTGGAATGTAGGAGCATCAAAATGATGTTCTAGCCTTCTCAGACTCAGTTGCATTAAAGAACTAGTAATTCAAATATTTATGTGGGCCAGATTCATTTTTCTCATTCCTTTCATTCTCTTCATTTTCTATATATGTTCCTCTATATGTCTGTGTGTCATTATTAAATCCATGCCTACTTTCCTTTTTCTATCTTTGTTTTCTGCCCTGCCCCTGGATGAAATACACACACACACACACACACACACACACACACACACACACACACACACACGAGAGAGAGAGAGAGAGAGAGAGAGAGAGAGAGAGAGAGAGAGAGAGAGAGAGAGAGAGAATTTTTATCTCCCCAAGCTAAGGAGCTCACTGTATCCTCAACACCGCCATGGTGCTGTATCTGCAATTATGCCTGGAACTTTACCCCTAGTTTGCATGAGAGCAGCAAGCGTCATTGCTTTTCAGATCCAATTCTATGTCAGTTAGACCTTCAAGCCTCTATGTACTCACCTGACAAGTGGAATGATCCAGAGCAGTTATAACCTTCAGTTTTCCATAATCCCAATACGGAACTGTCTCTTACAGCTGCGCGGCCATTAGCCTACCCATTATGCGTTGTGGTTTTTTTTTTTTTTTTTTTTTTCACAAGGGATCAATTCACACTAACAAATGAAAATGCATTGGCCAATGGACAGTAGCTCAATAGATAATTGGGCCCACAAATGAGAGTGTTCTAAGGGACTGAACATCACCTTCACAGTCTTTTTATATTTTCATGCCCTATAAACTTAGGGATAGGGATTAGCTTTATTCACATTTTTTCAGAAAAACCAACAAGTAGCTTATCAACATTAACAAGAGGAGTAGACATCCGAATATTCATCATCCGTGGTACCCTGGAGAGGAGGGTCACAGCAACCTGCGGCTGGACGAAAGGGCTTCTAAAGATTTTTTGATGCAGAGGAACACATTCTAAAAGAAGGTAAAATTGTGTGGAGACTGAAATAACTCTACTTTCAATTACCCTAGCCTTCTCCTCCTTGTCAGCCTCTTGTCAAGTTGAAGTGACCAGGCAGCCTCTGACTGTATGCCAGACTTTGTCATTTAAGTCACATTGTAATAAAGCTACATGGCCGTGGGTAGACACGCCCATCCCCTTTGGTGCCTCATAACAAACATGTGAGATTTCTCCCCGCTTGTCACAAATGGAGACATTAAGATACACAGAGGCCAGGCAACTTGCCCATAGTGCATAGACAAAAAGTGAGATCAGCCTAGTCACATCCACTACATCTTAGCTGGCAGTTCTGAAGTTCCTGATTAAATCTCAGTTAATACAGGCTGGGCGTCCTTAATCCAAAGCCCCCAAATTTGGAATGCTCCCAAATTGGATTTTGGAGCACTTCTGGATTACAGATTTCCTGGTTAGGAATGCCCAACTGGTGAATGGCAAAATCCAAGTAATTTGAAACACGTTCATGCCAGTAGATTCTCAATAAGAATGCTCAACTGTATTGACTACTGTTTTGAATAGCAGATGGAAATGTCAACTAAATTCTGCTAACTCTAAGTTCAGGCTTGCACTTTCCCTCTTATACTCCCCTGTACCAGCCTTTACCCAGGTTAGCCTACCCAGGGATGCTGAGAGCATCCTTTGCACGGTACCCGCCTCTGTGCCAAGGAGTATTCTCCACGATTTCTGTGTCCATGCCCTCTAACCACTCAGGTGTCACCCACAGCAACTGCTCTGTGAAGCCCAGTGATGTTCCTCTCCTCTCCCCTCCTTTTATCCCATCTCCACCGCGGCATCTCCACTTGACAGATAACAAGCAAGGGGCACAAAAGACTGAAGCAGCTTTTCAAGGCCGTACTGCTAACATGCATCAGGAGGGGTTAGAACCCAGGGCGGCCTCGGAAATCTTCCCTCTCAGCCACCATGATGCTCTACCTCTCTCCATTCACCCATGGAGAGGGCCCTGTTCCACTCACGACAGGCATCAGTGTACCTATGACACCTGAGAGTTTGAAGTGCTTAGTCCCAGGTCATAGACTGTTAATTCTCTAGTTTCCCTTGATACATGCCACTTGGCTCCACAGATCCCTACGTGCTAAACTTTCTCTCTGAAAATGTGCTGGAATTCACGGCAGGGACAGCTGCCTGGACCTCTCTCTTACCCAGCCCAAGCTTTCTGGAACCCTGCTTTGCCTGCCTCACTGGACACCAGGTCACCACCCTCCAGGCCTCCCCAGTGACCTCCCCACCCTCTACATGCAGCTTGTTTCTGGAGGAGCTGTACTCAGGCCCAGCCCCAAATGCCTGTTGTGACATCCTGAAAGAATCTGACTTGGGCCCTTTGGGTGTTTGTTAGCCCTGTCTGCAAACTTGAAGGCTAAGTGGTCTAGAAGAAAGAGCCAGCTAAGTCGCTACGTAATGGTTATGTGCGCTCTAAGCAAGTTACTCTGTCTCCTTGAGGCTTCGCAGCTGAAAAATAAAGGCAGGTGGTGATACACCTCTCAGCGCTGCCTTCAGCAGGATCCTGCATGTGATGTGGGAGCTTGGGCACAATTTGGGCAAGATCTTTCTCCTACATGCACATGCTCTCAAGCCTTACACTGTATACTTATATTTTTTTTATTAGTTTGGAAAGAGAAAAATATTGAACTTTTCACTTTGTTGAGAGAGAACCTATAGAAAATACCCTTCTCAGGGAAAAGTCCTCTGTAATCATACACGTCTCCTCCTTCCTCTTCTTTAATGGGAAAAATTTAAAAATTCATTAGTTGTCATTTTTATGCTCTCATTCTCAAAGCTATAATTGAAATACAGTTAACACTAAAGTAGAAAATCAATATATCACAGGCAGCTTCTCAGAAAAGAAAAGGGTTTTAGAGTCATTAAATCCAGGTTCTGTGTGTTATTTTGCTTTTTGAGAAGCGGTCTTACTGTCAGGCTCCAACTGATCTCACTCGAATCATCCGGCCTCCATCCTAGCGATTTTACTGAGAAGACTGACCTTCAGGCTTGGGGCCCAAGGTAGTCTGTGTGCAAAGAGAGAATTCGCACCATCAGGTTGGAGACAATGTTTCTAAATTTCAAGTGATTGTCCCATTTTCTGCTAGTTGTGTGACCTAAGGAAAGGTACTTAGCCTCTCTGCACTTTTCTCTGTAGAAGCAGGAATATCACTGCTTTGCACAGGTGTTTTGAGGCCTCAGTGGAGTGGCTGAACCATGACAAAACTCTCAACCAGTACAATCCTTTCCGATCCTCTACTCCATTCCTGTGCTGGTGCTAACAACAGGATGGAAAGGTGACTGAGGATGTAGCTCACATGCAGGAGGCCCTGAGTCCGATCCCTAGCATGGAGAGGGGTCAGGATACGTTCAGGTATTCTGTGTTATGGTAGCTTCCGGCTTCAGGAGGCTCAGAGCAAAGAAAGGGGCTCTTTCCTGACTGCGGCACTGCAGAGTTGGTCAGCTCCTGCCAGCAGTAGATGGCCTGGGGACAGAAAACAGTGATGTGGCATTCCACGTGCTCTTCCATCGCTTTCTTCTATCCCACCTCCACAGCAGATAGGAAGGCTGGCCAGTCAGAGGTCAAGCCTCACAGGAGCCCTGTCCAGCGTGTGATGCTAGCCGGCTCCACTTTACATTGGAAACCCAGGCTTCAAGGGGTTGCCAGGGGTTGCCAAAGACACATAGCTCATGAATATGACCTAGCTCTCAGTCTCCAGAGTGTAACTAACTCTACTTGATTACATATGGCTCCGTGAGGCCTGTGTGTACTCAGCAGAGACTCCAGAGAACAGCTCCCTCCCATTTTGTGGGTAGCCCCTGCATGTGACAACTGGTATACTTTGTTAAATGATGCCCATTCATTGTTGCTATGGGGGGAAACACTGGCACAACAATCCAAAGCAAGGATGTCACGCAAACAAACATTTCAAAATGTTTAGAATATTCATTCTAAATAAGAACCATATTTCCAGGAGTGCTGTAGAGTGGCCTGGACTTTATTCAGGAAGTAAGGACAGCGATACAGCTCAGTCACTCCGTAAGCAGCAACTTAGCTTTCGCACCTGGACCTCCCTGTGCACAGCTGCCGCCAACTCGGCGATGGGCCCTCACGCCCCTCTCTTAGGCAGACACTCCGCAGTCACCGTTCCTCTTTCCAATGCAGTGGATCCTGAAGTTTCTGTGAGGTCACCAGAGCCCAGGGGCTTGACCTGAATTCAATTTAATCAACTTTATCCCAGCCCCTGGGGCTAGGGTGGGTTTGGAGGGCGAGTAGTTTTCTGAATTCTGGCTCAGACTGTTTCAACATCTGTTGAAAACAAGGGAGTTTACCACACAGCCCTCTCACAACGAAGTGCTTGATTAATGCTTGGCTCCCTGAAACAACCTTTATAAAGACAAATTTATACCATTGCAAATACTGTTGCTTTTCTTTCTATCTTTCAGGCACAAAGGCCAACCACAGAGAGAGGAGTTGCTTCCCCCTGCAGACTATTGTTTCACTACCAGGTATGAAAGCAGGGACAACGGACTCTCTTTCTCACTATACTCCAGTATGACCTCCACACTGTCTGTGTGCAGGCTGAAAGGGACCAAGACAAAGGACAGACAAGAGAGCAATGTTTGTTAGGTCCATCATGGGGCTCCCTAACTGGCACGACTGATGACAATGTCCCAAGCAGAAGGACTTTGGCTAGATAAACTGAAGGAATGTTGTTGGGTAAACAGAGCTCTAAAGGCAGGTTTTGTGAGGGCTAAAGTTATGTTTTAAGTTTTAAATTACTGTGCTTAAGAGATCTATAAAACAAATGTCTCTAACCTGTAAGCCCCACTTGCCCAAAGACAGATAAACCTGTAAGCACCACTTGCCCAAGGACAGATAATTTCCTGGAATGCTGGGAGCTGTTCACGTAAGAAAGCCAGCCAGGTGTTTTCACTTTTATAAACAAGGTTCATTGTCCCATCTGCACAGGATGTGTTTAATTACACATAGGCAGGAGGGACACAGGCAGGAAGTACGTCACAATGTATGCTCGTCCTAGACTGGACGAAGGCAGGAAGCATGTAGCCTTGTTGGTTTTGCCTTCATCAGTACCCGACTAACATAATTCACAGTCACTCTCTGGGAATCCTGGGTATGGGTCTGGCCAGTGTCCATCTTCCTGGCCACTATTTAATAAAGCTTGCTTTAATTTTGGCTCAAAAATTATGGCAGTGGTCTTATTCTCACACAGTGGTGGGACTAACAGTTTTTGTTTACAGGGTCCTCACATGTCAACTATCAAGATCCGAGTCAGTCCAAAGGACCCGTGTCAGCTCAAAGACTTTCCACTCCACTGACTGTCAGATAAAATCATCTTCTCACATTTTGCTCTTCTCTCTGCCCCACAAGACAGCTTTGGCTATTTGATCTCCAAGAAACCTTTCTTTCTGTCCGAGGACCAGTCAATTAATTTGGTGTTTACTGTACCCTGGCTTACAAGGGCATAATACAACCATTGAGCCAGCCTGGTCTATGGGTGGGAGAAGGTTTTATTCTAGATATGAGAGAGAGAGAGAATAGCCAGAGGCATCTTAGGGAATCCAAAGCTGCCTTGTCAGAGTGATCTCTGGGGGTGTCTCTCGGGTTATAAAGGGAGCAGGGAAGGGGGGGCTGTGAACTGAAACAGCCTGAGTTTAGGGGAGCCAGGGTGTGGGCTTGTAGGCCAAAAGAGGCCGCTGGCTTTGGGACGCACATTTGAATAGGAGATGCCTCATCACACACAGGCAAGGGGCGACAGGGAAGTGGCTCCTCTTGGCAGACAGAAACCCATTTCACAGGTTCCTGAGGAATGCTGAGAGGCAGTTTCTGCTCCCCACTTTTACCTCTTCGGGGAGTACTTTCAAGAGAGAATCTGTTGAGTTGTTTTCCCAATGCGCATGCATCTCTTTCATGTTTCTTATCACAGGAAGCAGTTCCAGAGAGGTCAGGCTCTGCTCTGTGTCTCCTTTAGCAGAGCCAAGCGAAAGGAGCTGTCAACATTTGAAATGAAATTCTTCACAGCTAAAGCTTGGATGAGCTCTTCATATGTCTGCTAACACTTGGACACAACCACTCCCACTCAGGTTCTGCTGACTAAACTGAGCCACACGTCCTTATTTGTGGCTTTGTCTTCCATGTTTTCAGTTAACAAGGGTCAATTAAAGTCTATCCAGAAGCAAATAATTCATAAGGTTAAATTGCAATTAATTCTGAGCAGGATAAGGAGATTTGTCCTGGCAGAGTATGAACCATTTTTCTTTCAGCTTACACCCATCAGCTGTATGTCCATGACTGCCCACCTTTTGGTTACTAATATTAGATTGACAGCCAGAGTATTGTAGGGCCTGTGTATAAGCAACATTCCTTTTACTTAGTGCCCAGAGCCTAAAAGCAGCACGGGTGGGAATTTGACTATGCCAAAGAGACAACATAAGGTGCTTTTTAAAAGTATCATCTCAAATCAAATGATAAGTCTAAAGCAATAAGGTATTAGGGTGGGGAGACTATATTAACATAACTTTTATTGAAAATTTACTATAATTCTATTTATTATTAGCTACTGTTTTTAGGCTTGTTTTGTACCTAAACTGCAAATTAAACATTGTCATAGGTGTGCATACATAGGAAAAATTAGTGATATAGAGTTGGGCGTTATCCTCCTATGTTCAGTTTCAAGCATTCACAGCAAGTCTGGAAATATTCTCAGAGAATAAAAGGGGAAATATATGTATATACATATATATGTATATATATGTATATATATGTGTGTATATATATATGTATGTATGTACACACACACACACACACACACACACACATACATATATTTCTCCTCTAGAGAAACTTCAAAACCCTAGGACATTTTCTGGAGCTGTAGAACTGTCTCATCAGGAGGAGAAATGGGGGAGGTCTCTAGTAATATAACTTACAATGCCAACTGTCTGAGGTTACCTGCAAAGGCCAGTTAGAAGGATGTTGTCACATCTACTTTCAGTGCGTGCTCACAGATGTTGGTCTGAGCTTAGGGACCAGAGCCCCACAGAAGAGAAAATCTATCTGAGAGAATCTGCCTCGGCCACTTGAGTGTTTGAAATGTCTAAGAAAAGATTCTTTACAACCTATGTTTCCACTAGATGCCCCTCAGCCACTTGTGACTTTTCTATACAGAACTGGGTACCCTGTGGCAGTGTCTGTACACTGTGCCTTGCTATGTGTAATGAGCATGTAAGAGCAATGTCAACTGCTCAGTGTAGAAAGCCATAATAAGTGTGTTATGAAGTGATAAGGACAGCTGTAGCCAGCTGAGCTAGTAAACATGAGTGACGTATAGTAATAGATAAGCAGACCTGAGTGTGTGATGTGATAAAGAGTAAACAAACCCAGTGAAAAGTATATAAACCGCGGTCGGAAGCCATTCAGTATCTCGCTTCCACCATGGCCGCATAATCCCGACTGCCCGGAACGAGTTCCACCGAACAGACCGAGACTCTGCCCGAATACCCAAACACGAATGACGGCTCAAGCTCCTAGCACCCTACTGCTGTAACCAGAAGTCGCAGCTCTGGACCTGTCGTCGCTGACACGACTCTCCATCAGGTCGTATAACCCTGATTAGGAATGTTAGATGCTACTCCTATTAGAATTAAGATAGTTATGAATGCTTGAGTATAAGATAGAATAGTATGGAATGGTATCATTATATGATTTTGGCCATTTGTGTTTTTGGACTGATTTGGTGTTGTTTTTGTGTAGTGGTGACTGATATTCTTGAACCCGTTTATGTTAATAAACTTAGTAACTGCAAAACCACTGATCAGTCTCAGATTGAGTTCATTCGGGATCCTGAGTGCGAAGTGCTCAGTGCTCGCGACACTATGTTTGACTGGACTAGGGAAGACTGGTCTTCCGAGAGTTCCCTCTGTGATTACGGGGAATCCAAACAGGATAGGCAGAAAATCAGTCCCTCCTGTGGCAAGCCCGATAAGACGTGGAACTGGAAGCTCCAGAGGCTTCGCTTCCTTCTCTATTACCTGAGAGTTCATAAAGCCAGTCTGAAGAGAAAAAAGATCAAGACAGCTCAGCAAGCAGAGCAAAGATGAGGCACAGCATTGCTGGCCTTCCTGCAGGGCCCTCTTAGGCAGTCCCATTATTCCTAAGCCCCTGACCCCCATGGAACTCACTGAGAGCTTGGGGGCCCTAAGTCAGCCCTGCATTTTATGACAGGCTGGTTAACTTAGCTATATGTCTAGCTTTGGGCCACTCCGGTTACCTATATCCAACAGAAGCTGGGACCACTCACATCTGCCCTCCTGAGCCTGTTTGTTTAGCCGTGAATCAAGATAGCAGCGCAGAAACAGGGTTATTGCAAGGACCAAATGGCTTGAAAACTGAAATAAAAATAACAATTAAATCAGTGCAGAGCGATATACCATGGACGAAGCAAAATGGCATAGAGGAAATTTTGTTCTGAATTTTCAGAGTACTGATTTTAAAAATAAAAAAGGATGGGGAAACCTTATGAGTGTCTACACAATATACACGGTGTGGTAAGAAATAGTCTATCTCATAAAAATATTCATAAATCTACTTGTATTGGAAATGAAAAAGTAAGAATGGGATTATGTAAAGACAAATTTCAAATAAATACAAGGCCATTATGTTTACAAAGCGGGAACTAGATTCATGAATCTCATTAACTCACCTCTGTTATGGAGTTGGAAACCAAGAGTGCTCCTCTGGAAGCATATTCCAAGGCAGCTTCAGGAAAACAGCTCTCTCGGCCTTTCCTTCCAGGGTGATTGTCTTTGGGTTTTATCGCTGTGAAGAGACACCATGACCACAGCAACTCTTAAAAGGGTAACGTTTAACTGGGGCTGGCTTACAGTTCAGAGGTTTAGTCCACTATTGTCATGGCGGGAAGCATGGTGGCGTGCAGGCAGGCAGGTGCTAGAAGTAGCTAAGAGTTCCACATCTGGATCTGATCAGCAGGCAGCAGGAAGAGAATGCCACACTGGGTGTGGCTTGGGCATCTGACACCTCAAAGCCCACCCTCTTAGTGATGCACTTCCTCTAAAAAGCCACACCTATTCCAACAAGGCTATACTTCCTAACTGTGCCACTCCCTATGGACCAAGTATTCCAACACGTGATTCTAAGGGGTCATTCCTATTCAAAGCACCACAACAATCAAAACCTCATTTCAACAGGTCAATAGAAACCTGTTTCTTGAGAAGGTCATGTTTCAGTTGAATATGAAAATGGTGGGATGTGAGGAAATTATAGGCAGAATTGTATATTACATGCCCTACTGGCATGGTCTCATGGGACAGATTAAAAATCAGAAGGCTGAACAGTTAAGTACAAGCCTTCCATACAACAACCTCTAAGTGGAAGAGCAGATGTCAAGTCTCTCGACCCCAGAGTCTCCCCTTTCTTCCTCTCGCACCTTGAGACACCTTACAGCTTTGGACTGGATTGATGCTTAATAAATGACCTGAAGTAGAAGACGGACGAGGAGATGTTGCCCAAATGGTGCTAATTATCAGGCTAAAAGGAGGGGGATTGTTGGTAATCTATTGTACATTATGGTGTTATAACTAACAACGGTGTACTGCGTAAGTCAAAACAGTTGAAAGGATTTTAAATGCTCCCACACAACAAAAAGTGAGATAATAAACACACTACTTTGTTTTATTTCATCATTCCTTACTGCATGTATTTTAAAAATCACATCACACCCCTAAATGTGTATAATTGTCATTTAAAAGCAAAATAATGTTGAAATATATATATTTTTAAAACTTGATAACATTGATTATCTTTCTATTGCAGTTAGTCAGGTATTCAAGGCAGCTCTCCGGCTTGTGCATCTCATGAAGCTAAAGAGGTCAAATCAAACACGTTTTCACCTGAAGACTTAATTGTATCCAGATGGTCGGCTTCCAGTAGCTGACACTCTGGTGCTGGCTTTAGGGAAAGGTGCTTGCTCCCTTCATGTGGACTTTTGCATGCTCGCTTTGCATGCTCGCTTGAGTACCTCCTCAGCATGGGATCTGGCTTTCCCTTGAGATTCCCAAGAGATTGTGCTGTGTGGATGCTAGCTGCCTCGAAGCCTGGCCTCAGAAGTCACAGTGAGTTACCTCCCTCACATTTTATAAATTATAATTCTGACCCATATTCAGAGGATGGCGATAAAGTTTGACTTTATAAAGGGGTGGGGGCATTGCAGGGCTCTTTGAAGGGGACCTCACTTTGTAACATGGAGGAACATCCAGCTCTACGAGTCTTACAGCCTCTGCTATCAAGACAGAAGCTTCTGGTGCCTTTCGGATAAAGATCGACATGCGCAAGCCGGTCATGGTGGTGCACGCCTTTAATCCCAGCACTCAGGAGGCAGAGGCAGGTGGATCACTGTGAGTTCAAGGCCAGCCTGGTCTACAAAGCAAGTCCAGGACAGCCAAGGCTAACACAGAGAGACCGTGTCTCAAAATACGCCCCCCCCCCCAAATCAGCAAGCGCATCACAGCCGCTCATGCTTTGCACCATGTATGTTTCCCACCTGGACCCAGGCCTTCGTTCACTCTATTTCACACACCTGGGGCACTTTTATTTCTTCTAAAGCCGTGACTCTCATCCTTCCTAATGCCACAACCCTTTAATACAGTTCCTCATGTTCTGGTGACCCCCCAACCATAAAACTGTAGTACTTGCAACTTCATAACTATAATTTTGCTATATTTAAAAATCTGTTAAAAATTAATTTGTTAACTTTATATTCTGTTGGCAGCCTCCCCGCCCTCCGCTCTTCCCAGTCTCAATCCCTGAACCTGCCCCGCCCCATCCTCCTGTCCTCCCCCTCTCCTCAGAAAAGGCTCAGGAAAAGCCCCCTTGGATATCGATCCACCCACACACATCAACTTACAGTAGGACGAGTCCCACCCCCTCCCGCTGTGGCTAGGCACAGAAGCCCAGCCAGGGGAGAGGGGTCCAAAGGCAGACAACAGAGTCACACACCACTCCCCTCCCACTGTTAGGAGTTCCACACGAAGAACAAGCAGCACAGCTGTTTGTGTTACATGCGTGCTGAGGGCCTGGGTGTGCTCTCTGGTGATTCAGTCTCCATGGGCCCAGGTCAGTTGATTCTGCATGCTCTCTTGTGGTGTCCTTCGCCTCTCGGGCTCTTTCCATCCTTCGTCCCTCTGTCCCATAGAATTCTCCTAGCTCAGGCCAACGCTTGGCTGTGGGTCTCCGCGTCTGTTTCCGACACGTCTTTACCCCCTGCACTTCTTGCTGGCAGGAGAAACTGTGGCTCTAAGATTTTGTGTTTGGGCTGGTGTCCTAGCTCCTCCGTAGAGGTCTTTTCTGGCCACAGCAGATGGTCATTTCAGGCTCCGTATCTCTCATTACTAGGAGTCCCAGCCAGGATCACCCTCATAGATTCCTGGGAGCCTCCATTGTTCCTAGCTCATCCCAGAAACGTCACCCCTGCCCCACTGATTCTAGTCTCCCCATACTCTTTCTGCTTCCACCTCTTGGTCCCTCCTGCGCCCCTCCCCCACCCCATTTCTTCCCTCCTTTTGCTCCTGAGGCCTACTCTATTTTCCCCCTTAGGAGCTCCTTGTTGCTTGGCTTCTTTGGGTCTGTGGATCGTAGACTGCCTAGCTGTACTCTCTATGGCTACTCTCCACTTATAAGTGAGTACATGCCATGTTTGTCTTTGTCTGTCTGAGTTACCTCACTCAGGGTGGTCTTTTTTAGTTCCATCCATTTGCCTGCAAATATCAAGATTTCCATGGTTTTAATAGCCGAGTAGTGTTCCATCGTGTAAATGTACCATTGTTTCTTTACCTGTTCTTCGGTTGAGGGGCATTTAGGTTGTTTCTAGTTTCTGGCTGTTATGACTAAAACAAGTGTCCTTGTGGTACAGTGAAGTCTTTTGGGTATATGCCCAGGAATTATATGGCTAGGTTTTGAGGTAAAGCTATTCCCAATTTTCTGAGAAACTGCCAAATTTATTTCCAAAGTGGTTGTACAAATTTGCACTCACACTAGCAATGGAGGAGTGTCCCCCTTTCTCCACATCCTTGCCAGCATGTGCTGTCACTTTAATTATTGATCTTAGACATTGTGACCAAGATGTAAGATGGAATCTCATAGTCATTTTGACTTGTATTCCCTTGACGCCTAAGGATGGTGAACATTTCTTTTAAGTGTTTTTCTGCCATTAGAAATTTCTCTGTTGAGAATTCTCTGTTTAGTTCTATATTTTATTTTTTGAATTGGGTTATTTGGTGGGGGATTTTTTTTCTAGTCCAATCTATTTGTTTTACTGCAAGCTTCTTGTATGTTTATAGGCATCTTTTTGTTTATATTGGAGAGATTTTCTATGTTTTTGTTCAAAATACTTTCTGGGCCTTGGAGCTAGGAATCTTCCCCTTCTATTTCTATTATTCTTAGGTTTCCTTTTTTCATAGTGTCCCATATTTCTTGCATGTTTTGTGTCAGGAACTTCTCAAATTTAACCTTTCCTTTTGCCAATGTGTCATTTTCTTCTACTGTATCTTCTCTACCTGAGATTTTCTCTTCCATCTCTTGTATTCTGTTGGGGATTCTGCATGTGTAGTTCCTGGTCTCTTCCCTAGGCTTTCCGTCTTTAAGAGTCTCCCATTTTGTGTTTTCTTTATTGTTTCTATTTCCATTTTCATGTCTTGAGGAGTTTTGTTCCTTTTGTTCGCCTGTTTGATTGTATTTTCCTATATTTCTTTAAGGTATTTATTCATTTCCTCTTTAAAGGCCTCTATTATCTTTATAAGGTTGGATTTAGGGTCATCTTCTAAATGTGCTTTGGTTGTGTTAAGATGCCCTGCTACACTTCCTATCTGAAGACCTGCAGAGGCTTCCTTGGTCCTCCCTCTGTGCCCCTCCCTCTCCAATCTCCTCTTCCTTATTACTACTGTACACCCTTAAGATCAGATAAAGATCACCTCTTCACCAGCCTCCCCTTCATCTTGGTCCACAGCATATTCTGTCAGAAGGTCTTGGCCTTGGGTAGCTCAGTGACACTTTTCTATTGTAGTTGTGTGAAGTTGAGCCTGTGATCCATGTGTCTCTTCCACTGACATCAGCTCTACTGAGACTGAATCTGCTTTTCTTCATCCATGTCCCCTTTGCACAACAATATGGCACAAACAATGTGTACTCATCCAGGTAGAATGTGCCAGAAGAATAAAGGACGAGCTGAGGACCTCAGAATCGAAGGTGTTTGAGCATACCTTTCTCCTGCCTTCTTTACAGGTGTGTTGGGGGTGGATGTTAATGTATCAGGTCAGAGTGGCTGGCCATTTGTAAGGATCCTGTACTGCCTCAACATCTTTGAGACTCGGTGGAGCACTGCAAAGTGAACTCTGCCCCTCTGGGTAACTCCCTAACAGCTTATTTCCTCAGGCTAGCAGGGCACCTCTGAGGAAGCAGCCTGTCTCTCAGCTAGCCTCCTGACATATGAATATGCAGCACAAAGAAAGACTGTTAGAATCTCTTAGAAGCACTGCCTGGGTCTGCAAGGGAGTCTCCAGTGGATTCTTTAAGAAGCCTTACAAGGAGAAGGCTTTCTCAAAATACGAGCCCAAAAGGCTTTTAAAAACACTTCTAAAATGGTGTGTTCTCAGCAGCCATATTTGATGGCCCTAATGGCTTTTAAAAGCTTCAAAGACCACTGCTCAGCCTGTCCCCCATATGGAACAAGTTTGATATATGGTAACTTTCAAGACAGAGCTACTTTGAGTTTTGCTGTTATCTGTACCTGGGCCCCTCTGCTCCTGTCCAAGGAGTTGAAAACGGAGGGTACAGTGTCATGATGTACGGCGCTCTTCACCCCAGATGCCCCAAGCTCCCCACAGTGAGCAACTGTCCCAAATAACCATAGACCTGCAAGTGTCCCATAAGGGGCTTGGTGCAAGTCTGTCTTCCTTGTTCACACTCCCTTCCATGGCTTCTTCATATCCTAGCATGCTGTAGATCACTACACATGCCTACACACTCACGCCCTCAAGTATGCAGTCATGTGTCTGCATACACATGGAACATGGTGCACCCAGGAAACTGTTCGCCCGGGTGTATGGCTTAGCAGGAGGCCAGCGGTGAGTGAGGATGAGCGTCTGCCTATTAATGTATTCTTCATGTTGTCTTTCTTTGCCTTTACTTCCTCAGTCCCTTCTCCCTTTCTTCATTCTCTCTTCTTTTCTTCCCTCCTTGCTCAGACATTTCCCTTTGTTATCACATGACATACACAAGATGTCCGTTTCCGTGAGAAGAATAGGTCTGGAAGTAGGTGGGGCGCGGAGAATTTCTCAGAGTCTGAAATAGATTCTCCGAAGACCTTCTACAATTTGTACATGAGCATGAGGTATGATATACCACAATTCATTCTCTCAAGCCCAGGAAAGAATCCTTTTTTAATATAAATGAGAGAACTGGGGCCCAAAGAGACTCTGTCAGTCTCAGTGCACACATATTTCACTGCCTCTCTAGCCATGCATGAATGGCTCAGTGCGCATACCAGTGTAAGGTGCTATGGGAGTGCAGAGGAAAGAGAGATTGACGTTCAGCTAGGTAGATGAGGCAAGATGCTGGGGCCATGGTAAGGCCGACTCTCAAACCAATCTCCTTCGGCACAAATAAAATAGCTCTAGTGTATGTACAAGCATCAAAGTCTGCACAGGGTTGGGCCAGGTCAAGGGACTGGTGATTTGAAAGGATCCTGTACTGCCACAGCATTGTTGAGACTCTGTCATCTTGTGGTGCTGTAGTCGTCACTCACTACCAAGTGAACTCTGTCCCAATTCAAAGCACCACAGAGAAAAGGTCCCTGTCAATCTCCCTCCTATGACATCTGTTCTACTGCTTAGCCCATACTGCCCACAGGGCAGGAAGTTCTCAACAATTGACAAAGTCATTGAAAGCTGTTGTTTGCGTTGAGCCACAGTCTGTGTCTCTGTGGTGTCCACCTACTGGCCCTGTGTTCTTGGTGCATCATCAGACTGATGGGCTCCATGGGCATTTGTGACTCACAGCTTGCAAATATTTGAGTAATGTATCTCACTTGATGAAGCATCACTTTCCTTATTTGCCTGATAAAGATAACTGCAGAGGTGAGTTATGCTAACCCGTGCGGAAGTAGGACCAGTATGCCTAAAAAACATTGTAAGCATATAGACGATGTTGTAAATCTGAGATGGAAATCCTAAGCAACCAATTGCTTTCTTCTCGGAGAGTGAGCAGGGAGCTCATTTTGAAAGACCATGGGTTGGACAAGGTATTAGGAGCCTGAGCCATTTACAGGTACATGCAAGCTCTCAACGGCATTCAGACTCTCCACCTAGAGCAGAGATGCCTGAACTTTGGTAACGTACCAGAATCCCCTGGAGCTCTTGCTAGAGCAGGGTGTTTGGCCTGCAGTTCGGGACGTTGGGATGGGCCTGAGGGTGTGCCTACCATCGTGTCCCAGGAGAGAAATGATGCTGCTGGGTCACACGCCGAGAAATCTGGTCCTGAAACTAAAGCCGTATGTGATAACACCTTCTACAGGTTCTGAGCACCCGCACTTCCTGCCATCGCACTCAGTTATTCTGACAGTCCTTCAATGCAGCCATGTGGTTGGGTCCTACTTATTTGTTGATTTGAGGCAGGGTCTTACTATATAGTCTAGTCTGCTTCCCAAGTGCTGGAAGAACAGGCTCGGGACTGCATCAGAGACAAAGACATCAACCCTGGAAGTGCGCTAGCTTTCCTTTTCATAGCAGCAGAACTAGAGAGGCCATCCAGCTCTGACGTCACCAGGTCCACACTCTCGCTTTTGAAGTTCTTGTAAGCGGAGGCACAGGGTGGGCATGTGTGGCAGAGCTCACACACAAAATGGGTACTTGAGTTTGTCTTCAGATCCAGATCGACCTGACCCCTAAGCATCTCGCTCCATCCAGTATGAAGAACGTGGTGAAGAATAAGTCCATTCTAGCCAGAAGCCAGGTACCTGCCTGACTTTCATCCCTGCTCTCCCTTTTTGCTTGACTTCTCCAGGTAATGTGTGCCTTTCTACACTCACTGGACAGAGTAGAGCTGGCTTTGTGGAAATCGAATGAGCGCAGGAGGAGATGTGATTAGAGCAGCCATTTCTGCATTCCTCCTTAGCTAGTGTTTTCCTTTCAGAGCTTGGAAAGAAATGAGGCTTCTGAGCGTGGGGAACCGGCCTGTCAGCTGCACGGGCCTTGGCTTGCAGTGTTCATTAGGGCTGGGCGGGCCTCAGGAGAGCACCTGGGCTGAGAAAAGTAAACTTGCCTCAGTGCTTTAGTCCCTGACTCCCTTCTAGAATGGAGCCCCAGTACAGCTGCCAGGCACTAATGCAATCAATTATTTCTGTCCTCAGTTACTAGGTAATAAATCCAGTCCTGGCACCGAGTCTGCTGGGTTGGTCTGAGGATCAGCTGCAGCTCCTCACTGTGGGGTGGTGGTCTGGAATCTCAGACTTGAAGTGAGAATGTTGCTACAGGGCCTCATTGTAGCCCCGTCGGCCACTGCCTGTGTGTGACAACCATGGGCTCGCTCTCCTCTTTAGTAGAAGATGGATGTAGAATCCCCTGCCTGGGTTAAGTGACACTGTATTGAGATGAGTTTAGGTTTCAGTGAGAGGTTTGGGCACCTACGCGGACAGCACACAGTCAGTCAAGCCTGGCTCTTCCCCATTCTTGGTCTTTGCAAATGTCATTCCATCTCCCTGTACAGAACGTCTCTCTTGATTATTTGCACGCCTGTAGCATCTGCACTCTTAAAAGGCTTTCCCCACACCCCAGCTAGAACTCCTTTGTTCTCTGAAATATAATCCTATTTCTATCTTCTTTATCCTAAAGAGCAATCCGTCATTTATATTAGTATTTTGGGGGCAGAAAGGGGGATGTGTCTGTGTGTAAAACTGTCACATGTTGTAGGTGGCATCTGAGTAAGGACCTGGCAACCTGCTCTGCAAACTATACTCCCGCAAGACTGTGAGGCTTGGCCTCACCAGTCACATCTTCAACTCTGTGACAATTTAGGCTATAAAACTGAAAAACTAAGCAAAACACAGAAGTAAGTTGAACATAATGCAGAGCTGAAATGCATAGTATCTTCACTAATAAATGAAAAGAGGGTGGTGGCTTGGCCAAGAAGAAAAAGAGTCAAATAGATTCAGCTTGGGGAGAGAGGTTTGCCTCTTTCTGTGGGACTTTACACAGCCCAACTTTTTGGAGCTTCAGGTGTCCTTTTCATAAAACAAACTAAGACTTCAATATTACTAAGGTAATTAAATTGTGTTTCTATTATCATAGGACTGCCTGAAATGCAGAATCCAGTGTGTTTCCTGACTCAACTGGGCAATACTTCAGGCCCTGTTAGTTGGCCTGGAATCATCTCAAGCATTAATTGAGCTTATCATCCAAGAAGGCTTCTACAGTTGATGTTGTCACTGTCAGTTTAGGACACTTGCACATGGATTTACCGCATGGCATGAGCATCCTACAGCCCATTGTTAGAGTCCAAGATGGACTACGCAAGGGTCAGCATGGAAAACAGTCCTAAGGACCTCCATGAAAACTAAAATATCCAGATGTTCAAGTCTTCCTATAAAATGGTATAGCAATGTTTAGTAACCTATAGATTCTCTCCTGTAAAGTTAAAGCTATCTGTAGATTACCTATATTAACTATAAAATGAGTCCTGTGTAATTAGTTGTAATGCATTATGAAACAATAATAACAAGGTCATGTGTATCCACTATATATGCAATTTAAAAGATAATTTTACACATGGCTGACTGATGCATGGAACACACACTAAAGGGGCAAAGGAACTGGAGCCCGAGATCACTGGAGACCATCAACTCCACAGCTCCTGGCATGCCATAGGTCTCTACACAATGAGCACCTGTTTAGCGCGCTGTTCCCGTTCCCACATTAGCTCACGAACTTTGAGGGGTTTCTCTAACATACAGTTTTAGAGAGCCGGAGCTAAGGGAGATGGCTTTTAAAGGTGCTAAAGGAAGCCCCTTCCTATTCTGTAGCTGGGAACACCAGAGCCCGAAAGAGTGAAATACTGAGCCCATGGCCTCCACCAGCTGTCTGCATCCTATGGTCTCAGTGTAGTAGGATCCCACTGTGTGCTCCTGAAGCATGGGTTTCCTGGATTGCTTTGCCTTCTTAGAGCATTATCTACTTATGCGAGGCAGTGGGCCATTCCCAGGTGTGAAAGTAATTCTGCCACAATTCCAGCTCTTCTACTTTATGATTTTAGGCAAGTTTCTTTTAATTTCTCTGGCCTTCAGTTCTCTCATTTTTAAAAAAAGTAATGATGATAATAATAACAAAGGTTTGCCACTGTGAGTGCAGAGGTCATTAAAGTCAAATAGCAGGCATAAGTCAGGTATTCAAATTATATGTGGAATTCACTTTATTTCTTATTAAAATTCACCTCAACCCTACGAAATGGGCATTGGAGTTTCTTCATGGGCTGATAAACTAAGCCTCAGAAAGATTAAGTAGTTTTCCTAGGATTGAGAGTTGAAAATTTAAATTTAAATGTATATGGAAAAAAGAAAAGAAAAGAAAAAAGAATGGCAATAAAATCAATACACAAATTAAAAAGAAAAAGAAAGAAAATTGAAAATTTGCTTCTACCAGACAAGCACATTTCCACCCATGACCTCATGACCCTTCCTCCCTACACACATTCTTTGAGGTCCACTGTGAAAAGCCGCACAGAGGATCTGTGCAATAAGAAGTACAAGTTGACTATTGAGAGTTGTTGTGGTGGTTGTTGTTTTTCCAGAAGTAGGAGGGTAATTGTCAAAATTTGTCTGCCCGGTGATCTGGAAGTTTGTTGACTTTTCAAAGTCTGTGAGTTTCGTTGATCTCAATAGTACTTGAGGGAGGAGTAAACAATGGTAGTGCAATGATAAAGATGAGAAAATCAAGGCCTACCTTCAGCAAAATCAACATGATTGCACTTCACACTCTACTGAGAGCATTTCCACTGTAGTATTTACTAATAGAGAGGAGAAAGAAATATTTCAGAGATCCCAGAAGATAGTGAGCCTTGGATCTCATTAGGCTTAATGTCATTATGACCTTTTGCTAAGCCAACTATAAATCAATCAATCTATCAATCTATCTATCTATCTATCTATCATCTATCTATTTACCTATAATCTATGTAACCATAGCATCTCTAAAATGGCATAATCAACAGTGGATAATCAGAACAATAGTAAAGCAAAGGCCATGTGGGAAAGGAGGAAACTAGCTCTCCAATTAACAGACTTTGGCAAGACCCCAAAGGAGACCTTCTTTTCTCTGTCCACCAGACAGAAGTTAGACCATTTTCCCCACACTCTGGCTTTTTCCTTTTAATATCTATGCCTGTTTTCCTTCAGATGCTCAGTGGTAGAAGTCTTCAGAAAAAAGCAACTCTCATTGTCATGTGGCACATTTTTTTAAGAAAGGCTATTTGGGAGATGTGCTAAGATCTAAAAAGGGAATGACTTACAATTAAATGATTGGGGGGGTTGTTTGTTTGTTTAGTGTTTGTTTTTGTTGGTCTCTCCTCAAATTTCCCTACCCTACAACAAAGATGCTCATGGGAGTTTTCCATCTTATTAGAGTTTGAAGGCAGAATCCACACTCCCACACTATCTGCCTGATCCACCCACTCTCCAGGCTCATGTGTTTGAAAACTTGGTCTCAGCTAATGTTGTTTAGAAAAGTTGTAAAAATCTTGGTAATGTGGTCTTGTGGCCCAGCTAACAGAAGAGGGTGACTGGGGTGAGCCTTGAAGGTGAGGCAAGCTCTAAGATTTGTTTTACCTTTTGGCAAGTTGCTAAACAGCCTAAAACCTAGGTTCTTGCCTCATGGATGGAGCTGCCCACCACCAGGGCTTTTCTGCCATGATCAAGTGTACCTTGACCTGTGCAAAGGAATAAAGCAAAACCTTCCTTCGTCTCCCCTTTTCTTTGTGTGGGGTCAATATTTCCAGCACATTTCCAACTCTGACGGAGGGAGGGAAGGAAGGGAGAGAGAGAGGCAGAGAGAGAGAGAGACAGAATGAGAAAGAATGAGAGACAGAGATAGAGAGAGAGGGAGATAGACAGACAGACAGAAGAGAGACTGAAGGAGGAGCTCTCTACCCTGAATGGAAACCCAGATTCTTCAGAATGTGTCACCAGGTGGCCAGAAACCAGAGACAGGCTCAACTCCCTTATAAATAGTTTCATTGAATAAATGCCACACTATCTTTGACCATTGTCTCCTGTGAAATGGAGCTGCTCCCCAGAAGAAGGTATTCTTGAGCTGTGGCCAGTCAGCAGGTTGTCAGGTGTCACAGGAGGTGGCAGCACAGGTGCTTTGACACTGGCAGTTCTCCGTTTCCTGCTGCCTCTGTCCACCCATGGAAGATGTCTACTAGGCCCAAAGATAACAGCATTTCATTGTAGAGCAAGTGGCCACCTTTTTCTTGTATTTTAAAGTGTAGGTTTCACTGGGACAACCCTTTGGCATCCCAGAACACTGGCCTTGTTAGGAAGTGACCTTGGGAAAAACACTGTTCTCTCTGAACCTAACTCTTCTAAGACAAATCTAGACCCAAGTGCCTAAAATATAGTGCTATGTAAGACAGCAACCTCTAGACCAAGAAGACGGGGCTGCAAAGTGCTGCTGTGTGGCTGAGGACCTTGACCTCTTCTGAGCGAATGCATGTTGTTTGTACATGTGCAGGCAAACACTCAAGAATGTGAACCTGTATGTGGATTCTAGAGGAGGACACATGTCCTCTTTTTGTTCTTTGTTTTAAAGAAAGGGTCTCTAATTGTCTTAGAATTTGCCAAGTGGGCTGGGCTGATTGGTCAGTGCGGCCTGGGAATCTGCCTGCCTTTCCATCCCCAGCACTGGGATTACAAACATTGGCTAGACACAGGGTGATTGTTGTTGTTGTTGTGGTTGTTGTTGTTGTTGTTGCTGCTGCTGCTGCTGCTTCTGCTTCTGCTGCTGCTGTTGATGATGATGATGTTGTTGTTTTAATGTCATTCTGGTGAATCAAACTCAGATGAAGGAGTCACCTCCCCTAGCCTTATAATAAGTATTTAATAATAGGAAGTTACTGCAGTGAGAAGACCGTCATCATCATTATTGTTGTCATGCTGAAATGAATTGGACTCCAAAAAAAGCAATGTTCTACCCTTGAGTCCTTTGTGCACATTAAAATTACTCTCAGCCATGTGTGCTTGGAGAGATATCTCCCAGGAGTCAGAAAATACAGACAGACAGACACAGAGAGAGAGAGAGAGAGACAGAGAGAGAGAGAGAGAGAGAGAGAGAGAGAGAGAGAGAGAGAGAGACAGAGACAGAGACAGAGACAGAGAGACACAGACACAGAGAGAGAGAGAGAGAGAGAGAGAGAGAGAGAGAGAGAGAGAGAGAGAGAGAGAATGAAATTTCATCTGCCTTAAATGTGCACTAGGCACTCCTGCCCTCGATGTCCCTCCCTGTGAGTCTGCTTGCCCTGCCTGGCCCAGGCCTAAGCTGCAGCTGCTGCACTCTGGGCTTACACTGGTCAGGCAGCCAGGAGGGAGAGGAAACCAGAATAAACATGTTTTGCAAGAGCAGAGCTAGTCCAAGTGAAGGCAATTCTAAATAAGGACAATGCAGTCTTTCAGAGCCAGCGCCTTGGCCTGTAGGCAGCTTCCTCCATGGGCAGGCTGGCCATGTTTTTCACCGTCAGACTGATAAGCTGAAAGTGCCTGAGCTAGGCTGGCAAGAAGCTCATGACAGGGCCCTGTCCAGCATACAAGCACATCATAGGCCAGAGTGTGACTGTCTCAGAGCAGCAGATTCAGGCAGGCCTTCAGTCCCAGCAAGTGTGACTAAGGCCATCAGATTACCTACCTATCAAAAAGAAGGAAAGGAGGAATAAAATGTTACTGGAATCCCCTGAGAACCAACAATAATGTGGAAAATTTATCAATACTACAGTGATCTGCCAAGCTCTACTCAGAACTGCGCTTTGGTCTCAGCTCCTCCTCCACTGGCTGTGTGGCCCTAAGCCAGTCATGCCAGTTTCCCACTTTGTATATTTCCTCCTGGTCCTGGGTTCTAATGACCCCAGGGTACAGAGGCTGGTCTGCTAGTTTCCTGCGGCTGCCATAAGCAGTGTCCACAGCTTGGTGGTTTAATAAGAGAACTGCCTTCACTCACAGCTTTGGAGAGTGGCATCAGTTGTGCCCTGTAAGAGTCTTCCTGGAGGCTACAGAGAAGAAGAGGAGAGCAGGAGAAGCCAGATCTTGCCTCCCAGACCCCTCAGAGCTGCCAGGATTTGTGGGCTGCGGTACATTGCACCAACCCTGCCTCATTGCTTTCTCTTTGGGTGTAAGCCAATCTCCCCAATCCAGAATAAGACCCTCGTTGAGAGTCTTTATTATGTCTATGAAGCCCTTGCCCTTTAGAGGTAACATTTCCTGACTCCAGTGATTAGGACCTAGTGTCTTGGCATTCCACTCCTCAGCCTACTGTAAACCTCCCTTTGACTATTAAAACTGTGGGTCATTTCAGAAGTCCACATCATTTAAAAATATACTGTGTTTAAGTGGAGAATTAGGGACTGTTGAGGCAAACCACAAATAACATTGGAGTGCTTTGTGCTACCCTGTTTCATGTGGGAACCCCAACCTAGTATCTCTTTACCACAAGTGAGCTGGCCAAGCACTCAGGTTCAGAAATGGAGGAGTGGGTACCTGTTAGTATTTGAGTTTCATTTTGAGGGTAACAGTGACTGTGTGCATACCAAGGGAAACAGACTCTGGGACACTGAGCAAGTCACTCAGCCTGTCTGGCAGGTTTCCGTGTTCTCATAGATAAAGGAAACTAATGCCACGATCTCCTACATAGGAGTTCAAAGGAGTAAGCGATGTAGATAAAGGTATAAGCACAATTCTTGGCAAGTGACAGAGATTAATATGGTTTTCAGTGGGGTGTGACAGGCAAAGCCTGGCTTCTCCTGCTCTCCTCTTCTCCTCTGTAGCCTCTGGGGAGACTCTTACGGGGCACAACTGATGCCACTCTCCAAAGCTGTGAGTGAAGGCAGTTCTCTTATTAAACCACCAAGCTGTGGACACTGCGTATGTTAATGTAATTCACTGTTACTGTGTTTAAGGCATTGTTTTTATGCATCAAGACTCAGACTGAGTCAAGGGTAAGGAGGGAGAGATGACACAGCTACTGAGGGTTTGTGACTCCAAGTCAGTGTGTGTAATGCCTCTAAGCCATAGCTGTGCCGTGATGATCAGATGGGTTTGGGATAATACTGGCAACTAAGACAATAATATGTTCAGCAGAGACACCAAAATCTGAGTACCAAAACCAAGGGGCCAGAGGGTCTTGGAATTGGCAGGAGGAGCACAAGCAGAAAGAACTAGAATGAAAACAGCTGCTCCAAACCAAAGCTTTTAATTTTGAAAGACTGGCTTCCAAGGATTGTATGTTATACTAACAATTGCTACACACACAATGACTTCAAGATGGACCATGCAGAGGCTGAAGAGACGGCTCCGTGGTGAAGAGTACTTCATGCTCTTCCAGAGGACCGGAGAGATATGCTCCCAGTGCCTACTCTGGTAGCTCACAACAGCCCCTAACCCCAGACCCAGAGGATCCAGTAGGTTTTTACTGGCTTAGACACCTAGCATACACACACACACACACACACACACACACACACACACACACACACACACACTCCACAAGAAAAAAATCTTTCAAAAGGTGGAGTATGAAAAACATGCAGTTTTTAAACATGTGAGGCAAGGCAGTAAGAGAAACAAGCAATTTCAGCTTAAGGACAAAGGAAGGCAAGGAGTTGGGCAGAGGCTTCGGGGAAACTAAGTCTGCACTTCAGCGGCCCCCGCGTTTCCTGTCATCTGGAGCTCGCTCACAACACACTTTGACAAACCTGCAGAAGAGGCACTATCAGGCTTATACTTAGGTCTTCAGGGACTTGCCATTCCCAAGTCGCAGGCAAGACTGTGGGGACTCGAGGAAAACACAGAAAATGGTGACAGAAAGAAAATGACAGCATTTAAATCCTTCTGTTCTTCAAACGCTCTGGTCTTGCACAAACTGTAGAAGGAGTGTGTACAAAGTAGTAGCTGCTGGGTCCCTGGCGGTAGTCAAAAGCGTGATTAGGTAAGAGTGACAGAGTCACAATCAGCTAAACAAATAAAAACCTCTTTTATGTCATATAAAAGTCTAGAGACACCGATAGGCATTAGTGACTCTCATCACATTATTCATTATAACCAAAGTGGAATTTAGCCTAATCAACAGAGAAGCAATGGAATGCTTTATATCCATAGCATGGACTAATACTTAGCCACGATACAAAGTGGCTAAGTAAAAGAACCTAGTGCAGATGATCATATACTCACCATTTAATTTATGGTAAATACCCATAATAGACAAATGTATCACAACAGAAAGCAAACAGGAGCTTGCCAGGGACCAGTGAGTGGGGAGTGGAGAGTGGGGAACTGTGCTGTCTTTGGGAATCACTAAATGTCTTGGAAACACGGGAGTGTTTACAGCAGATACAGTCAGAATCACTGGGTTACATAGTCTAAAGGTGTAATGCTTAACTTGAGAAAATGAAACTTAAGAACTGCAGAGGTAGGGAGTTCAGAACCTGCAGGCAGCTCTCTGCATGCTCTAGACAGCCACACGGTTCCCTTTTGTCTTACTATTCCAGCACGTGGCGCTTTTAGTTTCTACCTGATGTTCTGACGCACTGCTCAAAGCGCGATGAAAGCAACTGCCTCTCAGCAAGGAAGACAGAACAGGGGATGAGGAAAAGACCCAGAAGAAGTGGCAGAGTAACAAGATTTAGTGATGCACGCGGCAGAGCTTTCCAGGGGACTCAGAAGGCACAAGTCCCACACTTGAGAGTTGATGGGGAGAAAGGAGCAAGGAGAGGCTGAAGGAGGTGGTCCCCTGGGAGCAAGCATGCAGGCATACGGGCTACCCTGCCTGCCTCTGAAATGTAGGCTTTCCACTCCCCTTTCCCGCCACACTCGTAACCATTAGGACACAGATTCAGTAAAATTACCAAACAAGAGTAGCATTTGACGATGACCTCTCTGTTCCTAAAAGCACACATTTTATCTTCTAGCCAAGGACTGTTGAAGTTATTTACCTCTTGGGGGCTGCTGCCTAGGATCCCGTGACTCCGGGGCTCCCTCCCCCCCTCACCTCTGGGCTGCATGTTTTATTGCTGCCTGTCCAGGGGTCCTCTCCATTTTCTCCTCTTCCGATGACTTCATTCTCTGTGCCAGCGAAAGCCAAGGTAAATGGTGCAGACTTATGGCCGAGGTCAGCTGCTATGCCGTGGGCCAGCTATTTGTCTTCTTGTGCCCTAAGATGGGTGGTGGTGGTTGGTACAGGAGGGAGGAAGCTGATGCCATGGGTCACCCATGCCCACTCCTTCTCTGTTTTGGTTTTGGCAGGAGTTGGATTTTATGTGCCAAGGAGCACAGCTGGGGCCAGCCTGCCTTGGCTAAGCCTTCTTATGCCTGAAGAGAGGGAAAAAAGGGCTTGTAGAGTTTAGCAGAGTCTCTGGACAAGTTGCTGTGCCTCGATGAGGCTATGGTTATGGTTACGTGGAGACAGCAGAGCTGGAGACTTTAGTCTAGGTGCTGAGAGGATTTCTCAAGAGCAGATAATAAAGTCTCATATACCTTGGTCAGGTCAGTGGTAAGAGATGAGATTAGTAAGTGTCTTCTGAAACTAATCCCTGGATTATAGAGTTTTGGCCAGGAAACCTAAGGACAGAGAGCCATAGATTAACATGGAAACCTCAAAAGGGTGGCAGTTTTAGCATCACCTGATGGAGGAGAGTGCTCTGCGTTTGAGAATCACTACTACTGATGAAATCTACCCATGCACTCAGCCCTGCATGCTTTTGACATTTCGCTAATGCTGCTGGAAATGTGTGTGTGTGTGTGTGTGTGTGTGTGTGTGTGTGTGTGTGTGTGTGTGTATGTGCTCGCGTGTGTTTCTAAGGTAAGAAACAGAGACTCTGGGAGGTGGTGTAGTTTGCCCAAAGCCCTTAACTACTAAGAGATAGGCAATACAAAGATCTCTTTGTGCTGGGACTCAGTGTACATGCTCCTAGTTAAGATATATTTCATAGTCAATCCTCTTTCCCTGTGGACTCTGCTGACGCGATTCCCCTCTTCAGACAGCCATGCAATCATTGTTCACAGCACTGGAAGAAATATGAACTGAATTCACAAAGTCTTACTTGCTGAAACATATAAGCCACCTGCCAGGTGGAAGGTTGACAAGGAAGAGTCCAGGGAGCTTTGACGACCTCGTGTCTTCTTCCATCACGCAATGGTATACAAGACTCCTGATAGAGTGCACTGTCTCCATTCATCCAGAGAACTCCACTCTCCACATTTCAAAAGTGAGAACCAAGCATCACAGACCACACCCACCCATGAGAGCACCTGCAAGAGACCTGGGAACAGAGGAGAGAGGCTAAGCTCCCCCAGGGAACCAAGGCTTTTATGGAGTTCCTCCACCTACTGCGTTAGCCCCATGCTGAGGCCTAGGGAGGCTCTGGTCTCTCCAGGCGCTGCCTCCAGCACGGGCTGCTTCACAATCACACACAGGTTCCCCTGGATTCCATTCATACCTTTGCTAGCAGCCCGTTTGTTAGTCTCTTCTCCGTAATCCTGGCTGAACAAGCCTCTGTTTTCTGGAAGGACCCTGGACACTTCAGCTCCCGGTCTTTACTAGGGAGTTGCTCAAACTGATTTTATCTGCAGAAATAAGAGCTTTTGGAATTTATAAAACCCATTTTAAAGGCCGTGGAACCCTGCTTGCTCAGCTTCTATGCCCCAAGTATTCCTCCTCCTGCTTTCCTTCACTCTCCTAAGAATTCAAAGGAATGGGGGCACACGTTATAAAGCCCACTGTCTAGTCCCACAGCCCCACCCCACCCCAGCTGCACACAAGGAGAAAAAGGCAGTTAGAAAATGTTTCAACCTGTCTTTTGTTGACCTGAGTGCCTGATTTATGCCTTGGGCCTTCATTGACTGTTTGTCTTAATATCTTCCAAAGTGTAAAAAGTCCCATAAATCTCCCATGGAAGCGATGACTCGACTGCCAGCCCATGTTATACACACACACAAAATGTCATTAAGGCAACAAACAGTCCCGCTGGCCTCGGCCAAGGCCTTTTCTGCCAGGCTCAAGTTACCCCAAATCAATATTTGAACAAGGACAAAACCACATGTTTTCCAAAACCAAATTAGTAGAGCCTAACCCCAGGCCTGGAGGTGTGGTTAAAGCAGGCACATTCTAGCTGGCCCTGGAGAGCGTGTGATTGGGCCAGTGGGACCTTCCTGCTTTTACAACCTTACAGGGTCACCACCTGTGTGTGTGAGACTGCGACCTGAGGTGACACTGAGCTATAGGAGAAATGGGAAACTTTACAATGCCAGACATGACGGTTGAGTTTAAACAAAGGCAGCGAGGTATGTTCCTTCACACATGTCTTAAACATTTGCTCAGAGTCTGTACCAGGATCTCCTCTAAGATCTAGGAGTCCAAAGGGAGCAGAGTCAGAAGCCATGGCTCTGGCAAACTCACAGCACATGTGGCAGACGACAAGTAACTTTCACACAGTTGTGAGACTACCCAGGTAAGATCAGGAGCTTTGGGGTCTCCCTGTAGGGGCAGGTTACTCAGGCCTACTGGGCACCCATCAGTGATGGCTTCCAAAGTCAGATACGCTAAAATACACTACAACGTCCTCACCTTTTGGATTTGCCATGTGCTAAGCCTCAGGAAAGGTGGAGTAGAAGAGAGAAGAGAAGCTCCTGCCTGCTTCAGGAAGAGAGGCATGGAAAACATCACCTTGCTCCTGCTTCTGGGAGTCGATCACCTCAGTGGGAAGGGGGGGTGAAGGAATAAAATGTGTCCAGCATCACCTCTTCAGAACCTGTCTACACACGTTCATCCCGCCATGACAAATAGACGCCATGGTCCAAGTGTCCTGCGAGCCCTTCCCAAGTGAAATGGCCTACAGCCACGGGAAACTCCTGCAGACTCCATGCCCCATGATCGAGCACTGTTCCTTCCCTGGTGTTCCATGGCCAACAGCGTCTTCACTTTTCTGTGCCCCTCCCTTGCCAGTTCAACCAGGTCTTTTTCTCTGAGAGCCAATTCGTTCACCTGTGCACAGGCACGCTACAGTCCCACAGCTGGAAGGCCTGCTTTGCGTTAAGACTTGGTTTCAGTGTCCTTTCCCCCAGGATGCTACTCTGACTTTCCCCTTGGCAGTCTGTTTAGGCTCTTCCCATTATCCTGTTTAGAGTCCAGCTATGAAATCCTGGGGGTTCAGTTTCAGGCCTTCATTTCACAAGCTGGGCTTCTGCTGGCAGGAGACCTGTCTTCTGTTCATCTACGACTTTAATTTTTTCACATTCAGGTGATAGTGACCGAGCTCTACTTCAGGCCATGTAATGGATACTTGGGGACAGATATCCTACCTCCCTATGTTAATTGTCCAAGGGAAGGATTTACTGTCCAGTGGAAAAATAATATGCATTTCTTCCACAAAATAGTGTTGAAAAGAATCTCCTTAGAAGTACAAAACGGGCCACCCAGAGGAAGATTTTATTTCAGGAGAGTGGGGAAAGGAATGACTAGCTTTTAACATGTTTTCAAATTTTGCTTTTTATTTTTTGAGAATTTCATATTTGCATATAACGTGTCTCATCAGCCCTCCCCACACACCTCCCTCTCCAATCCCTCCCCTATCTTATACACCATTTGTCTGTACGAACTTCATCTGCTCTTTTTTTCCATTAATTAATTTATTTACTTTACATCCTGTTGAAACATCCTCTCTCTTCTCTGCTCCCAGTCCCTCCCTCTCCCCTTTCCCAATGCCATTTCCTTTCTTCTCAGAGAAGAGGAGACTTCCCATGGGTACCAATCTGTCTTGGCAAATCAAGTGGGACTGAGCACATCTTCTTCTACTGAGGGAGGGATCCAAGGGCAGGCAACAGAGCCAGAGGCAGCCCATTCTTCCGCTGTTAGAGGCCTCTGTACATCTGTTACATGGGTGGGGGCTGCCTAGATTTGGTGGTTCAGTCTCTGTGAGCCTCTGTGGACCCAGGTTAATTGATTTTATAGGTTTTCTTGTGGTGTCCTTGACCTCTCTGGCTCTTTCTTTCCTCTCCTTCTTCCCTAAGTGTCCCTGAATGCTGCCTAATGTTTGGCTATGGGTCTCTGCATCTGTTTTCATAACCTGCTGGGTCAAGGCACTCAGATGACTGTTATGCTAGCCTCCTGTCTGCAAGAATAGCAGAATATTATTAACATTGTCAGTGGTGGGCTCTCTCACATGGCATGCAACTCAAGTTGGGCCAGTCATTGCTTGGCTGGGTTAAAGGTTTTTCATCTGGGTTGGTGTCCCCCTCACTCCACTGGAAGTGCCACCTGGCTACAGGAGGTGGCCATCCAGGCTTCATATCCCCCCTGCTGCTATGGTGGTCAGCTAGGGTGACCACCATAGACTCCTGGGAGCACCACACCCCCATTGTTGCACCCCCAAGTATGCATAAATACTTGTTAAAGTTCTCCATCTCCTCCATCTACACCAATCCGGCCATGTGCTCTCTCCACCTAACCAATTATGGCAGCTCCGATTCCTCTTCCTATACCTGTTCTTCCTCCTTCCCAAGATCCTCCCCTTCCTCCAGCCCTGCCCAGATGTTAGCTTTCTCTATCAGTCAAACAGGGAGACAAGGTTAAACAGCCATATTTGGGATGCATGGCAGTCTCCAATAAGAATCTTGGGGAGCAGGTGATTAATAAACACAAAGCACCAGACCATATTCCAACAATTCCCCCTTTAAAGTAGAATAGCAACATAATTAATTAATTAACTAATTAAAAGGCCATTTAAAACATAATAACATACAATAAGAACAATTATGAAATAGTTATAAAAACTAATATGTAACACACAAACACACACACACACATTTTTTTTTTAGTTAAAAGGTATTTAGCAACCTTGAAGAAAATATTATCTATCTTATCTTGGTTAGTCTAAAGTTTTATACCTAAATTAATTTCTGTCATGCCTTGTAAACATCAATCTAGATCTTAAAACACCTTTTTAATTCCTAAACAATTAAGGTTAATTGTAAAACTATATAACTATCTGGTCTTCAACCCCATCAGAGACTTGGGAAGGAATAAAATTAATTAAGCAAGTAAGCAGGAAGTGCAGATTAGCAACTTCCAGAATAAAAAATGCCAGAGACAGTTTGCTGTATGGACTGTCACCCAAAAACTCTGTAACATTGGAGCATCATATTCAGCCTTCTGGCCCAGTACTTCTGACCTATTTGTGAGGCAGGAACTATTAAGGACTTATTTACCTTGTCTTGGAAGAGTCTAGCAGTCAACTCAGCCTACCTCCAAGCTTGCTCATTTTAGGTGGAATTATGTCAGTTGTAGAAACGAGGGCATTTCTTTGCCCAGGTGATTTGTTTGCCACATTTGAATTCATCCCCATAAGCAGGTTCTTTGATGCTCATTATTTTCTTTGAGGTAGGCTGGGTGCTACCAGGAGTTGACCTGTTTTGTTTGTCAAAGAATGCTTAAAATAATTTTTAAAAATTAATGCCATATTCTGTAGGTCTCTGCAGTTTTTGAAGACCTTATCTATTTCTTTTCACATAATCTATCTGTAGAATCCTACTTGTTAAACCTAGGATATACATTTCTGTGATAAATTACACTAGTATCTGACTTGACCATGAGCTGATCAACTAACAATTAACTTGTATTATTTAATTATCCTTAACAGCCTACAATAGCATGTAGTAGATGTAAATATGGTTTTATTTTGATCCCATGTGTGGTATGTGAAACAGACTCATGTGAAGATGTGCAGTGTTTTTCTGCTGGAAACAGACTTGTGAGAGAAGAGGTGATGTTTGTCCACTAGAAGACCCCCACTGCCTCTTGTGGGGGCACCGTCTTTGCCAACTGATAAACAGTCTAGTATGGACTCTGAGAAGATATATACATACACACACACACACACACACACACACACACACGCACGCACACACATGCACGCACACACACACACACACGCGAGGCCCAAAACAAGAGGTTTGGCTTTTTCTTGGTTTTTTGGTCTTGGCTGTTCATTACTCTACTTTGAGATGCTCCTAGAGAGAACTGCTCCAGAGAACGCCTTGAGGTTCCAGCTGCTGCTCCAGGTTCCTGTGGCTGCTCCGGGTTCCTGTGGCTGCGGTTGTCATCTTTGTTGAATTGCTGGTTTGCTGTTTAATGGGTCTGCTGGAATCCTGCTGACTACACCAGTGGAATTGCTCCAAGAAACTGAGTCTAAAAAGATCTATTTCTCTTGTTCCCATTAACCTCTTTTCTCTCCTTTCTAGAGTAGGTGGGTCAGAAGGGAGGTGTAAGCATTAAAGAACCCCAAATAAAGTAGCTTTGAAAAAGTTCAAAGCCTACAATAGCATTTTCAATAGCATATTTTCATTGGAAGTAAACCTTGTATTATAAAAGAATTGTTTGGGTACAATATCTTATATTAGAGTAGAAATGATGTATATGTGTGTGTGTGTGTGTGTGTGTGTGTGTCAAGGATAACCTTAAATTTAAATTCTACACCAATGTATCAAAAATAAAATTATTTTTGCATCATCCTGGAAATGCTCCCAACCAATTTCTGTTCTCTCCCAGCCTTCCCCCAACCCCTTCCCCACCCCTGATCCCCATCCCAGTTCTCCTCTCCACCTCTTCTCCCGCCCAGATACCTCCCTCTTTTTGATACCATTGAGTCCACTCAGTGCTGCATGCGTTTGAATGGGTTTAGGATTACATACTGGAGTACCTCTTAGGCTACCACTCACAGGTAAGCTCCCAAGAGCCTTGCTCTGAAGAAAACTGACTCTCTCTCCACTAGTAGCCATCAATTGTCAGTAGCTCCTCAGCTAAGGGTAAGATTTCCTGAACTCATCCTCAGCCATGCCGAGACTTTGCCTGGCTTGATCTTGTACAGATCACATACATGCAGTCAAATATTGTCAGTTCACAAGTGCAACAGCTCTGCCATGTCCTGAAGATACTGCTTCACCACAGCTATCACTACCTGTAGCCCTTACAGTCTTTCTTCCTCTTCTGAGATGATCTCTAAGCCTTGCGGTGGTGGCAGGTGGGAGTAAGCTATAGATGTCCCATTTAGAACTGTACGCTTCACAGTCTCTTCTGTGAGAACTCTGCACACTGACCAGTTGTGGAACTCTGTCCCATTTAGAACTGTACGCTTCACAGTCTCTTCTGTGAGAACTCTGCACACTGACCAGTTGTGGAACTCTGTCCCATTTAGAACTGTACGCTTCACAGTCTCTTCTGTGAGAACTCTGCACACTGACCAGTTGTGGAACTCTGTTTTAACTGCCACATTAGAAAAAAAGAAGAAGAAGCTTCTCTGATGCAGGGCGAAAGATTCGCTGTTCACTTAGCCCATCAGTAACAGCCTCATGTATGTGAGTTTGCTATAAGTCTTAATTTATCATGGTTTATATATATCTACTCCATGAATTCTGCAGAGGATTAAATTGCTAGGAACTTGTTTCTCACGGTGCTTCTTTCTTACCTACAAGCAACACGTGATTGTAGGTCAATATGAATGTAAATGTGGTAAAGAGGATATAGAGGGGACAGGTGTCATGGCAACAGTTGGAATGGAAGCCACATGATGGGGGTGGGGGACGCCTGAGCTAGATCCTAGAGGGCTGCATACACGCTGTACGCATGGGTCAGGGAGCTCTGCAGACACCGGACAAGGGATCTGTACTTTACTTAGGAAACAATTATGTGTTGCTTGTGGCTTTAAATATCTCAGATTTTGGAATTAGGAAGATTAGTCAGCTTTGTTTTCCTAGTGCCAAAAAGAATGGATGCTTAACTAACACTTGTTACTCACACTGGTTGTGTCACCTATTTCAAGAACTCCAGGATTCCAGAGATGGAGGAGCATCCACTCTCCTCAAACTACAGGAGGCACTAGCTACTAACTCTACCCAAAGTGCTACTGAAGGGCATTCTTCCCACTGTTCTCATTACATGGCGCACATCAGGGACCTGATACCCCCCTCCTCTCTTCATCTGTTGGAAAGAAGTTGCCATCTCCATCTATGTGTCATCTAGGTCTCTATGAGTCATGGTTTCCCAGAGAAAAATAATGGACAGACAAGAAAGATAGATAGATAGACAGATGGCTAGGTAGATAAATAGGATGTGTGTGAGTGTGTGTGTGTGTGTGTGTGTGTGTGTGTGTGTGTGAACATGTATGCACGTATGTGTGTAAAGAGAATCACTACATAATTCAAGGTCACATGTTCAGAAGGCTGAGCAGCTCTCTACAGCTTGCGGCTTGCAGGGAAGCTAGTGATGGTTAGAGTTTGCATGCTTGACAGCCACACAGCCAATGATGCGTACATCACGATACATGTCTGAATGTCTGAAGCCACAGGGACAGCAGGCAGAAGACCATCATTCAGTGCTGTGCAGCCCATAAGACAGAAAATTCCATCTTCCTCTAATTCTACACTCTAGAAATTCTTGACTGATGAGATGCTGGTCACACATACTGGGAAAATCATCTATATTTCTGAGACACCAATCTAGATTTTTGTATCTACTGTCAATACTTCAGAAATGGCACTTGAGCAGCTTCCTGAGCATTCCATGCAGAGTTAAGTCAGTATACAAAACTGGCATCATAGACAGCTTCTAAATCAGCTCCCAGTGGTCCCCTTTTCAAGCTGTTGGGACTGCCACACAAAGTGCCACGTGTAGGACCTCCTGGTTCTGAACACAGGAAGAGCAAGTGGAGAAGACTAACACACTGGCTCCTTCGGGGTCTTCGAGGGACTGTCCACCCGAGGCCTCCTTCCTTGGCTCCTTCATGTTATCTTAATGTCGGTATGGCATTCTCCTTGAACTCATGTCTGTCTCCAAGCTTCCTGTTCTCATAAGCCCATCAGTCATGCTGGATCAGGATCTACCCTATCAGCCTTATGTTAATCTGACTGCCTCTGAAGAGACCCTGTCTACACATGAAGTCTCATTCTGCGGTACTAAGGTTCAAGACTTCAGTATGTGAATGTGTATTGTGGGACACACAGTTCAAGCTGAAGTGTTCCTCCTATAGGCCTCTCTCTTTGAGTGTGGCCTGGGCCAAAATGCTTATTTCCAAACAATAAAATGCTATTTTTAAAAATTGTGAGATTCTACTTCTAGCATTGGGTTACGAATGAGTGTGATTTGTTCTCTCTCTGTCTCTGTCTCTCTCTCTCTCTCTCTCTCACACACACACACACACTCACACTCACACACACATATACATACATGCATACACACATACATGCATGCATATGAGTTGGGTATATATATGTATGTATACATACATACACACATACATGCATACACATGAGTTGGATATATATTTATATACATATATACACACATATATGCATATATGAGTTAGATATGTATTTATATACATACATATACACATACATGTATACATATATACATATATATATGTAATGTTTCTGAGTGATCAGATCTAGAAGGCATGCATTCTGATGATAATATATATGTCGATAAGCTCTTCAAATATTTTGTTTTGATTGGCCCCAGAGATGCTGTTGGTCAAGATGCATTTCCTGGGTCTGTGACACTCGCAGCCTAAGGGTGATCAAATAGAGAAATACAATGTCAGATATTCATCTTGTCACACTGAGCAGTTTACCTAAACTTGAACTTTCAGGAAGACTTACAGGAGATGTGAGGCTGGGGTTAGAATTATCTAGACAGTGAAGAGGTTGCAAGAGAAAAGCAGCAAGAACAAGGTCAGCTCCTGTGTAGAGCCACGTATGTGTGACACTTATGGTACTTGCATGTCCTTAAACATATGAGTGAGAAGAAAAGTGGTGCTGATGCAAGACTTGGGTCATGAATAACCTTGTGTGCCAGGCTAAGCACTGATGCTTTATTCTCAATGCTATGGGAGCCTAACCTACAGAATTTACATAATTGACAGAACCAACATAATCTTATGACACTACATGGAACTACTGGAATATGCCAATGGGGCTAAGGTCTGGGTCCAAGGCTCTGGTATGTGGCCCAAAATTCATGAAACCGTTGGCTTCTTGCTCCACTTTGGGATCAGTGACTGACTCCTCTGGCTGAGAGGATGGGTTCATTTTATAATATTGAGCCACTGGGTGGATCTTTCATAGGTGATTCCTTCCAGAAATGAGCTGTACAGCCATGATGTCAGAGGGTGGGGCACTGGGGAGTGGAGTAGGGTGTAACAGCTGCTATCACAGATTCTTCCTTCCTCAGAAAATGCAAAGCTCTGCCCAACTTCTGAGCAAGGGATGCACTGACTTCTGCGGAAACTTGGCCCTTCATAAAGATGATGATTATACTCAGAGACTGAAGGGCTGTGGGAAGACCCCAAACATTCTACATGAGCTGGTTGAGACAGTCCAAGAAAACTTGAACAGGTTCATTGGTTCCTTGAGCCCTAACTCTCCCTATGCTATAAGAGAGGTGATCATGAATCTCTCACAGGTGATTGGAACATCAGAGGGGAAATATTGCAAATCTTTACAGACTATATTAGTTCTCTGGCTCCAAAGAATTTTTCTTGTGGACATTCATTCTCCAGAGCCAACCCAGTTCAACTTTTCTATCCCAATATTATAATTAATATAATATTATATTATAATTTAAAATATTATGTAAAAGTCATGAGTGTCATTAACAAAATAAAGAAATTGGCTCATTTTCTCCTTTAGAATAACCTAATATACTAAATCAGGCACCATGGGTTTATGAGTTTGGGATGAAAAAAGCTTCTACCTCACACTGTGCCTTTGACCAAATCGTTTTTCAATAAAATAAGATCCCTTTGGTCTTGATGTATTCTGGGGCAAGAAAATAAATGAGTGGGTTTCAGCAGATCAGACTTATGAGAACAGGCTACTGGCCACCATAGGGCATCTCTCCTGATCTGTTTACAGAAGCTCTGTGAGTTTCCATGTCAACCTGTAACTTTTCTAGGAAAAAATCTTCCACAGGGAAAAGAGTTAAAAAGTTCATGCTTCAAGAATGAATCATGAAATATTCCAAGAATGTTTGAGAGAAATATGGTATGTCCCAGGGGACTCCAAGGGAGGAGAGGAACAGCTGCAGCTGCCACATGTTGAGTCCGGTGTGGTGTCCAGTCCAGAGAGTAGTCTTTGCCTACAGCCAGAAACCTAAAGTTATTCTAATGAGGGGAGAGGCATAGACTTCTCCTGGTACCAAGAACCCTTCTGGGATGGCAGAATGCCCTTGAGCGGCTTTAAACTAAAAAAAAAAAAAAAAATTAATCTCAAAATTCGTCTTCACTACAAATTTACATCTTGATAGTATTGGAAATCCGTTAGGTGTCCTTCTTCTTGCAGCCATCACACTGTCTGGCTCTTCTACATGAATTTCCCCATTTGGATGATCATTAGATGCCTGGCATCTGAGAGAATGAGAGCTCTGCTCCTGAGCAGTGCATCCGTGGGGCAGCGCAGCACACACAGCAGCTGAGCGTTTCAGAGTCACGGGCTTGAGAGGTCACGTTCAACACAACTGGAATGAGATCGTATGATGTGACCCGTGAGAAGGTGAAGACCGGTAGGACGGATTAGTTTAGTCCATGATGCTGCAGTTGTTTCTCCAGACAGTTATCCTTTACATCTCCTGACCCCAGCTCCAGTTAATGATTTGCCTAAGGTACTGATTTCTATCCTTCTCTGCTTCCCTTTGAACTCAAATTGCCAAGGTGGCCAGAAGATAGTGACATTGAACTTTGAATATGACACTTAGAGTGTATCTGGTGAAAGACTTCCGCCTTTGCGTGATTCCGAATCTGCTGAGTCCACCATAGCGCAGGCCAGAGGCAGTAAATGAGAACGGCCTCGGCTGCTTCGTTCCTGAACCAGCAAATCTCATACCAGGGGACATAACACTAAATTATGGGTCATTGTTTAGTATGTTTACTGCATTCTGAGAGATCGTGGCTACCTTTGCAAGGTTGCACCTCAAACCTGGTGCTTCGTATGGCTATTCAAATGGCTGTTCCATCATTCCATTACTGTGGCAGAGCTAAGTCATACAACATAGAGTCCAATCACACATCACCAACTTGCCCTCTTTATTATGAAGTGAGTTCCTTCACATAATAGTATATCATTCAGAACACCTATTGGTCACTCATTTGATAATCCTTGCATAGTAGTTCTAGATAAAGGCCTACAAGCAGAAAATGCAAACCTATACCCAAAATACATGTTGCATCTGGTCAGAGAGAACCACTTCCCCCTCAAATGTAACCCAAAGCTGTTCATTTCTTCAAGGAATACCATTTTATCAGAAGTTTAGATTTGGTCTGATGCTCTCTCTCCTTGAACATTTTGCCAGACTCAAGAGCTAGACCGGAGCTTGTGAATGGGGTCTTATGGATTTGGACCAGAAAGATAAATTAAAGGGGAAATACAGAATTTGCCACCCTTGCCTCCTTAAGGTATTTAATGGCTACAATTTTCAGCATCTTACATCTTCTTGGGATGAGATATTGCTTTTAATTTGCTACTGTGGACAGTGGAGTATCAGTTTAAGAGGCTTTTGTTTCCTATTTCCTACTTCAATAATTAGTTATAAAGCCAAGGACCAAATGCAGGGTCAAGTACCAGCTAAATACATTTTAATTGTATATTCAGGAACCAAAATCCCTGTGCCAGATGGGACCCAGTGGACACTCAGGGAGGGATCTAGGCCAGGATTCCATTGACTTAGTCGTCTGTATGCTCTTACTTAGCGGGGAGATTTGGCAATACATCTCATTCCAAGATGGAACTGTCCACCCAAACCTGGGAGCAGAAGTCCCCAAACACCCACATATCCCTTGTCCCCAGTAGATGCCAGCTCACTCACGTACAGGCTGTATGAGGAATCATTATATGGAAGCAATTGGATACCTGAGTACAATCAAAACACTGTGGAAACCATTGCTAAATGTGCCTTTTTGGAATTACAGGATACTTTATTCTTTAGTCGGTAGATTCTGAATTCATGTTTTAACTTAGGTCAAGGAAGACGAGAACCTCTTGACCCACGTAGTACAGATTCTTTTGCGAATAGATTGAGCAGCACCAGCTTGGGCAGTAATCTGTATTGCTCCCAAAGACACTGTGCTCTGTTTATGTTTTCATGGCTTCCTGGGGGGTGAGCGATCCTGACTTTGCTTCTAATAGCTAAGTGCCACGAAGTGGCTCCTGTGATGTGCGCTATTCTCTTCCCATTGGTGTCAGGGAGCCAGTACTGTGATGCTGTCTCCTTCCCTTAGCTGAGACACATGTAAGAGTCCAAACGTTTTCAGTGGACTTTTCTGTCCACATCTTGTGCATGTTTGGTAAACCGTGTGTCCTATGAATCGGGACTTATCTACGAGTTTATTCAGATACACCTATTTCTTTTTCTCACACACACCCATCCCTCTTTATCTCATTCGCCTTGACAGGAGCGTCAGTCCTTCTTCAGCAAGTGTGGTCATCCACTGTTATGAAGCTTCCCAGAGCCCTTTCATAGGATGTCCATGTCATCTCCAGGGTGTTCAAATGGCTATCTCACATAAAACACTGTGTCTTGATTTCCTTTTCGCCATCACGTTTAACGCCAGGCCAAGCCAGACCCTGCTAGCCCTGCTGGTTTGTACTGTGAGATCCTTTTGCTGTCTGAGAATGTAATCTCCCCTTCCTCCTCCTCATCTTCATTTATTTATTCTTTAACTTAATTTATTCTTGTTTAAATTTATTCATCATTGCATTCATTTTTGAGACAGAATCTTACTATGTAGCTCAGGTCCAAGTGTGGTTTCAAATTCACAATCTGGCCGGGAGTGGTGGCACACACCTTTAATCCCAGCACTCCGGAGGCAGAGGTAGGTGGATTGCTGTGAGTTCGAGGCCAGCCTGGGCTACAAAGTGAGTCCAGGACAGCCAAGGCTACACAGAGAAACCTTGTCTTGAAAAACAAACAAACAAACAAAAACCAATCAAATTCACAATCCACCCTGTTTCGGCTTCTCACCTGTGAAGGAGAGATAAATCTGTTTTTGTTATGATCCCAAGTGTGGGATCGGAATGGTCTTGTGAGAACAGGTGAGGTTAATCCACTAGAAGGCAAACCACCTCGTGAGGGAGCTTGATTGTTGCCAGCTGAAAAGATCCCTTGAACAGACTCTGGGAGGAGATATATAAATGAGTCCAAAGCTGGAGCCAGGGCTTTTGGAGTCTTGGGATAGTTTGGGCTGTTTATCGTTCCACTCAGGTGCGACACCATATCTGGCAAAATCTAGTACAGGTATCTCCTTGGTAATATTATGGCCTTACACAAATACTGGGCTGTTGGCCATGAAAAGAAGTGAAGGAGCATCCTCAGTGGGTGGCTTCAGGTGAGAGCTGGTGAGTCATCTTTACCTTGCAAGACAGAATCATGTGTATTAGTCTTAAAGAGAGATGGTGAGCTATCCTTTTAAAAAAATAAATGTGCAATTCAATAGCCAGGAATGGCTAGAAAAGCCTGTGCTTTTTGGTTTTCACATGAGTCAACCTCGATGCCCCTCCTCCACATCTCAGCCTCCTATTCCTTCCCAGTCAGGGGCCTGACGTCAGTGCAGCCAGCTTCCTGAGGTAAAAAAAAAAAAAAAAAAAAAAAAATTCATCTTCTTCTAGATCTTTGCCCTCTTTACAATTTAATTTTGGGCCGGAGAGTCATTTTTTTCTACCCTCTGCAGCAAATGAGAGTTTGTTTACATACAGTCCAGAAGGATTTCTGATATCCATATAAATTGCTGATTAATCACATAAGCCTTCATGTTTTCCACAGTGTTTTGATTGTACTCAGGTATCCAATTGCATCCATATAATGATTCTGTCCCCCAAACCTCCCACATGCCTGAAGTATTACAGCAGCTGGTTCACTCCATTCCACCAGTGCCCTATCCTATACGTGTTCTGTGGGTTGAATTTTAAACATTCTCCAAAATTGGTGCATTTATGTCTTTTTTAAACATTTTTAAAATTTTTATATATACATTTATTACATACATACACACACACACACACACACTAAACTACCTATAGCAAGAAGAAGAAACATGACACAATCAGGAATTATATAAATGTTACATTCTTAGTGTTTTGGCTATTTGTATTTGACAGCTTTGAAGAAAACATCTTTCCTATCTTGGTGCATCTAAATTTCTGAATGTAAATCAATCTCCATCACGTCTTGTCATTATCAACTTAAAACATCCATGTAGGCCTAAAAACATCTTAACCTCTAAGCAACTAAGCTTCATTGTTAAATTAAGCTACCTGGTCTTCAACTTCAGCCGAGACTTGAGAAGGAATAAATTTGATTACCTGAGTATACCAAGCGTTTATGTCTTGATCCTCGGCCTGTGGGACTACTGGGAGGTGGTGGAACCTTTAAGAGAATTGGCTTGACTGGAAAACACTTGAACAATCCAGTGTGTACTTTTGAAATGTAATGAGACCCTCAGGCCTCTTCCTCCTCCTCCTCCTCCTCCTCCTCCTCCTCCTCCTCCTCTCTCCCCCTTCCCCCCTCTCCTGGTTGCCACAATATAAGCACATCCTCTATCATAAACGCTCTCTTCCTTTTCTTCTGTCTTCTTTTTCTCTTCATCACTTATCTCCCTACCTTGATTATCTTGATTAACTTTGACCATCTTAGCACAAGATTTCCTGGTCTAGATCTATGGTTCCTGTAACCTAGAGCCCAGCTTCTTAATCTGCGTGTCACAGAAGTTGATCGACCTACTTAAAAAAATCACTAGATGCAGGATGGCTACACATACAGGCAAAGAACTTTGTGTAACTATCAAGTCTTGCAAGTTATTCCTATACTATTTATTTCTCAGCATCTTAGACTACATCTCATGACCCAACATGGGTTCACATAACTGAACTTGGTAACAGCAAAATGTTTCTGAACATGAAGCAACCAAAAATGAATCCAACTTGCAATGAATCCAAGGTATTAATGACAGCAGTCACTCTTGTTAGATTATATCATGCAAGCTCACTACCACCTTCATCTGATCATACAAAAGGCTACTCTACCCTGTAAAAGGCATTTTACCATGCAGTGCCAATGAAGACTGCCTAAGACATCTTGGCTCAGATTCAAGACTATTCTATGGTATGAATTGAAGGGTCCTATTTTTTTTTTTTTCTTTTTTACTCCAAACACAAAGTTTTCTATGCCCATAGAAAAGTAATGGTTTAATTCTGTAAAAACCACTTTCAATAGTTTCCTATTTTTGCTCTTCATGTAAGTTGACAAAGTAGCACTACTTTGGATTGTATTGTGTTAAAATGTTTGATCTTAACAATTGTTGTTTGAACTGATTACTTACTGGAGTTTCATAAGTCATCATAAGTATAACAAAGAACCATTTAGTAGAGATTTCTGTATGATTTATCAGCAAATGTTTGACTTATATACCCATTTTATATACCTATAAATGCACAATTGTATAAACATTTTTCAATGTTTATTTTATCAATAAAGATGTCAAATGTGGGAAAAGTTTATGAAGCCGTAAGCTAGAGGAGGGCTTGGCACAAAGTGGAGCCTCAACAAGCAAGTGAAAATGCAAATATTTATTAATGACTTCTGTGTGCATCTTACTGGAATTGCATAAGGACTGAAATAAATCTAATAGATAAAGGCCTTACATAGACATTCCAATAAAAACAAGTTAAAACATAAATATAATGAAGTGTTTGGGAGCACTTTTGTAAGTAGCACTGGGTAAGGAAAGGGGCCTTTTCTTCATAGAAAAGAAAGACACTCAATTTGAGCAGTTTGGCATCACTGAACAGTCTAAACCACTTACTGAGAATTTACGGGTAGGCCTTTGAATCTCAGTAGGAAGGGAGGGTTTGAAACCCAGTTCTACATCTTCCAGCACCAGCTTTAATTGCAGGCTTCACAGGGGCTCAAGCCTATAAAAGATTCACCTTGTTTCTCTGAACATATATATTATTTACCGTACAGTCTATAAAATATTTACCCATTTTCTTAGCCAGCTGCACTCTGCTCAGCCTTAACTACCTCATCGCTGCTTGAGCTGGTCAAATAGGTGGCTGGCACCTCTCCAGATGCAGACTGAGCAGGCAGCTGGAAGGGGCCCATAATTCATGTGTGTGTCAAAGCACATAGAAGTCAGGGTGTTGAAAGCCTTTCTGAAGGTGCTGGGCAGGAGGAGGGTCCTTGGGTTCTTAGTCCTCCCAACCACCTACCAGCTCCACAGCATGACTAGCACTGCCAAGTTCGGTTGAGATGAGCTCTCTATGCAGGATGTATTTATATGCTGTCTGATGTGTTCTATAGGTTTTGTGCAGGTGGCTGGGGACAATGCCTATCCCCATGCCTTTATTGGAAAAGGAAAATGCAGCCACAAAAATTCTGTCTTTCTAAAGCTAGCTGGTGTAAAACACGTGACCTTTGAACCAGCATTTTAGGACAGAACCCAGCCTTATGCCATTGTTTATGAGTATATGCCCTTGGAAAATTCTGTTGTCTGAAAGTGTCATTGGGACATTCACAGGTAGGTCCAATGTCATGGACTTACTGTTGGCATTGTATAGGCGTTTGGATCTGAGCGTGCTGCCACTGCCTGAAAGCACTCAGTGCTGGTTAGAGACAACAGGGGAAGGGAGGAAAAGTTCTTATAACAGCTCAAGGTTCTGGCCAGGCTGGGATCCATGTTTTGCTGATGAGGAGCCAAGACTTTAAAAATCAAGTACTTTGCTCTGCACTCTTTACTTATCATCACCCATCTGTGTTCAAAAAAGGTTTTTACTAACTTAAGCTTTGTTTTGTTGAAAATTAAGGGGCAAACTTAGCTAGACTAGACCAGGAAGGAGTAAAGAGAGAAGTACTTAGGAAAATTGCCAAGGGCAAAAAGCAATTTAGCATGCCTCTTTGCAATAGTTGTGTGTGTGTGTGTGTGTGTGTGTGTGTGTGTGTGTGTGTGTGTGTGTGTGCAAAAAAGGAGGTCAGCTATGATGGCATCAGGTTTCAGGTGTGTGCGACATCAGGGACCAGTACGGGTTTGGCAGGGGGCTGGGGTTTAGGGTGTGGGAGTGAACCTAGGATGAAGTGGGATGCGTTGACTGAGGACCATTTATCTCTATGGTTGAGTGTCTGGATAGTTTTGTTTGTTTGTTTTTGTTGTTGTTGTTATTTTTGTTTTGTTTATTTTTGTTTGTTTGTTTTTGCCTGGATAGTTCTTAACAAACACTACTAGTAGACAGATTTGGCATGAATAAAATTGATAATGGACAAACCCACACAGCATATTATATACTGCTGGCTACAAATCAACAAAATTTGAGCTATTCTTAAGTAGATTCTGACACTGAATTTTGTGAAATGAACGCTCCTATAAGAAAACTCAAAATAACAAGAATTATAATCAGTTCAACTTGACATGGAAAAGAATAGTGATGAATTAGTAGGCTACGCTTCCTTTAGTTTACAAAGCAATCTTTGATTGCAAACCATTGGAATAAGGAAAACAATCAGAAATAGTGAACTATGCTGTACAGAAATGTAATAAAAACATAATATATATCAATAATATTTGCTCTGCAAATCACTTAGTACAATGATGAGAGTATGTTTTGGGTGAAAATTGTTGTATAAGTGAGAGTTTAATGTTCTTGGAGTAAAAGCCAGGGTCCCCAGATACATTATGCGTGTTACTTCAGGTCTGACGCTATGCTGGGCCTTGCTCAGGAGGTCACTAATCCTCCAGCCAGTGGCCAGCACTTCAGCACTGTGCTGTAGTATTTAAAAAGAAAAAAATCATAAAAGTGTGTGGATGTTCTGGCTATTATGAATAAGGCTGCTATGAACATGGTTGAGCATATGTCCCTGTTGTGTGGTGGAGCATCTTCTGGGTATATTTCAAGGAGTGGAATAGCTGGGTCTTGAGGAAGCCCTATTCCCATTTTTCTGAGAAAGCACCAGATAGATTTCCAAAGTGGCTGTACTAGTTTGCATTCCCACCAGCAATGAAGGAGTGTTCCTCTCTCCCACATCCTCACCAGCATGTGATGTCACTCGAGTTTTTGATCTTAGCCATTCTGATGGGTGTAAGATGGAATCTCAGAGTCGTTTTGATCATGAAAGTCTTCACTTACCAGGAGATTGGAATAGCTGTGAGGACATCCTATTGGGACTCTAGGTGAGAGAAGCATAGGAGAATAGGGAAATAGAAGGCTCCAGAGGGTCCTAGAAACCTACAAGAAGAACATCATGATGGGCAGATCTGGGCCCAGGGGTTCTGCTCGAACTACTGCACCAACCAAGGACAGTACATGCAGTAAACATCAAACCTCTTCTCAGATCTAGCCAACGAACAAGACATTTTCCACAGTTGAGTGGAGAGCAGGGACTGACTCAGACGTGAACTCTGGTGCCCCATATTTGACCACTTCCCCGTGGTCGGGAGGCCTGGTGGCACTCAGAGAAAGAATAAGCAGGCTACCAAGATGAGACTCGATAGGCTGTGACCATATGGTGGAGGAGGATGTCCCCTTCTGTCACAGACCTAGGGGAGGGGAATAGGGTGAAAGAGGGAGGGAGGGAGGGACGGGAGGATACAAGGGAGGAGATAACAATTGAGATGTAATCTGAGTAAATTAATTAAATTTTTTAAAAAAGAAAAAAAGTATGTGGATGAAGAAACTGCAATTCAGGTAGCTAAGCAATCTGTCCTTGATCACAAATGGTTCAGTCCCTGGCTCAGGCCTGTCTGTAAATCCAAAGTCTCAGCATAGGGTGGTAACTGAGCACCCCTGTCTTTAGTCAGGGCTTTATTCATGGGTGGAAACTTGCTACTTCCTCTCCTCTCTCATGGGTCTGAAGGTGCTGAGGCAGGCATAGCTCAACATCTCTCCAAACAGAGGCACTGAGAGCCCCCGCAAAAAAAGAAATGGGCTGCCCTACGTTTCCAAGTCTATAAAAGCCCTTGGCCTCTCCGCTTGTCCTGCCCCCATCTGTCATGCTCTTCTCCTGAGAAAACGGCCTGCTCATCAGTCTTCTCAAGAACAGACAACAACGCTGCTTTGTTAATTAAGCAGCAAGTCAATCAGTATCAGTAAGGAAGCACTCTATCTCCTCTCCTCCTTATCAAGGTATTTTGAAGAGACAGTCAGAGATAGGGGGGTCCTCTGCTCTAGGAAATGCAGTCTTTGGGATGCTCTCCAGCTGACAATAGCAGGACACACTGTCTTACCATCCACATTTACAACAGCAGTAATCTCATCAGGCCAGATCCGTGCAAAGTGCAATACCCTTCCCTTCAAAGAGCACTTGGGAGTCCCTCAGTAGCTACTCAGAGAGTGAAAGGAAGAACTGACTTAGCCCCTGGAACCTCAAAATTCTCTGCTGTGTTCTCTCTCACCACCAGCTTCTCTCTGGGGATCCCTGAACAAAAGCAGTGGGACCCATTTCCTGCCACCAGGGGAAAGAAACAAAGTTTCCTGCATGACTTTCAATTATTTTCCTCTAAGTCTGTAAGCCCTAATGACTTTTTATTTTTTATTTTTTTTATTTAATTAATTTATTCAGATTACCACTCAATTGTTATCCCATCACTTATATCCTCCCATTTCTCCCTCCCTCCCTCTTTCTCCCTATTTTCTTCGCCTAGGTCTATGACTTTGTTTTTTTTTTTAGTGTAGAGGGAGACCCTGTAGCTCCCACCACCCAGGGGCAGGGAGGGAGACCCTGCAGCTCTCCTGAGTTTTTGTGTGGTTTTCTTTTCTTCTTGGTAGAAGGGAAACAACAGGGGTCTGTACTGTCCTATCTCATTTACAGCTTCCAGGCTATATTGTATGGGCAGCGGCTGGTTATTGTTATTTTATAATTATTATATTGTCTAAGAAAATGTAGAAGAATATAAATAATTGCCCCTGAAATTGCAACCCAGAGACTCATTTTCTGGAATACCAGAGCCACAACTTTCTCTAGCATGATGCGAAGTGTGGTGCCCAGAGACAAATCTGAAAAGAAGACGGGCCAACACTGACGTGTGAGCAGAGCGAAGATGAATAGCTGGACAGAAGCTAGTCAAACCTTTACGAGTTTTACTTGGTGTTTGCTTGTTTGTTTGTTCTGAGACAGGGTCTCATGTAGCCTAGTCTGGCCTAGAACTTTCTGCATAGACAAGGATGACATTGAATTCCTGAACCTTCCGCCTCCACTTTCCAAGCACTGGGGCTGCATGTGTGCAACACCATGCCCATTTACGTGGTGCAGGGTTTCATGCATTCTGGGCAAGCCTTTTACCAACTGAGACACATCTGCAGCACCAGAGTAATTAATTTTGTGGCAATAGTCCCAGAGCTAGAACTTATCTAATCTAATCAATAAATTATTCAATGTCTACCTTGAGACAGCTAACTCTTGATAAGATCGAAATTAAAACCGAACCCTCTAAACACATTAAAATACTGTTTTGAAAGCCCCAACTAATTTTATACATTTTTCTCTCTAGAGAGTCTTCTCACGGCATGATTCTCCACTTTAGCTGTTCGTTTATTCTAGTTCCAGCAGAAACCTGGCGGCCCCGTTGTGGGTCTCACCAGCTGTCTGGCCTGCTCTTGCCCTGTGGTTGGATAGTAAAACAGCTGAGAAAGCAGAGGGCGCCTTCCGGGAGCCTGGATCATTGATGGTCCATTCCATCAGCATCAGGAAGCAGAAGGGCTGCTGTGCCAAGTGCCCGGCCAGATCTACCAGCTTCCTCCTCGCTTTCCTTCCAGGACCCAGGCCAACTTCCCTCTTGTCTCTAGGATGCTCTGGCTTCCTTTGTAACTGAGAGTCCATTAGACTATGGGCAACTGGCACACAGGGACCTACCTATTCATTTCCATATGCTGGCTCTTCGCAAAGTGCCTTGTATAAAATAGAAGCTCAGTAGATGAATAAATAAATGAATGAAATAATTTAATGCTTTATAGTTCAAAGTAACTCCCAAGAATTAAAGGATCCATGTCTGGCCTAAAATATAAGTTCCAAAGATGTTGAATAATTATGTAAAAAAAAAAATGGTCAGCCCTGAAATCACACACATACAAGTAATACTAAATGGACTGAGCAGGTTGTATTTATGTATTTGCATGCACATACACATACAAACATACACACACACACACACACACACACACACATATCACACATATATGATTTCAAGAGGAAGGGAGAGGTTGGAGAAAGAAGAGAAAAGGGATTTTGTATGATGTTTAGCTTTAAAAAGTATGTCAAAAATAACAAATGACTGATATAAATGAATAAAAATCATGAATGGAAAATTGGTTTTGTGCCCAAAACTAGAGAAACATTTGCTTTCTTGTTTAATAAGAAGAGCATTCAGCTCAATGCTCTGTCTTTTCTCGTGAGTGCTCAGCTCTATGTAGTAGACCCGTGCCTTACCTACCTGTTCTGCTATTGTCTCCCATAAAAACCGAACCTCTAAGGGCCACGTGGTTTGCCTGTTTTGTTCATTGCTGCATTTCCTGCTTAGACAATTAGCCTGTTACTAAGTAGATGCTCAATAGATATCTGTGGCATGAAGACTGCCGTCTCTGCTTCTCAAAAAAAAAAAAAAAAAAGATCTGGGTTTGTGTGAAGCATGTCACAGCAGCCCATTGCTCTGTTAAAGACAGAGGAGAAGGAGGAGGGGAGGAGGAGGAGGGAGGGGGAGGGGAGGGGGGAGAGGAGAGGAGGGAAGGAGGAGGAGGAGGGAGGAAGGAGGAGGAGGGGAAGGGGAGGGGAGGAGGAGGGAAGGAGGAGGAGGGAGGAGGGGGGAGGGGGAGGAGGGAGGAGGAGAGGGGAGGAGGAGGGGAGGAAGAGGAGAACAAGAACAAGAAGGAGAAGAAGAAGAGGAGGAGGAGGCAGAGGAGGAGCAACCCTACTGTGCGGAAGGTGTTATTATTCTAATGAGGTGGGCCTCTGAAAGGTAGGGTCACCAGCTCAAATCCAGACAGTGGCTCACCTCATAAATGGCTGCATCAGAATTCAAATCCGGGGCTGTGTGGCTACAAACACATGCTCTCACCATGACCTCAGTCTATCTTGAAATGAGGAACCGTCCTGAGCCTGCGGCAGAATATTCATGAAGAAGGTAATGTAAAAGCAGAGACCCCACTTCAACCCAGGCCCTCTTAGAAAGACCTCCCTGGGCAGAAGTATCCCTTTAAATTAACAATGTAATAAATGTAGGATGGAAGAGATTAAAGCAGGCTATTAGACCAGGGAAGGCTAGTCAGTGGCTGTACCTCCTAGTGAGATGCCCACCCTGTGTGGGTAAGCGATTTCTCGGAGTACTAGCTCGTGTGGGAGGGCATGGGAAGCCGCTCTTCCATGGCACGCAGACACACCTTCCTCCACACGCACTTGCTAGGGGCTCAGCAAAAGGCAGTGAGTAAATGTCTGGAATATTGCATAAAAGCTGTCTGCCCAACCAGTCAAAGCTATTAAAATCCATCTCTCTGAAATGAACCCTGAGAGCAGGTCAAACAAATCTAATTTTTATTGTTCCTTAAGGAGATGTCTGTGCCGGAGACAAAGGAGAAAGGCAAGGGGCCAGTTCAGAAGAGAACGGAGGAAAAAAAAACCTTAAGAGGCCTTAAAAAATTAAATGTTCAAAAGAGCTGTGGCAGGCAAGATAAATGATATATTACAGTGCTGGTTTAAGCCTAATTGATGACTAATGTTGCAGTGCAGCTGAACCCTCGCTGATCTATCCTCCGTCTGGTCCAGTCTGAAGGGACAGCGCAAGGAGAAAAATTGCTAACTGTTTTAACCTGATGGTACTTTGAAAAAAAAAATAACCAGTCTAGTTACTTTAAAAGATAAATGGCTGGGCGGTGACCTTCTAATGTATATCAGGGTCTTGCAATGCAAAATCAAAAGTTAATTAAATAGAATCCAATGCAAGAACAATGTGGAAAGTGTGTTTTAGAGCTCAAGTGGCCAGAGCGAATCGCTCCATCGGGTTATACCTCAAAAGATTTCAAAGAAGGTACCAAGGGAGATCCAGGCTTGCCAGATAGATACCGTAGCAGTCGTTGAGAAGTCAAGATCCAGTCATGCCAGACAGATACCATAGCGCCCATTGAGAATGTAATGCATGTGCAAACACTATCTGGGAAACAGCTACCTATAGGCACAGCCAAGCCACAGTCCCCGTGAGGGCAGTAAGGTCACCAACAGAGCTGCTGTGATAGGCTAGACGGGGTTATGTTTTCTTGTTTTATAACAACTTCAGAATAAGCCATAAACAAATAACATAAGGATATTTTTAAAGAATTCAGGAGTCAACTTGATAGGGTTCCAGTGGCCAAGTCTAGAACACAGAGTAGTGAAAGTATTAAGTTGTGCCAAAAACTAAGAGGAATCGGAGCTAACATTACCAGTAATGGAACGAGTGGGTTTCACAGGCACCTTGATGCAATGAACTAGAAAGTACTCAGCATCATTTCTGTGGCATGCTACAAAAAACAAACGACCAGGAAGTGATTCTGAGGAAACATCAAACTAAGGAATGAATGTACTACAGAGTATTTGGCCAGTTCCCCTCAAAATTATTGAGCACATATACCAAATATAAAGTCAAAAGGGTGATGTGTGGTGGGGTCCATGTCAAAAGACGTGAAAGAGGCATGACCATTAAATGGAACCTGCAATACTGGATGAGGAAAAACATGTCCATGGGATAACTGATTTTAATGATAGTCGCTCACATAAGCTTCTATGTTTGAATACTTGGTCCCCAGCTGATGGGATTGCTTAGGAAGGATTGGGAGATGCGGCCTTGTTGGTGGAGGCGCACCATTGGTGGCAGGGTACAAATGTGATTTGAAGGGGCCAGGCTTTATCCCAAGGGGGCAGCCAAGCTTGGTGGCAGCATCTCCATGGTTTTAGATTTAGAGGCCAGCCAATATGTGGCCCTGCAGGAAGGTTCTGAGCGGGTAAGACATCCTGAGTGGCCATTGTGTGAAGCTGGGAAAGGGAAGCGTGGGTTGCGTTGGAGACCATGGGATGTTGGACATGCCAGAGCCATGGAATCTCTGCCAAGGAGAGCTACACACAAGTAGTGGGGCCAAGCCAAGACACGAACCATTTTCTCACCATGAGCTCTTATTTCAGCATTTCTTTGCAAGAGCAAATTATGCCTGCTGTCCTTTGAGATTCTCTAGTAATCCAAGCTTTCTGTAAGATAAACCGATTGACTGTCGTGAAGTATGAGAAGGTTAAGTTATAAGCAGATGCTGTGTGTGAGTGTGTTGAGGTAGCTAGGTAAGAACAAACATGCTTAGAAGGATGTTTTAGCATCTCTCTGTGGGACCGAATGGGTACACAGAGGCTTTGGCCACCTCCTAGGTGGCCTATGACCCCTCCAGTTTCTGAACCATATTTTATGTCATATTTTATGAAACTCAGCTAGTTTGATGAAAATATCTTTGTGGGAAAGAATAAGCCTTGTCACAGGTGGGAGCAGTCTTGGCGGGCTTTACCCTTGGGGCACCCCATGAATACCTTGTGACAGACTGAGTGGAGCCATCCTGGGTCTGGAATTCAGGAAACAGACCTGGGAACCCCACCTGGACTATTGTCTTTCTGATGGGCCCTCACTGGGAGAAGGAGATGGTCCTTCCCATGTGACTCAGGCAGTTGGGGAAGAGAGAATAACAAAGTCGGTGGCAGAGAGAGCATGCAGAGCAGCGGACCAGCTGGACCAGCACGCGGGCCAGAGAAACACCTAAGGACCCGTCCCGTGGAACGGCTACCGGAAGGTTCACTCTTTTGTCCCTTTAACCTTTTTCCTTCTTGTATAAGCTAGTTGGGTTGTATAATAAAGTTTAATTGCTAAGAAACAGAGTCAACATATCTTGTTGGAAAACTTCAAGTACCTTGTAAATAGATCTCTAGGGTTTTCTTGAAAAGCTTATGAGAACACCATGGCTGATCATGAAGTCATGTGAGTAAAAGGGCCAAGATGTATCCCTTGAAATTGATGTGTGCATCTCTTTGCAGCTCTGTACTTAACCAACCAGGTGAAAACACAAGCTCTGAGGTCAAGGAGACCTGGGTTCAAATCGCAGCTCTTCCATTTACAGGCTGTGTGCAGAAGCAAGTTACTATGTGATTCTAAACCTGGGTGGTTTCTGGTTCTGATGATGCTCAGGTCTCAAGGTTAGTTTTAGGACAATTATTCCCCTTAGTAGTTGTATGAGTGAAGACCACACCCTTTGGAGCTTTCATTCATTTCTCCTCAATAAAGTTTTTGTAGCCACCATGTTTAATATTGACATTTCTTCTCATAGGCCCAATACTTCTTATCCTCTCTTTATATTTCCTACCTAGAACTGTTACTATATACAACACTTTATATTTTACCCTTGTTGTTCTTGAGTTTGTCTCTGAAACTCACATATATTTTAAAAGATTTTTGTAAAAATTATGTCTATGGGTGTTTTGTCCACATATATGTCTGTGCACTGTTTGCATGTAGCACCCACAGAGGCCGGAAGAGGGAATGGATTTCCTGGAACAGGAGTTATGGAGGGTTATTAGTAGCCATGCGAACATTGAGAACAAAACCGGCTTCTCTGAAAGAGCATCAAGTGCTCTTAACTGCTGACCCATCACTCCAGTCCTGAAACTAACATGTTGACAATATAAGGGCAGATATCTTTGAGTGTTTTAACCACTGCTCCATCTGTTGGGCATAGAAAATAATAAAGACTTAATAAATATTTATTGCATGACTTGATGGATGAGTAAGTGGTTGGCCAATGGAAGGATTCTGGTCTAGAATTTCTACTTAAGATTGGTTGGTAAGTTTAGACTCATACTGCCATTTAGTGCCAAACACACAGTAGTAAGACATTAACTAAAAAAGAAAAAAAAACTTACAAAGACATTTGTTATATAAGATGTTATCATTAGGGAAAATTGGATAAAAAGTACAGAGTTTTTAGAGTAGCTCTGAAATTCTTCCATCAGTGCAAAATTGTTTCAAAGGTGTTCAAAACGGTTTACAAAAAGATAAACATTTCTATAATCCAGAAATAAAACAAGCCACACAGCAATAACAAGGGACTAACGGTATGGCCCACCAGACTCCTCACTTAGCCAGCCTAAAGGTAGGCAGTTGAAAGTCAAACATTGTTGGGTGTTGGCTTGACGCTCACATGTTGGCACTGACAGGCTGGGGTAGAACTCACTTACCCATGAATGGAAGCTTGATGTCACACCACCTGCTGCCTCGGTCTGTGGGTTCTAGAGAGTTCAAGAGGGAAGCACAGCTAGTTGCACAAGCAGGACTCCAGCCTAACTACCAGCTTAATGGAAGATTAGCATTTCCAAACATAATGCATAGATGTTAAGAACTAATGGTGTCAGAAGGCCAACTGATAAAAATAGAATTGCACATCAGTAAGATGTGCATAATATCATGGCTACAAACTTCTAGAGAAAAGAGACAGATTTCCTACCACGGAATAATATTGAGGCCAGTAGCCTCTGCCAGGAGACAAACAGGCACCTCCCCAAAATGCTGAAATGGCTTTGACTAAAGATAGATGCATCCAGGGTTATCATTTAAGACTGTACCAGTTACTAGAATTGTCATAACTGAGCATAGACACTGGCTACTTGAGCAACAAGAAAACAATTCATACAATCTGAAAGCTACAAGTGTAAGATCAAGGAGCCAGGCAGCAGTGGGGATTCTCTTGGTCTCCTATTCAACCTGTAGGCCACTGTCTCCTCATAGCGTCCTCACATGGTGTTTGCCCTGTGCACACATTTCATCTATGTGTTTGAATATCCCAATTCCATCTTCTTATAAGAATGTGCTCAGATTGGACTAGGATCCATCTTAATGGCCTCATTTTAATTTAACTATGCTTTTAACAGTCTTATCTCCAAAGATAGTCACATTCTGAAGCTTATGGTTTCAGCATATGAATTTGGAGCCTAGGAGACAGAGTTCAGCCCATAACAAAGACTATGTGTACATATATATATATGTATATATATATACATATATATATATGTATGTATGTATGTATGTGTGTGTATATATATATATATATATATCAAGAGTCACAAAATAATATTTGCTTTAAATAATAGCAAATGCTATTTATTGGCAAGGAGAAAATGCTACAAAGTAAAATACTAGACATATATCTAAAAAATAGAAATGAAATGAATAAGAAGTGAATTAAAGTTATCTGTTGAAACAAGAAATTATTACAACAGGTTCATTAAAAAACAACCACAAGAACAACAAAACAAAATAGTCCAAAGATTGAAACTCACATGCAAGACATGAATCGAATAAGGCCAACAGCAGCATTAATATTAACCTGGCCTGAGAGCACGATGGGAGTTTTAAAAACTTATCTCTCAAAAGCAATTCAACAATCTTTATATATAAGAAGTATATATAATATATAATTTGTGTTTGTACATAAGTATTTTCCATGTATATAAATACTGTGTGAGTATACATGTTATCCAATATATGAAATTAGCATAGCAAATATATGAACTTCCCCTGAAATGTTATCCTGGCTTTATCATTCTGGTATGTGCTTCCTGTGTAGATTAGTCATGATAACTTGGGCCTTCCACGCTATCTTTCATTATACCTCATACAGTCCTCATCTCAGTATGAGCAGAAATATACCTGTCTGTCTCTAATGGGCTCCCCCACATGGTCACTGGGGCATTAATTATCTCTGTAACTCCAGTGTGTGGTACAGTGCATCATGAACATTTGTCACTGAATCTATGGTTTCTGTCCTCAAGAAGTTCACAAGATAGAACAATAAGCAGCTTATGCACATTAAAAAATCTAGGTACCCAGCACCTTTAAACTTCTCTTACTGGGACTCGTCTATGAATCTGAAAAGTGTTCAGGTTATTTCCTTTTACAATTAAGCTGCTGTAACTCCTCCAAAGTCACGTAGTTAATAAACAGCATATCCGGAATTCTGCTCCAACTTTTATGTCTTAATCTACACGTTCCACCATTATGCTATATGACTCACATTTTGTTTGTGAGCTACACCACTAATAGAATGCAGTAATTACTAAACATCCATTTGACTGAGCAGATTAAGCCCAGTGCCATTAATTATGCTAAAAGGATCGGGGACATACATTACCATCTTGACAAGCTGCAAAATGATTCTGACAGCATCTCCTATGCGGTGCTTTCTCTAGCTCTCTGAAGGATGTGTGGGATGGGAAGTGAGAAAACAGGTCAAGTGGTCCCTTCCCTTGGATTATTCCTGTTTCCCTGAGTCCGTCATTCTGGAGTTCTACTCACCACCGAAATGGGAATTTTTAAATCTTGTCTCTCAGAAACAGGCATGGCAGCAATTTTTGCTTGGTGGGCTTTGACTCACACACCTGGGCTCTCGGCTCCGTGGTGCCATTACGGGGAATGGAGGAACGTGTATACCATTGCCTCTGTATACAGCTGCAATGCCTTCTCTCTTCCATATAGCATACTATCCAGAAAACTCTGCTCTACGTCAGTACATAAATGCTAAGCCTCTGAGGGAGGCAAAGAAAGACACTTATTTATCAACCCTTACTATGAAAATATTCTGAAACACTTTATATTTGGGCCACCTGGATCGTATAAGTCATAAATAATAAAGATAAAGAGAGTCACGCCTGGCACCTCAGCCCATTCTCTCTGAGGAACCAAAAGAAAAGCACTATTTTATTTGAGCAGCATAGCTGCTCTAAGATGTAAGAGACTTCCTGCTTTAGCCCCAGGTCGCTGAAAACTTACAATGCAGCCTACACCATCCACTGTGCTGTTTCATGGTACGTTTGACCGCAGTCCGAATTCAGAAGTTGCAAGGAGTGAGCATCATGTCTGACTTCAAAGCCGAATTAGTAGAATGTCACACTTGAGCAACCCAGTGGTGGCCAAGCAGACATTGTAAAGCTTTTAGCTGAAAGAAATGTAGAGTGTAAATTCCTGCTGGGTACCTCAACATCAGTGAGCCACTTAAGGAACCATGCAGAGAGATCTCATCTGTTTTTAAATTTTCAAGTAAGACATGTTCTAGCCAGCTGCTAGAGAAAGACTTTACTAAAGAGAGAATCACGTGTGTAAAGGAGCTGAGCACCATGAGCCACGTGGTAGGCGGCGTGCCGACTCTCAGCAATCAATGGCCAGGACAGGAGGGAGGACAGGAAGGAATGAGAAAAGGTGTCCAGCGACGTGTCAAACCATGTGGATGCTCTCCTCAGAGATTAGCAACTTAAAACTCAAAAGGCAGCCAAGCCTGTGCACAGCCTCTGGCCCACGGGTCACATGGTCAGCTTTGGGGATGTGTAAACTATAAAGCTGACAGAATAAAGAACAAACGCAGACCATCCAACCGTCACATAGGTAAAAACCTGAATCAAGACACAAGCATTCTAGGTCTAAACCTCACATGGGTCTTTATCATGTGCCTATCAGAGTGGCCGCAATTGAGAGCAAGACACTGAGTCTTGAGGTCAAAGACATGACTTGGAACTAGAGGCTCCTCGGGGGCTTGGGGATCCTAAGACACCTGCTGATCACTGATTGCTTACTGCCACAGCCATTGATGGGTCTACAGAATTTCAGTTACCTTCCCAGGGCTTCCAAAAAGCAAATGGACAAGAGGCACCATGCTTTCCTATGCCCATAGCCCACACTGAGGTCACAGTGACAGGAAGGGCAATAAAAAATAAAATGCAATGGAAGCTGCTCTTTCCAGTTCACCTCCCAGAAGTGTTCAAACGATGATGGAAACATTCCACAGTCTCTCTCTCTCTCTCTCTCTCTCTCTCTCTCTCTCTCTCTCTCTCTCTCTCTCTCTCTCTCTCCCATCTCTCTCTCATTCCCTTCCTCCCTCTCTCTGTCTCTCTCACTGTCTCATCCCTCCCTCCCTCTCCCCCTCCCTCCCTCCCTCCCTCCCTCCCTCCCTCCCTCCCTCCCTCCCTCCCTCCCTCTCCCCCTCACTCCCTCCCTCTCCCCCTCCCTTCCTCCCCTTCTCCATCCCCATTCCTCCCTCACTGTCTTCCTCTCCTTCTCTGTCTGTTTCTCCCTCTCCCTCCCCCAGTCTCTCTGATAACCTTTCAAAAATTAAAGGATCTGTCTTTCGACTTTTCCCCAAGGAGTTAACATTTCAAACCTGCTGGTGTCTTTCGTGACACAGGTTCAAACCACACACTATACTAAAATTTATTTATTCTGCCTTCCATTTCCATGGTGATATACTTTCTATGTCTGTGTTCATAGAAATAAAAGAACAAGACCAATCCTAGACGAAAAAGAGTTTCACTCGCAAATCAGAACAATGTAAACAACAGCATCTAGCACAGATATACGGAGCCAATTTTTGACCCATTTGTACCTGGTCCAAGGTACTCAATGATAACTTAAATCACTCAAACACTGGACCTCTCTGTAGGATCTCATGTGAAAATTGGAAGAAAAACATCACATACATGTGTTCATTCATTCATGTATATATTTGTATCTACACTTGTAACATTCATGTAAAACTTCTCAAATTTCTAAAAATGTAGAAAAATTAATTTAATTCAAAGAGGAGGTGTAATGTAAGAGACTTATTCTATGTGCCTCCGAATTGTTTTATTTTTCTGCATGAAAACATGAATTTATTTATAGGGCAGAGGTCTGACATCTTTGAGGGAGTTCCGGAATGAGAGGTGAAGCCCACAACATCTCCTGGTTGCCTCCCTTCATCTTGGCAGGACTGCCAGGGCTGGAGAGCTCCCAGCACTGGTTGTTCCTGCTCCTCAGTGTCCTCTGCACTGTCGCCTCCATAGCGCGCAATGCCCTGATCCTTTTCACCATCAAGGAGGGACAGAGTCTGCATCAGCCCACGGAGTACTTCCTGTCTCTGCTGTCAGCCAATGACCTGGGCGTGTCTTTCTGCATCAGCCCACGGAGTACTTCCTGTCTCTGCTGTCAGCCAATGACCTAGGTATGTCTTTCTCCACACTGCCCACGGTCTTGGCTGTGCTTTGCTTCCACTTAAGAGAAATCAGTTTTAATTCTGGCATATCCCAAATGTTTTCTATCCACCTTTTCTCTTTCACGGCGTCTGGCCATGAGCTTTGATCGCTATGTCGTCATCTGTAACCCGTCGCGCTATTCCATAGTGCTCACTGATACCCCGCGTGCCTCCGAATTGTTAAGATGCAAGCAAATGAAATGAACAGAGAAGCCATCCAGAGTTCCTCTATCACCCTCAAAAATGAAAGAAGTTTTTAGTACATGACCCCAAATTTTATACACTTTATTTTATAGATACACATTAAAACTAGAGTGTACTACTACTTATTTAACTATTTGTATTATTGGATATAAAATGTATATATTAAAATAATCCTTAAGGAGAACAAAGCTAGCAGACTTTATCAGATTTTACAACATTATAAAGTTTTAGTAATTTCAGGCCTATTTTTATGTATATGTGTGTACATGTGCATATATTCTATATCTCTGTGTATCTGTGGTGGGGTGACATTCACATGTCAATGTGAATGACAAAGAGGCCAGACGAGGCTTTGGATGCCCTAGAGCTGGAATTACAGACCACTGTGCATTGTCCTACAGGAGAGCTAGGACTTGAACTCATGCCCTCTGCAAGAGAGGCTGGACTCTTAGCTATAGGGCACCTCCTCAGCTAGAGTTATCATCGTTATCAATAACGGTATGGTATTTGGGCTATGCTGGAAAAACAAAGAAATTAATAGACTACAGATTACAGAAATCGGTCACAGTATGTAAAGCCTCTTTGTTGGACTGAGATCCAATAGAAAGAAGGTAGAGACTTAATAAATGATATATAGGAAATAAAAGATTTAAAAGATAAGGTATTTAATAAGTGCTGCATAGAAAATTAACTTGTTATAAACAAAAGAAATATTGACCATGCCATACACAGAAATTAACTAGAAATAGATTAAAAATCTATTTACAGTCTAAAACATTCAAATATCTATAAGAAATAATTTTGGCTTTTTTTTTTGTACCTTGTTATAAAGAAGGATATTAAAAATAGGACACAAAAAAACTTAACTCAGTTAAAAAAATAAAATACAGTCTGCAAATGCCAGAAATTTCATTCAAAAGTGAAGGGACAAGCCACAAACTGGAAGCTATCATTTACAATGTATATATAGCAGAAAACCCATTCACAGAATGCATAAAAAAATCAACAAAAATATCTACTTATGCAAAGGAATAATACCTTAAAACATACTATATATAAGAGCCTATTACAAATCATTAAATGCATGGACATGTGCTCAATTTCATGGTGCCTTTGTTATGGAAAAACAGAATAAACCCAGAATTAACAACCACTCCAAGTTGACCAGGATGGGTAATATCAAAATGATTGACAGTGTCAGGTGGCATCAAGGGTGTGGAATAACTGCATTGTGAAATATTCACATTAATAGTGTCATAGTAAGCCGCCTCCACTGCCCTGGCAATCTGCTTAAATTAGTTAAAATGGTCACATAGAAATTTAAATTCAAGGGTACAACCACTAAAGATGTGAGCAGAAATATTTAGCCACTTAAATTATACTGGTCCCAAATTGGAAATAACTCAAGTATTCTTCAGGTGAAGGCAAGATAAGAAAATTATGATTTTTTTTAAACAGTGAAATAGAAAAAGAATAAATCACACACACACACACACACACACACACATACAGTATCTTAGTTAGGGCTTGTATTGCTGTGGCAGAACATCGTGGCCAAAGCAACTTGAGGAGGAAAGCGTTTATTTGGCTTATGTTTCCACATCACTGTTCATTATTGAAGGAAATCAGGACAGGAACTCAGACAGGGCAGGAACCTGGAGGCAGGAGCTGCCGCAAAGACCATGAAGAGATACTGCTTACTGGCTTGTTCCTCATGGCTTGCTCAGTCTGCTTTCCTTCTTTCTTTCTTTCTTTTCTTTCTTTCTTTCTTTTTTATCTTCTATTATTTCAACTATATTGTCTTTTTTGTTGTTGTTTTTGTTTTTTTGAAATTTAATTAATTTATTCATATTCAACCTCAATTGTTATCCCATCACTTGTATCCTCATGTTCCTTCCTCCCTCCTGCTTTCACACTATTCCCCTCCCCTAGGTCTATGACCGAGGGGGACCTCCTCCTATATGGTCATAGGCTATCAAGTCTCATCTTGGTAGCCTGCTTATTCTTTCTCTGAGTGCCACCAGGCCTCCCCACCAAGGGGAAATTCAGTCTGCTTTCTTATAGAACCCAAGACCACCAGCCCAGGAATGGCCCGACCCACCATGAGCTCAGCCCACCCCATCAATCATTAATTAAGAAAATGCCCTACAGGCTACAGAAATTGCCTGCAGCCTGATTTTATGGAAGCATTTTCTTAATTGAGGCTTCTTCTTATCAGATAATTTAAGCTTGTGTCAGGTTGACATAAAACTATCAACCACCTACAAGCCTACAGTTTAATGAAAAGTAATTACAAAAGAATGGTTTGTGGGTGTTTCTGTCTATATCACATTATTGGATAAACAAAACTAACCTAATGGAAGTTAGACATTGTCTGTAGATTGTCACTGAGAAGGAAGAGCCACATCAGTTTCTAATAGACTAATAAAAGAGCCAATAGCTTCATCTTGGTGGGGGTTACATGGGTAAATTTGTATAAAATACCCATTTGAAGTAAACACTTAAGATTTGGACATACTAGTGCAAGTAAATTATGCTTTCACATTGCACAGAATGCTGCCTAGAGTAGATAATACAGTAACAACTATCTTTTGATATAGCTGTAATGCCACCTATCTATGCTCATAAACGGAGAGGCCATGTAGGGTGGTGTTAAATGTGCCAACTCTGGAGTCAGGATGCCTTGGTTGAATTTCTACTTCTGCAAACCGCTAGCTGTACAAGTGTGAGCCATGCATACCAGTTTGAGGTTAGGTCACTTTTAACGTTCTTAGACTTGGAGGAAGAATTGCTTCTGCTTAATAAGGTTTAACAAAATTTAACTGTCATGATATGCATAACGTGCTGGGAAATGGTGGCTGTTTATTTTTGGAAGTTTGTGATATCCATCACAGAATATCTCTATAAACAGTTCACAGCCAGTTTACACTTCCATCCCCAGTCTTTAGAGGGCCTGCTAGAAAATTCTATGAAGGAAACTCTAGTCAAGTGTTACTGAGTATTAATGGAAATGAAGAAGATGTATGTTAGTTAAGCAACAGCCGCCCAGACTCATGGCTTTATGATAAGCAAAAAGCGGGTGGGAAGAAAGATAAATATGGTGTATTTAGTTAACTTGCACATAAACACTGCTTGTATGTTCAGCCTTGCATTTCTTGAATTGTTGCTTTGGCCTTGTTCTTCATTCTGAGCCCTGCTCTTTATACTTTTTATAGGGCATAAAATATTCCCTAGAATGAAAATATGGGAATCAATATCTGTGTGACTTTTGCTATGATTTGGATATGGTTTAACTGGGAGGCAGACACCCCAAAATTTTCGTGTTGTTGGATCTTGGTCCTCAGGGTGGCAGTATCAGGAGTTGATGGAACCTCTAAAGAGGTAGCGTCTTGGGCCATTCAGGGATATGTTTGCGGAAGGCTGCTCTGTTTCTTAGCCTTCATGGTCTTTGCAGAGTGCTTTATAAAAGGAACAATTGTGACTGCCACCTTCTCTCTGCTTCCTGTATCAAGACATAGTCTGCTTAGTCCAGCATTTACTGCCACCATTGCTGTCCACCATGAACTAATAATAATCAAGTGATAGCACTTTCCTTGCCTTCACTGTCACTTAACTTTCAGCCTTCAAAACAGTGAATGGCATAAGCCTCATTTATTTTTTAAATGGGTTGTGTTGGATATTGGCTACTATCTACCGGCCATCTTCTAATCTTTCTCAATCTGCAAGTCTTCGTATGCAGTTTCTAAAACTGGAGTCAATGTCTTTTGTTACCTGGAGGGTGAGAGAAATGGCACAGAAAAAAACCCACAAATTTTAATGGGACATTTTAATTAACACTAAATGTATGTCTATCACTGGGTCCAGGAATTAGAATATTAGATACTTAAGAAAAAGAGAAATATATATTTTGGAAGTGGTAAGTGTGCAGATGTACAAGAAAAGCAGTGTTCAGGGAAGAACATCCAAGCATGTCACACCTCATCTTGTCCCTATTTACACTTCATGTTCCTGAAAGTGTAATCTTCTGGTTTGATTTTTGTTATTGTTCAGAGTTGAAGTGTCTGCTAAAGTGGTGATGTGTTAAAGGACTAGTTTTCATCTGGTGGTGGTGTTAGGAGGTGATTAGGTCATTAGTGACTTCATCAGTGGTCTAGCTAGGGATAAGGTCACAAATGAATTTTACTATCAAGAGACATTTTACTATTAATAGGAAGAAATGGGTCACTGGATCAAGGTTTTGAAGGTTACAGCTTGTCTCTGGACACGTCTCTCCTTGGTCACTGGCTGTCCTAAGATGAAGCTTCTCCTCTGCCTCACCCTCCCCTCACTACAGCTCCATGGCCATGGAACCAGCTAACCTCAGGCTGAGACCTCTGAAGCAATGAGCACAACTAGGTCTCTCCTGATTTGTCTTCTCATGTATTTTTGTCCCAGTTATAGAAGTGTTGCCTATACATAAAATTGGGACCCAGAAACAGAGTTACTGCTGTTGACTCTACTCCCCATGGTGTTAGAAAGCCTTTGTAAATGTTTTATAGAAGGACTGAAAAGGTGGGTAGATGTAAGCCGAAGAAGTGGAGAATCCTCTAAGTGGAGCTGAGTGGGCAACTCTGGTGCTGGCTCAGGAGCGTAGAGTCCTGCTAGGAACCCCAGCAATAAAGTTTGGGTTTGTGAAGTTTCATAGGGGAACAAGGATTCTATTGGGAACTGGACTAGAGGCCATTCATGCTACAGTCTGACAATGCGCTTGCTTACATTGTGTCCATGCCTGAGACTTTCTGTGAGGACAAGTTTAAAGGTGATGAACTAGTTCATCTGCTGAAAGACATTCAGGATGTGGCATGGGTGTTGCTGGCTACATTCAGTCAGACTCATAGTGAAAGTCAGGAGCACAATAGAGAGCAGAAGGACTCAAAAATGTGTCCTGCGAGCAGAACAGGAGTGCACTGAGCTGGAATAGAGATGCAGTTGTGTGGCTGTTGAAGAGATTAGCACCATGAAAAAGGTACAAAGTACTTTATAGCTAGAAATAGATAATACATCTTGGGTGCATTCAGGATGCTGGATGGACTCTATGCACCTCAGGGTCAAGCACACTCCCAAGAGTGTTTCCTCGTGGGTTAAAGCTAGAATACATGGAGAAGTTGGTACTGTTAGGACACAGGATAGGACTGTCTACATGTTTTAGATGCCAAACATGAAACTACATGAAGTGATGTTTCCCTTGACAGATTTGCTTTACTACTTTCTCTTCTGTTCCTCACTTCTGCAATGGGAACGCTGGCGTTGGCCCATGTGTGCTGGAAGTGTGTGACTTGGTGGCTTGGGGTTTTGTTTTCTTTGCCTTTCTTCTCTTTGAGGCTTGCAGCTATTAATTTGCTTTATGTTACAGGGCACAACTTGGACTAGAATTTTTGACAAATGATACAATTGCCTTTCTCAAGTGCTGGGGTTATGGGCATGTACTACCATATACACCAAATCCACTTCCATTACAAGATACGAATGACCTTTTAGTGCTAGTATAAAATGTTATGGTTTGGATATGAAGTTTCAACCCAAACGATTGACATGTTAAAGGTTTGGTCCCCAGGCAGCAGTGCTAGGGAGAGGTGATTGCATCACACGGGCACTATGCTATCAATGGATTAATCTACTGACAAGTTCATAAATGAATGAGCAACTATTGAAAAGAGGGATTGTTGATAAAACAGCTCCCTAGGGAGTGCTTTGAGGGGTACATCTTATTCTTGGCCTTTGTCCCTCTCTTTGCTTTCTGGCTCCACCTGGTTGAAAAGCCTCTTCTGTCACAGACTGCGGCTACTAAAACATATCCACAGGAATGTGGCCAGCTGACTATAGATTGGCACCGCTGAAACTCTGAGTCTAGAAAAATCTTTTCTGCTACAACTAGATTTTCTCTAGCATTTTGTGAGTAAACACGTGTGATATTTCTGGCTCCTTTATTGGTTTCTTAGTCTCTGAACTTTTCCCCATGCTCTTCACTCTCATGCCATTGGCAAGTACTGTCACTTGGCTAACCCTGTGTTCTTAGGAGTTATTTTGTTTGGTTTTTTAAAAATACTTTTTTTATTAATGTATTCATATTACATCTCAATTGTTATCCTGTCCCTTCTTTCCTCCCATTCCTCTCTCCCTCCCACTTTCACCCTGTTCCCCTCCCCTCTGACTGTGACTGATGGGGACCTCCTCCCCCTCTACATAATCATAGGGTGTCAAGTCTCTTCTTGGTAGCCTGCTATCCTTCCTGAGTGCCACCAGGCCTCCACATCAAGGGGACGTAGTCAAATATGAAGCACCAGAGTTCGTGTGAAAGTCAGTCCCCACTCTCCACTCAACTGTGGAGAGTGTTTAGGAGTTACTTTGAACAGCACCAATTCTATATGTTCTCAGGATGACTGGGAGGTATACATATATGTACACACACATATATACAGATATCAATTTATTTACACACACACACAATAACCTTTCAGATGTGTGATTTAAAGCGTTGCTTGGTTCTTTACTACTTTTAGGATCAAACTCTCAAGGTCAGTGGCCCAAAGCAGTCTGGCCCCAACTGTCATTCTGACGTTCTCTTTCAACGGTTTCTCTTCTCTTTGCTCTGAGTTCCAAGCACACCGAACTTCTCACGGAACCACAAACTTGCCACATGTCTCCTTTACCAGCAATGCTTCCCCCTTATTTGATCCCAAATTCCAATGTAAATGTCACTTAGAGGAATGTGCTTTGATCTTATAGTAACCTGACTTCCCTTTAAAGGAGAGTATGGGGATGCAGAGATAAATGCTTCCTCGTGCTCAGGGAGACGACAGACAGATCAAGTTTATCCCATCTTTCTCCTCAGTTATGGCCTGGGGTGTTCAAAGCTGTCTATTCCCTCCTTGGCCTTCCAGGCCAACATCACTCCCTCTCATAGCTTTTATTTCATTAGCCGCATTGTAGACATCTACGAAATTAATGAATGGTGCATGCCTGTGTGTGCAACTAATGTTGTATGTGAACATTTGTAGAGTTAGATGTGCCAAGTAGGTCGTATGTGCTTTCCCCTCAGATCCCTTTCTGTCTCCCATCTGACTTTCACACAATGGGAAACACCAAGGGAAAAGTGGAAAATCAGAGAGAAGAGCTAAAACATTCCTTCCCTGCTCCCTTCCTGTTATGGTACCTCCCTCCCCTGGCCCTGCCCCACTCTGAGGTGTAATCCAACGCTGGTCTTACAGAAAAGCCTTTAGTTAATATATTATTTCTTTACATGCCTGTGTGTGGCGGGGTACAGTGGCTTTTTTTGATAGTATTTTCAGGGTTCCTGAAATCTATTGTTTGTTCCCTAAATCTACCTACTTTTTCTACTTAGTCTGGCCTTCACAGTCCCTTCACTTAAAGTATGCGAATGAAGGCTGGTTTGTGCTAGACTTCCATGTTCTTGAGCTATGCCAATGTCTTCTCTTAGCTGCCAATCCTTGTTCAGGGTCTCTCAGTTGCCTGGATTTACCTGCGGGTCTTCCTCCCCCATGGAGCAAGGAGTGCATGAGCAGAGAGAAATCATTTATCTCTGCATCCCCAGCTTCCAAGACAGTGCACGACCTACACAAAATTAATTTTTTCTGTCACCTGCAACATGAGAGCGCTTGCAGTGAACCTTGTCTAAAGCCATTTGTAAGTTTTCTGAAGCAAATGAGGCAGAAAAAAAAGTCCTGTTTTGGATCATCCTAACCTCTTTCTGGGAGAGTTGACCAGGAAGACAGACAAACGTTTGCCTTTCCAGGGAGCCTGCTGAGGTGTCCCTAGGGGAATAGATAGTGTAGGAAGTCCAAATTCAGCAATTTATGTTAGAGGAGAAAATGACCGCAAAGTATCCCAGTTCATATCAGATTTAATAGGCCAGTAAATGGTTGCTTAGCAAGGACACTTGGTTACTGTTACACTAGGCCTCCTAAGGGAGACCTAACTGTTCTGCTGAAAGACTACAAAAAGCCCTAAGCATAGGCTTTCCGATTTTGATACAAAGAAAATTCAGAGCTTGTTGGAAATTGTTCTTTTTAAGTTCAGCAAGAAAACACACCTCAAACATCTTTTTCAGACACTTCCTTCATGTATTTAGAGGAAAGTTTGGCCTGACTTACAAGGAAACCCCTTAATTGTCCCTTACAAATACAGTTGCGTCATTGTGGAGAAGACTGGGATTCGAATAGCTCCCTGGGGGCTAGACTCTTGGAAACTCAGCAAGATTTTAATTGTAAGCAGACAATTTGTTTTGGATTGTGTGCAGAGCATGACAATCCAACTGCTATAGGATCTAAAAACATGGGAGAGAGTGAAGGGTGGTATTCCCCACTGCCTTACTTCTTGGCCTGATGGGCTTTGAAAGTGATAAACACTCATTTAAGATCATTGGGTATCCCTTTGAAAATCTGAAATGCATCAGTTATTATGTCCTGTGCTTTCACATTTATTAACTACTATAGCACCAATACCTACATTACACTGCACCTCACTACACTCTCATGCCTAACAGCATTACCTACATTACACTGTACCTCACTACACTCTCATGCCTAACAGCATTACTGTATTTCATAAATTGTAAAAGCTTTCTCAGTTTAGTGGCTCTGAAGTATGAACGACTCATGAATTGGTATTATGTCATAGATCAATCAGCTCTTCCTGCCCCCGGTGCATAAAATCATGATGTGCATTACACTCAATGGAGTCAGTGACATGTGGCATGTTGAGGGCCTAGAGTGAGGCATATTCAGTGTCAGCTCCTTTAAAACATTAACTACATCATGTGATGAAAAACTATGGGAGGTAGGTGTTGCTATCTATCTTAACGTGACAGATAAGACTCAGAAAAGTACAGTTAATTTATCAGAGTCACAGTTTTTTCCTTAGAAAAATGGAGTTGGCCTTAAATCCAAGCCTGACACAAGGCCCATCATTGTTCCAGTACATCCCACTGTCCTCTGGCAGAAAGTCCAGATAAATATAGTAATAATCAATATGTTAAAATCTGTGATACTTCATTATAATTTTATCTCCATGTATCCTGGTGATCAATTAAAGAAATATATGACATCTCAGATACTTCCAAAATGGCCATTTCATAGTCATTAGTTTGTATTTGTGATGACATAAACCCATCTTAAAACAAGTAAAACAAGTGTGAGCTTACTGGAAGGAAGTATCTCCTGCTGTCTCATAGCTCCAAGGCTGGGTGAGGACTCTAGGTGAGAGGGGTATGGGAGATTGGGGAAATAGAAGGATCCAGAGGGTCCTAGAAACCTACAAGAAGAACACTATGATGGGCAGATCTGTGTCCAGGGGTTCTGTTCAAGCTATGGCACCAACCAAGGACAATACGTGCAGTAAGCATCAAATCCCTACCCGGATCTAGCCAATTAGGACATTCTCCACAGTTGAGTGGAAAGTGAGGCCTGACTTTCACATGAACTCTGGTGCCCCATATTTGACTGTGTCCCCTTGATGGGGAGGCCTGGTGGCACTCAGAGGAAGGAAAGCAGGCTACCAAGAAGAGACTTGATACCCTAGGATCATATACAGGGGGAGGAGATCCCCCTCAGTCACAGTCATAGGGAAGAGGAATAGGGTGAAAGCAGGAGGGAGGGAGGAATGGGAGGATAGAAGGGATGGGATAACAATTGAGATGTAATATGAATATTATCAATAAAAAAGATTGACAGATTTTAACCCCGAAACAGGCTGCCCGTGTTTGTGTTTCTCTGTGTATACAATTTTTTTCTTCTTACCACAGGCAATGGTTTCTGCAAAATATAACATTGACCCTTACTAGTTCTAAGAGGCTGTGTTTTAGAGTTCCAGTGTCTGAGACAAATAGATAAACTCTTTCCAACTCAAACTTAAAAAGCCCAAGAAGTGGGCCAGAGTTTAACATATACCTCCCTAGACCAAGCAAATGAGGCCTCAATTATGACGCATTGGCATGGGTGGCCCACAGAGGCCAGCCTAGAAGTGTCTGGAGCCACATTAATAGCTAGTCAGAGGAGGAGGAGGCCAGAAGTGTTCTCAGCTGGGCTGATTGGGGAAAAACAATTCAAAGCAAACCTTGAAGGATGGTAGAATTGTGTGTGTGTGTGTAAATGTGATATTGGAACTTTCTGATGTGGAAATGGTATGAAAAGCAGATTATAGAGATACATGAACATATATGTATAAGTTATAATTAGTGTAAAGGAGAAAAATACATATGAAAATTCAGGGAAGAAGACTTTGAGAAATGAGTGAGTATCCTTTAGCCTAAGCAAGTTCACAATGAGATTAACCATTGCACGTACACATAACATAATGGAAGGGAATGCTTGTCTTGAGGGGTGGGGAGATCAGTATCTCAAGCCCCTGTGATCCTTTCGTGACGTGGCTATGTTGCCTAGTGCTGTTGGGAGGGAGAAAGAGAAGCACTTTAAGCAAGGAAACAACCCAATTAGGCTGGCGCAAGGACTCTCATGTGCTTTCCATGAGACCTAGAGAGAGACTCAAGAACCGCTCTCCTAGCTCTTCCACCTGGCCATGGTTCTCGTCTTCAGCATGTGGTCCTCTTCCGCTGGCTCCAGCATCCTTGGCACTTACCTCGTTATTGTCTACTCACCCTTGAGGACCAGTTCTAACATCATGTCTCAAGGAAGCTATCCTTAAATCTCCACCACTGTCTCCTACACCTCTAACTTCGCGTTCCATTTGTAAGAGAGGCATACGAGGCTCAGCTGTTATCTCACGTGCTTTCGTCCTTCACAACTCTTTGTTTTCAGGTGTTTATACATTTATTCCTGATAGTGATACAGGCATTACTCTGTGTCCTCCTCCTTTTAACGCACTGGTCTGTTTCTCTAATACGTCTCTCCTTTGCTTCTGACAATGGCTCTGTTAAAATAACTTCACCCTTCTGTGTCTCTGCACTGTTCTCCCCAAAACCCTTGTGCTGAAAGATATTAATAATGATTGAAGATGACTCAATATGTGATTGCTGAGTATGAATAAGAGGACTACGAAGTTGTAGGATACACAGAGTTAAGTGGTGCCTCCCTCCACCGCGGGTCCCAGACGTGCATACGTGGTGCGTGCACTGTAAACTCTAGGAAGGGTATTTGTTATCCTGAATTTCCTGAAACCACTTACCCACAGAATCCTTGTCAATGGAACATCTGTGGCATTGCCCTATGTGGCTAGTGCACAGATGAGGCTATGCAGAAAGAATATACAAGGGGGAGGAACATTTGAAGATTCTCCGTTAAATTCCAGAGGCTTACCAGACTGCCCCTACTTAGAAGTGAGTGTTCTCACCTGTGGCGGGATCCAACAGGATTGGATTGTATGTGGAAGGTTACAGTATATACACAGCTACCTTTTGTGGCCCATCTGCGACCTGGTGAGTAACCTTCCCAGTGGGAAAAGAATGAGCTCCCGTTGTCTGTCAGGTCCCAGCTGCTGCGACCTGGTGAGTAACCTTCCCAGTGGGAAAAGAATGAGCTCCCGTTGTCTGTCAGGTCCCAGCTGCGGGGAGGCTTGTTGGCATTTACTAGAGTGCTGTGACAGTAACTTTTCCTCCTTAGTGGCTGTTGGCACTATGACTTGATTATTCTACCAGGGCTCTTTGACTAGAACCAACAATGCAGTGACAGCAATAATGACGTTCTTAGCCGTGGTTGCCACATTCTGCTCATCAGCAAACGCTCAGAACGCTGTAGGCAGTGACTGTCCAAACGATGACAGCCTGCCTTTGCTGTCCTCACAAATACACTGCCTGCTTCTGTGGCCAGCCAGGCAATTAAGGACATATTTTTAACACTTAAATTAAGATTAGATGGCCCCGCCTCCTCCTTCCCTTTGAACTGTGTGAGCAGCCCTAACGGCCAACACTATTTCTGACACCTTTGAAGGGAAGGGCGGGAGAGTATGGCCTGTCTGTATTTATTTTTCGTCGCTCTGGTTTCTGACAGTGATGCACGTGGACACCCTCATAGGCAGATCCTCTCCGATTACATCCGTCCTCACCGCCTGCTTTTGTCTTACTGTTTTATCTCCTTCAAATCTTCAAAGGAATTTTAAAATCAAATAATTTTAAAAAATCATTTCTCTTGGTGTTATTCATGGTTACTGGTGCTCCACACAGGCCCTTAGAGCAGCCTGCCCTAAAGAGAATGGAATAACGTATACCGAGTGTCACCGATCAATGAAACTGAGCTATGAAACCAGCCAGTTCTCATAAACAGAAACAGGAGATTTCTAGTAACCAACTTAGTTTAAAGGGACGAGTTAGCCACGTAAGTAATGAAGATAGTGACGTCTTCCCGTTTCTCCCCTTTTGTAAGTTCCTTTCTGACTATACAGCTAACTGCTTCCACCTAGCTTGCTAAAACTACCCATGCTCTCTCATTCCTTTTTGGCAATCACAAATTAAAGCCAATTCCACTTGTAAATTAAATTTGTTAAAGTTTCGAAAATTTTTCTTTGAAGCATTTTAAAGTTTATTTTGTAGTTTTGGCTTTTTTTGACAGCGTTCATGTTCTTTAAAACGGTGTCACAACGTTAGAGGGCTGTAGGATAAACCACAGCCAGTCAGTTAGCGACCTCTCTTAAGTCCCCGTTTGAATTACGTTTAATATTCCTCTTCCTAGGACCCCGCAGGAACGGAAGGACCACTTTTCACCGCCATCTAACGCGAGCTCTCCCTTTTGACTTCCCTAGCTCTATATCTCCTCCCCCTCCTCCCTCTCGCGCCTTTGTGCTAATGTTGTAGCTAAAATGCAAGATGCTTTTACTCCAAAGAAGTAAGTCTCTGCCCTGTGCCTCGATTCATTAGCCACTTTAATATCATAGAAGTATAAAGTGGGACTTTATAGACTAGGTCAGTGCATCTTGATTTGGCTTTCTTAGGGTGCTATCCTGGGAACAGACAGACACAGCTTCCCAGAAGTGTGCTTGAACTGTCTGAGTCTTACTCGCTGAGATCACCTTGCTACAGTGGGTACACAGGAGCATGGACAGCCCAGCTGATCTCCAGCTCAAGGAAACCTGGGTGAGTGTGGGAAATCCAGCCTCATCCTGCCTTGAGATAATAGCTGTCTTAGGAGGCATTGAACTGTAATCATACAAGCCTCGAGCGAGGATTTCAGAGTGAGCTGTTTCTCATTGCAAGGAAATTAAATTATCATTATTTTCCATCACTAATAAAGTAGCTTGTTACACGACATATTAACCAGAGTTCTCAGGTGTTAGAAGCTAAGGCTGCCAAAGTATTATTTTTTATTAAAAACTATAAATGTAAGGTTAACACAGACCCATGGTTCTAGCTCATTAATAAAGAACTAACAAATAAATAAAAACCATCTAAAAAGTCATGTGACTCCACTGTGCCAGAAAGAGCGCATGAACCAAGATGGCTAGGCTAAACAGAAAACTCACTGATGGTCCACAGGGCAATTAATCCTTAGTATTTGAGATTTTTTTCTTCCAAACACAAACCACTTATACTTATGCTTTTTAAAATAAGGATGTTTCTCCATAGTCTGGGCCTTAAACAATAGTAAATAGCGTGACGAAAATTGATTAGCTATGAATAAGACCATTGGATAATGCTTTCTAGTATGCTGGTAAAGGAACCCAAAGGTCACGATTTAAGTTTCCAATCATCATTTTTTTTATTAACATGCCCTACATAAAGGTTCATAAAGCCCTTCTTGTTTTGAAACAAAATCTCATGTAGCCCAGGCTGCCCTTGAACTCTCTATATCACTGAGGATGACCTTGGACTTCTCATCGCCCTGGCTCCACCTCCTAAGTGCTGAGGACACAGGTATGAGCCATTGCACCCAGCTGATAAAACAAACAAACAAAAAAAACCCAACAACTTTCCAAGCAGCTTTTGTGTCTGTTCAGCCCCTCCCTGTTGGCTGAACCAAAAGTCTTTGATACAACTTACTGCTATTTGTGAAATTGTCTGGGTGGACATGCTGATTTGATACTTACCACCAGTGGTAGTTCAGGAAGGACCCTCCTCACCCTAGCAGTGACTCATCAAAAGGGCTCACAGAATCCAAAGTGACTCGGAGAGGTCTCCTAGGGCATTGTTGAAAATTGATTTCTCCAGAAAGAAGAAGTGCTAAGGCAGGCATTGGAGTACTCTAGGGCTAGCTAAAATGCTGTCTCCATCACTATGTGGCTATGTGATAGTGGGAAAGCTGTTTATCCATTCAGAATGCCAGTGGCCTCACCTCCTAAAGGAAGACAATAATGTCCAAAGAGCAGACAGAACGTTGAAATCAGAGATTTCTTCACATAATCCCTGTTAACATCCAAAGGGATAACTACCCAGTGATATATCCACAATAATAGAACACAATTAAGAGTGAAAGGACAAAACTACAACTACGTGAACTGGACAGCCTGGATGTGTGCGGCACAACAAACACGTGCCTACGCACATGCACACGTATGCACATGTATGTAGCATGGCTATTCAGGACAGACGAGGAGCACACGTAGGTAGGAATAGGGCTAGTGCTTCTGTTCCAGCCGTTGGTGAGGTAGCTTCAGCAAGTATGATGCTTTATTGTGTATGAGACAACATATAGACATAATGTGGGTATTGCCTTGAAGTAAGGGTTACAATTAGTTCACTGTCCTGTATCAGCACAGACTAGGTATTCTGTAGCTATTAGTGATTCTTGTCTGGGAACTTTTTCTTTAGGGGAAAGCATTTTTTCCATGTAATTCCCATTCTTAACGGTGTGCTGAGAGGCCCTTTGCCCCAAAGGCCTTATTCAGCTAAAGCGATCACTGGCTTAGGTATGCTGAGGGTATCCTTCCTCGGCAAATTGTGCTATATATGGGTATCTGCTTCCGATTTTGATAGTCACTTTCTCTTAATATCTATTTCCCATTCACTTAAAATTAATAGAGGAAAATATAAGAAGATAATCAAGTAATTTAAAAGGCAACACTATAGTACGTATAACAGAACATCCAGACCTCAGCGCCTGCACATGAGGATCTTACCCACACTCACATGCCTCCTCAACACTGGTATTCCAGATCTATTAAACATACATTCCCCCCCCCCCAAACATAACAGGATTGATTGCACTGCTGTTTTATTCCGTATCTGGAAGCCCTTCATCACCTTTACCCCCTTTTTCTTGAAATTCCCATTTTGCTTAGAGAACCACATTAAAAAAATCACTCTTTCTATGAAATGTTCTTGAATGTGGGAGGATTGTCCAGTGTTGCTTCTTCCTCATGTTTCCGTTACATGAAAAAAATACCTGTTGCCACCTTCTTCTTCCTCCTCTTCTTCCTCTTCCTCCTCCCCTCCTCCTCTTCCGTCCCCTCCTCCTCCTCTTCTTTTTCTTTTGGTTTTATGACACAGGGTTTCTCTGTCTGTTGGGTTTTGAAAGCGGCTACTGCCGTACTCTCTTACCACGCAGTCCTTCTTGCCTTGTCTGTACTGCTGTGACTGCTTCACCTCAGAAGCTTCTGGAGCACAGCAGAACACAAATCAAAACTAGTGTGCGTGATGGAGAAGTCCTTGTATGGCATATTCCACTCCTCTTCGGCCGACAATTCTTCAGCTGTGGTGTGGCCATGAGTACAAGACTGAAGAGACCAAGCAGCCGGGCTGGAGGTTTCTGAGAGGGGCTTTGGCTGTAGATTTGGGTGATAAGAAATATAGGAAGGGAATAGCTTTGCTGCTGACCCTATTCTTTCACTCTTTCATTTATTGTGAATATTTTACTTATACACATTTGTTGTAGTGTGATTACTTGACCTAATTATAGAGCATATAATGACTAAATTGAGGTAGTTAGTACTTCCATCTCTTTAAACATTGAGAATTTGTAATAGATAATAATCATACATAGTAATGGGTAGTGTGCATATTTCAATGCAGCTATGCAGAGCATGCTGATCAAACAGAGTAATTAACCTCTCTATCGTCTCATTATTACTCTATGTTCAGAGGCTGCACGTACTTCTGAAATGTACAGATTATTGTAAACTGCAGCATCCTCTACTGTGTTGCAGAATCCTGGGGCTTATTACTGCTTGGGTCTTATTTCCCAGTCTCTACATCCCTCCTTCCCTCGGTGTTTGGCAATAGCTACCTCTAGCAGTGATTGCCTCATACAGTGAGCTCCACCTTCCCAGCTTCCATGTTAGAAAGACAACATGGGATCCTTGTCTTCTCTCTTTGTGACATTTAACTCCATACAAATGGCCTCAAGTTTCACCTATTTTGTTGTAAGCATTATTTTTCTTGATCTCTACACAGAAGACCCATTTGCAAACTATTAACAGATGCTCTCGAGTCCTACACAGAGAAACGAGTCCCACAGGAAACATACCTGTAGACACATTGTTGGGTGGCCTGGAAAATATTTTTCCAAAGGGAAAAGTTGTAAGATTTAAAAAAAATCTCTTAAACCTAGTGAAATACATTCTTTCCTCTTAAGAATGTGCAGATGGAAAGGAAAGAAAGTCAGTGCAGTGAGCTGTGGTTATGTGCGGCTGGTTAGACCATGGGTGCTGCCTCCGAGTGGTGTTCTGTATCATCCAAAGTGGAGCACGTGCATCTGCAAGCAGCATGGTGTATCAAGTAAAGATGACGCTGATCCAGAAGGACTGTGAGCTCAGGGCCAACCGAAGCTGTGTAACAAGACTGTTTCTGAAAAACAAACCAAAACAAACTAAGAACAGGCTTCAGCATTAGATCGGGGACCAAACCCATTTCAGCTCCCTAGCTACATCTCTGTAGATGATTTATTCTACTTTCCACTCATCGCTTTCCTTCTTATCTTATCATAGACGAGAAAGAAAACAACATCCATCTTCCAAAGATTTTTTTATAAGATTAAATAGGACTTAAAAGTGAGCAGTAATCAGAAGGGCTCAATAAATGGTAGCAGTTATCCCTGTTTCAAATCTTTGAGTCTATGTCCCTGAAAGAGCGTAAAACACAGTGAGCAAGCAGTGTTCCCTATTTCAGAGCTCGCCTAGATGGTGATGTGAAAACAGAGTATCCAGCACGAAGCTCAGCATTTGACGGGTCAAGAAGAAGAGTGGTCTTAAAACAAAGACTCCTCGCTTTGTCAGGGGTGAATCGCTGTCTACGATCCACTTCCCAGTAGAGAGGAGGTATATACATACACTTTAACATTTGGGTAAAATTATAGCGACCCTCTGAATTACATAAAACATGGGATTCTTAGGTGCTCAGATTTAAATTCCACAATCAATGGAAACTTTGCGAAAATAATTGACTTTAATTTAAATGACCAAGTCCATCAGTTCTTTTTGAATCTCAGTTAATGGAGGCAGATGTGGGTAGAGTGTAAATTTTTTAAAACCCCTTTAGTGGAACAAGAGGAAATAATAGCACATGTTCAGTCTTTCCTCTTGAGAGCTGGACTGGTTTATCTACTGCCCTTTCTGAATGTGCTGTTAGTCTGACTCCGCTTTTGACTTTGCCTTTATATCAGAGCTAATGGAATTGTCCCCCACTATGCCCTCATTTTCCATTCCTCAACCTGTCTGAACTTTTGCCTACAAAGGTTACCATTTCCGTGAAGTCATGCAATTCATCATTACTATTGAGACAGATTTATCCAGAACTTTCTCCTCACAGATATCTGTAAACATGGCAACTCTTACATCTAAGGTTGACCACTGGGGCTGGACAAAATATTTACAGCATCCAAACCCAAACTAAAACACAGAAAGACTCACGAAGCTATAACTAGAGTTGAATGACAGTGTATTTATAATATTTTTTTGAATTAGAGGTAAGGAGACGCTTCTGAAGAATGAGAATTGCACGTTGGTTTGGTCACATCCAGAGATGAGCTTTGGTGGACTCAGCGTCAATTAATTTTCACTATATAGGAACACTACATCCACTCAGCTTTTCTGGATAGAAAAAAGTATGTGGGTTTATAATAGTACAAACGTTGCTGCTTTAAGGATGCCTGCAGATGTCTATGCTCTCACGGTGACTATCCATATTTGATCCCAACACAGTTCCCTATGTAAAAAGAAAAGTAAATCTTGCTCTCTTCTCGTCAGCTTCTATGTCAACATCAGATGGCCCTGACATAAGGGCAGAAGCATCTGCCATTTTGGTATTCTGACACATGTATATGGAGTCACTTGTTGCCATCCTGCTTATGCACTGCTCTTGAAGGTGACGTCCTACTAGGGTGTCCCACCTTGGAGCTGGAGAATTGTCTATTTCCAAGAGTGAAAATCTGTCTTGTGGGCCAGTGAGATGGCTCAGTGGATAAACACACTTGTTGCCAGCCTGCTAACCTTAGTTCAATCCCCAGACCCCACACGATAGAAGGGGAAAATCAGCTCCCACAAGCTGTCCTCTGACTTCCACATATGCCCCACGAAATGTTTACACACACACACACACAAAATAAATACATTAAAAAATTAGAAGCTATCTGCTTAGAAATGGTTTTCTTCATTGGAACTACATAGGACACAACAAATCCCTTGCTATTTGATGGACGCTCAGCAGGTGCTGCGATTGCTTGTTTTGTGTTTCTTGAACGGTGCTGGCTGTGGAACACAACGGAAAGCAAGATAGCGCATTGCCTCATGCCCTTAGAGCTTACATCTCAGCAGAGAGGAGAGCCAGTGACAGTCCCGCTTCTTCCAGCCTCCAAGCTCACCACTTCCAACATCCTAAAGTTGTTACGTTCTTGGAATATTCTCTGGCTGACCTGCAACCTAAGGGACCGGGCGTCAGTCACCGGAGAAAGAAGGCACTGAAAGACAGAGTCCTGCCCTTCCTGCCTACAAGACTGAGCGTGTCCTCTGGGTCTCTGACATCCTCTTCCTCAACTACCAGTGAGTCCACTGCTGCTCACGCGAAGAGGCAATGAGACCAATTGCCAGGAAGCCTGAATTGCCTCAGTTCCACTATTGCTCCCGATGAACACTTTTATTGTAGGGGTATATATGAGCGGGACTCTTAACTTCTAGGTCCAGATGCTGAGTTCTGCCACAGTTCTGCCAGTTAGTACTTAAATAAGCAAAGTCAGCGTTTTTGTATCACCTTTGTAACCACATGGGGCATGCTCAGAAGGTTACTGTACTTGCCTTAATGTACCATTATTTTGAAATTAGTAAAAATGTTTTGATACAGGGTCCAACTGTATCCTGCATATTGTGGAAGTTGGTTAAGTTTTTTTTAGATGATTAATTAATTAATTTACTTATTCACTTTACATCCTGGTCTTAGCCCCACCCCTCCAAACCTCCCAGTCCCACCCTCCCTCCCTTTCCTCCACTCCCCCTCTCCTATTCCTTAGAAAAGGGATTCCTCCTTTCCATCCACCCCAGCTCATCAAGTCACATGAAGACCAAATGTAACTTCTTCCCTATAGACTGATAAGGCAGTCCTGCCAGAGGGAAGTGATAAAAAAGCTGGCAAGAGAGTCCTTATCAGAGACAGGCCCCACTCCTATTTCTATAGGACACACATGAAGCCTAAGCTGCTCACTGGCTACATCTTTGAGTGGGCCATGTATATCCAGTCCATGCAAGGTCCTTGGTTGGTGCTTCAGTCTCTACAGGCCCCTCCGGGCCCTGGTTTGTTGGCTCTGTTGGTCTTCTTGTGAAGCGCCTGTTACCTCCAGGTCCTTTTCTTCTTCCCCACATTTCCACAAGACTAGCTACATTGCAACCAATGTTTGGCTGTGAGTCTCAGCATGTTTTGAGGCACTGCTGGGTGGAACCTCTCAGATGACAACTCTGCTAGGCTCCTGTTTGCAAGCATAGCAGAGTATCCGTAATAGTGTCAGGGGTTGGCTCTCTCCCATGGGGTGGGTCTTGGGCGGGGCCAGGCATTGGTTGGACATTCTCTCAGTCTCTGGTCTATCTTTATCCCTGCACATCTTGTAAGCCGGGTAAACTTTAGGTCAAAGTTTTTGTGGGTTCGCTGGTGTTCCCCTCCCCCTACTAGAAGACTTGTCTAGTTAGAGGGTGTCCTCTCCAGTCTCTATGGTCCCTACCACTAGAAGTCTCTTCTAGAGTCCCTTTCATATCCTCCTGGAGCCTACTCTGATTTAGGTTTTCAGCTTGTCACATATATGTCCCTTACCCACAGTTTCTCTTTCCTCTATAAGCCTCTGTCCTCCCACTCCTGCTTTCTCCAGGTCTGCTCTCCACATTCATATCTCTGTGTGGTCCCTCTCCTACCTTGTTCTTTCTCTTCAACCACTACCTCTGTCTATTCTATTTCCCCTTCTAAGTGAGATTTAAGCATCCTCCCTCGGATCCTCCTTGTTTTGGGTCTGTGCATTATAGTGTATTTGTTCTGTACGATATGGCTAAAGTCTTCTTATAAGTGAATACATATCATGTATGTATTTTTGGGTCTGGATTACTTCACTCAGAATGATATTTTCTAGTTCCATCCATTTGCCTCCAAATGTCATGATTTCTTTGTTTTTAATAGTTGAGTAGTATGGTACATTGTGTAAATGTACCACAGTTTCTTTATCCATTCTTCAGTTGAGGGATATCAAGGTTATTTCCAGATTTTGCCTGTTATGGATAAAGCTGCTATGAACATAGTTGAGCAAGCGTCCTTGTTGTATGGTGGAACATCTTTTGGGTATACCCAGGAGTGGTATAGCTGGGTCTTGAGATAGAGCTATTCCCAATTTTTGGAGAATGTGCCAGATTGATTTCCAAAGTAGCTGTACAAGTTTGGACTCCCACTAGCAATGAAGGATCCCCTTTCTCCACATTCTCACCAGTATGTGCTATCACTTGAGTTTTTGATCTTAGTCATTCTGAACAGTGTAAGATGGAATCTCAGAGTCGTTTTGATTTGCATTTCCTTGATGGCTAGGAGCACTGAGCA